>NW_016809273.1:2084117-2087274 GCF_001698545.2 Rhinopithecus bieti
TTTTTTTTAAAAAATTTTTTAAAAAAAAAAAAAAAAAAAAAAAAAAAAAAAAAAAAGCTCATAATATTTCTGCTTTTATTTATATATTTTCATCAGGGATTTAATTGCTAAGCATTCAGTTTTGGTTATCAATTATGGCCCAGTGAGAACTTCAGCAAATACAAGAGTGCCTTCCCATTTTATTATTGTTAGAATAGAAGGCCTAGGTAGGGAAGGAGCATTTAAAGACCTCACCTAAGAGACCTACAAAGAACCTCAACATTACTAATAAAGGGCAGGAAAAAGTCCAAAAAGGGATGTCCATTCTCATTTAGTAATCTTAGTAAGTCAGTGGAGGTATGTTGGAAAGCACAAGAAGTTACATGACATCCTTTATTCAGAGTGTGATAAGATTCTTCTATTGTGAATAGGCCAGGCTCCTGTCTGAAGGACTATGGCTGGAGAGTACTACTGTTTGCATAATGGTCAAACTTTCTCTTCAGCCCTCGGGATGTCATCTTGAGCCTCTTGCAAAATAAAACCTCTCTCTTTACAGTTTCAGAACAAACAAAAATGCATTTATGGCTTCTCACATTGCTATAAACACTTGTAGTCTATTTTCTTTGCTGAAATATAAAGTTCTCTCCAACAGCAATTTATTTTTTTCTTAAGGGTTCCAACGACCTCTCATTGGAAAGCTAAACTTCTCTTCTACAAGACAAATCTCGGTGTTAGAACTTAACTAATTTAGTGTATTTAATCAGAGGCTCTGAAAAATAATTTTCTTGTGTCTTTTCATGTCTAGAGATTGATACCAGCACTTAGTCTCTCAGAAAGGACCATGCAAAACTTCATGTCAGTTCTGTTGACTTTTGGATTTAGTCAATTCATGGTGATATCAAGGGGGGATTTATCTTTTAGCATTATGGGTAATTTCAGCAGAGAGAGGAACAAATTAGGGCTGAGGTTAAATGGTCTTGGGAGACTCTGAACTTGACTTAATTGATTTGGTAAAGCAAACCATGACATACAATAGCCCTCAGAGTGATGAGTGCCACGTAATTCTTTGTGCTCTCTGATGCTGCCTCAGCCCTTAGGCTGGTGCCTGCTGGAATCTAAAGACCTGTTAGTATTTTCAAGAAGCCCAGATTCAACATGAGATCCTATGGTATCTCTTCTAGGGTTTGATCATTTTAGTCATCAGTGATATGGCCTCCTATCTCCCATATTTAGACTGGTTGTAAAATATTCTCAGTATTTATTCATGTTTTATCCACTACTTTATGAAAGGGATTTGCAAGTCCTTGTAATAAAGAAGATAAATCTCATAACCTTAATAAAATGTAAAATGAATTCAGGACCATGAAGAGGTAGAATAGGTAAATATGCTACCTCCTGGGGCTTACAGAGTTGAAATTGGACTTGACACATGAGTTGGTGTTTCTGGCTGACAATATAAGAGGAACACAAGCTATGATCCACACCAATTGTTTACTTTCTCTCATCTCTTAAATATATATGTATCTGTATTATTCATATCTGTACGATGTTGTAGCCCAAGTGCCTTATATGTTTAAAGTTCACAGTTTCTTCCTATTTAGTCAAAAAAGAAGCAAGAAAAGAACAGAGAAGGTCAGTAAGATTATTCTTAGTAATACTGATTTGTCCTTCCTTTATTAATTAGAGAAAAAGCTCATTCAAATCCCTCCCAAGACCACCACTGATACCTGTAGCATTGGTCTCATTCTACTTCTCCTGGAACCTTCTTCATTATTTAGCTATTTTCTATCTTGTGCATCCTGACACCCTCTCACCTCTTTCCTTCTGTTTATAAATATTACAGGTTGCTCCTATAATAGTAAAGAGGCTTCTTCCACCTGTCAGCCTCATTTTCAAGTCTACTATCCCCATCTCTCTGCCTCTTTCGATGACCAAACCTCGTAAATGAAGAGAATATTCTTACAGACTACTACTCATTCTCACTTCCTTAATCTCCTGGATGCTATTGCTACAACCTCTCCAACATTTACCAAGAAAACCTTGCCATTCGCTCCCTCTTTGCCAGGCTGAAAACCTCTTCCTGCCTCCTCTCCAGTCCAGAGCTTCAGTTTGTACCTAAAATATCTCAACTGCTGACCCCAATCTCTCCTCCTGCCAATGCATTGTCTTTATTTCTATCAGAGTTAACTTTCCAAGCAAAAGTTGGATTATGTCACCTGGAAATATTAAGACTTTCCCCAGCCTGAATTTGGCCTTATCTCTAGATACGTCCTACATGTACACAGGTATTCACTCCTAAGGCACACACTTGGAGCCTTACCCAGTAAAAGCCCACTCTACAATGACATTGTTCTACCTAGAATATCCTTCAGCAACATGTCCATTCAGCAAAGACCTGATCTTTAGTTCTCTCCAACTCCCTCTCTCTTGCCCTGAAGAATTAATGCTGTGCTTGGCCAGGGCACTTGATGAGATCGCTTGTCAGTTGTTTGCTTATTATGTCTCTTTTCTGCTAAAATGTAAGCTCATTCGAGGAAGAAAGCTTGTCTTATTTCCCTTTGAATCTCTGTTAACTTTGTAAATGTTCAATAAATATTTAGCAAATTAATTATCATGTTAGTCTAATGTTATTATTTTACTACTGAATCTGACTATGGGTGTATAGGCAAATTTATAATATATTCCTGCAGTATTGTCAACTGCCCTTGGCTGCCCAGAACTTTTCATGGGCGTATTGTTACTATCTATACCCTAACATTGACATGCAGGCCAGAGATGACCATCAAAATATTCAGTATTACTACTACCCACATTTCATTTTTAATGTGTGATATTACTTTGCCTAAAATTCCATGGCTATGAAATGGCAGTGCCCAGATCTGGATCAAAGGAACAAGGATTGTGTGTGCTTATTCACTTGGCTGAAAAAGAAAGGTTCACATCAGAGGATGGTTTTATTCTGTTGTAGGTTGACTGTTTGGTTTATTTTGTTTGTTTAAAAAGAGCAAGTTAAAATAACAGTGTTTTGGGAAGACAATGTCCAGTTCTGTTTTCTGAAGTAAAAGTGTGAACCTCTGTCCAGGCCAAGGGAGAAAGGAAGGTGGTGTCTGTGAGAAGGAAGAAGTTTGAAAGCCTCTTCAATCTCCCTTTTTTTTTTTTTTTTTTTTTTTTTTTTTTT
>NW_016809273.1:2087735-2105390 GCF_001698545.2 Rhinopithecus bieti
TTTTTTTTTTTTTTTTTGAGATGGAGTCTCGCTGTGTCGCCTGGGCTAGAGTGTAGTGGCATGATCTCAGCTCACTGCAAGCTCCGCCTCCCAGGTTCATGCCATTCTTCTGCCTCAGCCTCCTGAGTAGCTGGGACTACAGACGGAGTCTTGCCCTGTCACCCAGGCTGGAGTGCAATGCCACAACCTCGGCTCACCGCAACCTCCGCCTGCCGGGTCCAAGCGATTCTCCTGCCTCAGCCTCCCAAGTATCTGGGATTACAGGCACCTGCCACCATACCCGGCTAGTTTTTTGTATTTTTAGTACAGATGGGGTTTCCCCCATGTTGGTCAGGTTGGTTTCAAACTGCTGTCCTCAGGTAATCCACCCACCTCTGCCTCCCAAAGTGCTGGGAGTACAGGCGTGAGCCACAGTGCCTGGCCACCTCTTCAATCTTCACACACACTGTATGAATCTGCTCTTCCTCAGACTCCAAAACAAAGTCCTGAGACTAGGTTTGAGTTTTAAGTTTGCCTCTTTGTGACCCTGCTAATAAATTTAGTCTGTGTCTTTTGTACAGTACCTAGTTTGGTATCATGCTTAATTAAAGGTTTGTGCTAATTAATAATAAAGTAGGTAAATCGGAACCTTGAGATTTCAGTTCTCTATTCCATTGCCTCTCTCTCTCTCAGCCTGATTGAAACCTTGCTCATTATCTTCCTGCAATTAATTCCTTATTCCTGAGGCTTCTTCCTGTTATCCCAAGAGATGAAGCTCCTGGATAGAGACCCTCATCAAGATGATTAGGTCACACTGCATTTACCAATTAAACAATAGTTAGTTATTGATTTCTACTGAGAAATGAAAATGATTAGCAGCCCCTTTACAGAGAGAGCTATCATTCTAAGAAGTTACCATTTCATAGTTCTATTTCTAGAGAATTACTTGGCATTTTCTTAAGGTCAGATGGGATACCATAGTACTAACTATTTAAGAAGATAAATCTGTACCTTATCACTATTAGAGAATGCTCTCAGGGCCATTGTTAAAAGCTCATCATATAGACACAAATATTAAACTTTTTATGCATGAATAATGCAATGTTATAAAGAAAAGTGCACCATTAACTCTTCATTATGTGCATTTCTTTATGGCCTCATTAAAAGGCTCTCCGTCTCTCACTATCTACATATATGCACATACCTGTGTGTGTGATCATATGTACATACATGTATATATGTATACATTTGTTTGTATGCATGTATGTATGCGTTATATATACAAACTGTGTTTTATGGACACATATTATATGTTCTTAGGACCAAAAGTGTCTTGTCATTCTACAGTAAAAATTATTTCTAAATAGATAAACCAGATAAACATAGGTTTGCCTCAGTAATCAATGGCTATATTTAGCATAATATCCTTATCTTACTGTGATTCATTTATCGCCTGCATCTCTTTCGTTTTCTCTCTCTCTCTATATATATATACATATATATAATATATACACATCTACTCCTATCATTTTTGTATTTTCTTCACAATTTATTCCATACCGATAATATTTTCTTAAATCAAATTCAATTCAATTTTGCTTAGCTTTATATTAAGCATTTTAGCTATAAAATCATTAATCTTATGTGTTTTCAAATATTTTTATTATAATACATGAAGTAAGCATGTAACCTTATAAAAACAGTTGAGAATGTACTTTCTCAAAGCCCGTCACACACTGTTGGTATTATGTATACCACATTGGTTGGCAGTTCTGTGCTCTTTGCTTGTAGGTTCAAATCCAGCAAAACCAATCTATTTCCAAATGCAAATGAGGGTGTATATATATATATATATACGTACATTACATATAATATTTTATATATTACATTACATATAATATTTTATAAATGCTACCATATCTTTTCAAATTTTAAAAACTAAGACTCAGTGACATTAAGATTTCCCAAGTCCACATAGCTAAAAAAATTGAATTCCAAGCCTGTGTGGATCTAAATCCTTATTCTTCCCACTCAAAAATGTAATATATTCCTTTTTTAAAAAGCTGAAAATATTTTTTAAAGTAAATATGTACAAGATAGGGGACTTGTTCATGAAAGTGAGAAACCACCATAATTTTCCTGAGAATTACACCTAGAGTTTGAGAACATTTCTCTGCGATATTAAGCATCTGAGCAATTTTTTGCAGAGTGTGGCATCCCAGGAAGATTAAATATGCTTGTTCATTGAGTTATTAGAAAATAAACTGTTCTTATTCTTTGGAAGTCACGATGTAGCTACCAAATTCAGAAGCAGAATATAGACCACTGTGAATAGGCAGGGTTTTATGCTGTGGTTCACATTGCTCACTATACATATGGGCTATCCCAAAGAGGAGGAAAGGATGACCCTTGCTTTTGAGATGTTCATCAAATTATTGTGAATTTAAAATAGAAATCAACTGCAAAAATGTATATTTTTGCTGAGAGGAGTAATTCAGACTATGTATGTGCTACTTCTCAGTGAGGAGAAAGCAATGTCAGTCAAAGTATTTGGGCAAACACTTTCAGAGAAGGCAACATTTTGGTTTGGAGGGGACATAGTATAATATTGATAACATGTACTTGGATATCATAGTAATAACAATGATAATAATAATAATCAACCTGGGTGTGGATCCCGGCTGGTCTCTGTAGTACACATCTGTGGTTACTGCCACCCCGGGTGAACTCTCCACTTTTCTGGTAACAGCTTCCCACTTTGCTCTGGAAATCAGCCCACCATTATATTGAGTCCTGTGTTTGGAGGGAGGGCCTTATCTGACCCCTGTTCCAAGGTGGGTGAGTGACCCAAGCCTGACCATCTCAGCATGTTCTATCCTGTGAACATCAAGGATGGCTATGTGAGTAATTGGTCCAATCAGAGCCAGCCCCAGGACTTTTTGGAAACTGCTAAGAATGGAGATTCTCACTTTCACTGAAGATGATGAGTAAAGCATCTAAGTCTGGCTGCCAGCCGTCATCATACCACCACGAGGGAAACTGTTTGCCCGACAGTGGAGCCAACACATCGGGAAGCTGTGATGGGTAATGCGAAGGAACCAAGTACCAATGAGCCTACATTTACGTCCCTTCAATCAAGCCATATCTGAAGCCAGCAAGAACCACTGAGTTTTTGATTATATAAGTCAGTAAATCACACCTCCCTATTTTTTCTTTCACCAATTTAAGTTTGGTTTCTATTTCTCACAGCCAAGAGTGTTGACTAATATGGCTAATTACCATTGGCATGTCCGTAGATGAGTGATTTGCCTCTGAAGGTTTCTGTGAGGGTTTTTAAAATAAAATACTGCATGTAAAAAATTCAGCACAATTTTTTATTCGTTGACAGGGAAAGTATGTGCTGAAGAATAAATAAGCTGCACTGAGAGTTCAGTGTAGCTTATTTGGATGCCAAACAGAAGTGCAAGAGAAGAAGAGGCCAGCGAGCGTGATAATCTTGCTCCCCAGCAGATCCTCTCAATTTTCAGGTCTAAAGAAACTGGTCTGGAGTCGAAAGTGACAAGGCTAAGAGCAGGGAGGAGAAATGGGTTAGGTCATGTCCATTTATGTCAATCACTTTCACATTCCAAGGTATAGTATTTCAAATGAAAATCCTTCCACATATAAAGGAAACAAAATAGGTCACTTGGGCCATAGTGAGTCTTTCAGGAAAACCTGTTCTGGCACAATCAGGCTAAGCTAAATCGTATTGTATAAAACTATCATATGACTTGAGAATAACATCAATGGAAGTAATTGGGGGCTTTTTGTTGTAGTTCTGTGGCCTATTTTACACACTTCTCTATTGTAGAAAGAAATTAATAATGACACAAATTATTTTAATTATTTCCTTCTAGTGCATAGTTTGATAATCAACAATTTAAATAATGTACTTATATTAAAATATTATTATATTTGAAGCAGTGTTTTTTGAAGTTCTATAGAATTCAAAGTGTAGTCTTGAGTGTTTAGTCTCAGTAAACAAGATCAAGCTCATTATATGTATCCAACAGCACAATCAGTGGGGGTATGATAAAAGAAAGAAAATTCACTTACATGCTTTAGAATCACGATTCAGCATGTACATTTAAAATAAGATTCAAAATCATTATAATCTGGCTATTAATAGTACTTTCCTTGTGATTTGTTTTTTTAAAAGTAGATATGGCCTCTATTTATACGAATGCAATTCAACTAGGAAAAGTTAAAGCTTTATACCAACAAAAAATGTTTCAGGGATTTCAAACACTAGACATTAGTCAAATACAATATGATGATTCTTGTCATTTACACTCGGAAACTCAATTTCAGAGGCACAATAGGGTATTCAAATGTAGACATCGCAATGTACATTTTTAGGCTTGGCCATGCCACTTAAAAAAGAAATATGAGGACAAGAAACACGATGCAGGGATAGCAGGATTTAGTTATCCTTGCTTAATTAACTTGTAACAATAAGAGACCAAAACTGATGATGTTTTAGTTAAAGTCTCAGGTGTTTTACAAAAATGATTCTATTAAAATACTAATGTTGAGCAAGTGACATCTGTTACCTATTAACAGGAGTGTAAGTTTGAACACTTCTGCCCGCTGTATTTTTATTTATTTATTTGAGACAGAGTTTCGCTCTTGTTGTCCAAGGTGGAGTGCAATGGCGTGATCTTGGCTCACTGCAACCTCTGCCTCCTGGTTTCAAGAGATTGTCCTGCCTCAGCCTCCTGAGTAGCGGGGATTACAGGTGCCCGCTACCACTCCCAGTTAATTTTTTTTTTTTTTTGTATTATTAGTAGAGACGGGGCTTCACCATGTTCGCCAGGCTGGTCTGGAACTTCTGACCTCAGGTGATCCACCCACCTTGGCCTCCCAAAGTGGTGGGATTACAAGCATTAGTCACTATGCCTGGCCTGCATCTTGGTAGGGGAGTCACCAAGGAAAACATGGTGTAGTCAAGCACTGGACAGAATCACATTCTACTCACATAGAGAAGAGACAGAGCAATATCAACTTCGTGAGTGGGTATATGGATTATTTCCTGAGTTGCCATAGATACATACAACTGGGATTCTTTTTAATCATACTTTAGAATTTCCTCTTGAATCATACATTAGATTTTAGTCTAACACCAAAATGGTTCAAGCCTTGGAGTTAACCCCAATGATGATATATTCATTTAAATTCATTAAGTAAATATAATAATTTCTAAGCAGCATTCTCCAATAGAAATAGAATACATTAAAAACTTTTTAGTAACTAGATTTTTTTAAGTCAAAAGACACAAGTGAGATTAATTTTAACAATATGTTTTATATAGCACAAAAGATTCAATATGTCATAGTTTTAACTTTATTAATATACAATTTATAAATGAGATATTTCTTTTTTGTTTTTTGTCCCGACTTTGAAAACCCAGTCTGTATTATATACACTGATAGTAGGTCTCTGTTCGGGCCATCCACACTGTGTTACTGACCTCTTACCGAGCAGCACAGTTCTAGAGGGATTAGAGGTTCTTGTTCTGACCACAATTTCCTTCTTTGAGAATTAGCACACGGCAGCAAATGCAACATATTCACGGCATTTCATCATAATCTATTCCACAATGCCTATCGTGGAAAACCATTAAGAGAAAACAATACCTCAAAATTCCAGAACACAATCTGAGAACAATTTCGGGAAACAATAAGACCCATCGAATGTGAATGAAATGAAGGAAAATAAAACCAGGGACTAGATGCACATCTAATAATCTCCCCAGTCCAGTGACTTGACACATCAGAAAACTGGATATTCTTGCATTTTCACTAAAACATGAAGCATACAAAATTGTGAAAGTAAAGTAGATTCATTAAATTCTACCAGGCTAAGAAATGCAGGCTTTAGCTGAGTCTGGTAGTACAAGTTTTGAGTTTCTAATTATAAGGGTAGTCATTTCAGATCATATTTGCTGTGAAATATTTATCAACTTTCTAATATATGTGTATGTGTGTGTATACACATATATTAGAAGCTTTTACAGACACTTCTCTTTCTTTGGTTGGCAATAATGACACTGCATTGACACCCATAGCACTCTGTCAATTGCTCTGGGGAAAATCACTTGTAATTATAGAGACCCTTCCAACAAACCTCAATTATTCTTTCTCTAAAGTTTTTCTTTGTACAATCTTAATATATCCTTGAACTACTCTGCACTTATTTAAATTTCCTTTTTTTTTTCTCTCAAGGCTCTTTCACACTTAAACTCTTACTTCAACTCTATATTTAATCACTCCTACTTCTCTGTCTCCATAAAACACCCAGTTTAGTAGGTGAAGGGACTGTGGTATGAGGAAAACCCATGGGTTGTGAACCCATGTCCCTGCCCATAATAGTGAGAGACTTTGGTCAAGGTACTGAATCTCTCTGATTTGCTTCAAATCTATAAAACGGAGATGAGATCTAGTGCATTCATAACATCCACCAACAACGCATGGCACATATGCTAATTTTAGCCATGTCAATTATTATTATTAAATATCAACATGAACCTAACAATCTCATTTCTAAATGGTATCAACATCCTTCTAAGAAAATTACTAAGGGTTTTTTTTTAAAAAAAAAAAACTAAATATCCTGTAGATAGATAGATATTCTCTCTCCCTCTTTCTCTCTAATTTCAAATTCAGCCAGTAAATTAAATAGCTATCTGATACTGCCCCCTCCTATTTTATCCTAGCGCAGTGATTCTTAAAAATTGTTCTGTGAGATGTCAATAG
Organism: Rhinopithecus bieti; assembly: GCF_001698545.2. Classification (NCBI taxonomy): domain Eukaryota; kingdom Metazoa; phylum Chordata; class Mammalia; order Primates; family Cercopithecidae; genus Rhinopithecus; species Rhinopithecus bieti. Next base: position 2,094,509 of record NW_016809273.1, read on the forward strand.
TATTTTTTGAACTTCTATTTTTTAAAATTGAGAAAATAAATTGTATATAGATAGTTTTTATTTTTTAGCAAACTTTTCAGAATATTTAATATGATTGAGGACTTGTAAATCTTTAGAAAGGAGATATATCATCAGCATTTTCTAAATGTATGTGATCACTGAATCCTTCTCCTCAAAGTATTTCACAGAAGGGGTGTTCCACAGATCATACTTTGGGAAATGTACTAACATCTCAGACTTTTGTTTTCACCAACTGAATTGTAAAACTCAGCAGCTAAGACTGCATACACTTTATAGTTATTGCACTTTTATTTGCCTTCTAAATCACAGAAACAAATTCTTTCCTTGCTTCAAACCTTTCTGAAACAGTTTTGTACCAGGTTTCATAATTTTGTTCATCAACAGTTTCTTACATTCTATGTAAACAGAATTCTATGGAAAGAAATAGTAATTAGAGGTACAAAGGGAAGAAACCCAAGTTCTTAAAGAAAACATTCTCAGAGCTTCAAGTTTAAATAAAATTGAATATGCCAGTTTTGAACTGAGCAATTGAGTTGCTGATAGAATGATTAAATGAAGAATGTTATAGTCAAAACTTTAAATTTTTTTTAAATTTTAATGTCAAAACTGAATACCCATTTACCATGAAGCCATATATAAAGTATCAGTTTATGAAATATGAAGATATACTTTGATTCCTCACTTAGTTGCTCAAAATCACAATTTTAAGTTACAAGTAAACTAGAGTATATGCTAACGTATTGAAGAGTAGTCAGATTACTTGAGAGGTATATTTTGGGAATCAACTTTAAGATGCTGCACATTTGCAACAGATTGAATTTACTTTTTCATGAAAGACACTCAAATGGAATGAAAATAACAAAACATGTATCTTAGGATTGTAGACTCACTCTCAGGCTTTTTTAGTCTTTCTATAAATATCAAGAGCTTTCCATCTGAGTCATAACAGATCAATCACTATGTGGATAAGATAATTCCTGTTCATGCTTACTTCGGGAACCATGACAAACCACCCAGATTTTCCAAGCACATCTTTCCTTTCTTCTGTCTAGAAAGAATTACAATTCAGGAATTCTCAGCTTACAAATTTCATCTGAAATTAAAACCAATAGAAGAGAGACAGGATCATAAAATGATTTGAAGGTGACTCTCACTTAACCACATTTAAAAGTTGCAAGATGCAACTATAACTCTTGTTCTAGCATAAAGCAAACATTAAGAATAGAACTATAACTTTCCATAATTTTAATAAATTTAGAGTGTTAACTACTTCCAATTCTGTATTTTCTGTTTCTATTATCTACATCCATTCAACATAATGGAGTACTAACTAAGCATGCAGAAGATAGCTAAATAGATAGATACCTCAAAACTTAATATATTTTTGTATTAATTTTCACTGATTATATTATTTAGAACAGAAATATGCATAGGGGAAGGGCAGCAAGTTATTGATCCCTAATTATGTTAAAACTGTCTCAGAAGACTTCAAACAGTTGTAATCTTTGCAAATTGTAGGCCCATTTTTCAAATGACAAACTGAAGATAAAATGCAATCATATATACCATGGAATACTATGCATCCATAAAAAAGGATTAGTTCATGTCTTTGCAGGGACATGAATGAAGCTGGAAACCATCATTCTCAGCAAACTAACACAAGAACAGAAAACCAAACACCACATGTTCTCACTCATAAGTGAGAGTTGAACAATGAGAACACAATGGACACAGGGAGGGGAACATCACACACCAGGGCCTGTTGGGGGGTGTGGGGGCTAGCTGAGGGATAGCATTAGGAGAAATGACTAATGTAGATTATGGGTTGATGGGTGCAGCAAACCACCATGGCATGTGTATACCTATGTAACAAACCTGCACATTCTGCACATATATCCCAGAACTTAAAGTATAAATATAAATATATGTGTGTGTGTGTGTGCATGCGTGTGTGTGTGTGTGTGTACTGTCAAAGCCAAAGCTCTATCTGAGATGCCACAAGTTTTATTGGTTATTTGTCCATCAAATATCTGCCAATCCAATGAATGTACTGATTTTTTTCCCTTACTTACTCTAAATTATTGGCTCTTTAATCCCCCAAATTTCTCTTATTTTCATATTCTATTTACTTGACATTAATATGCCTATATTTAATATTATAAAGAACATACAACATTTATTTGAAATTGAGTTTCTGTCCTAAGAGATAACTCAAATCCAGCCAAATACATACAAACGTGCTTTTCCTTTTTTCTCAGTTTCTATTTATATATAATATTTGAAATATTTATGCAGTACATGTGGCATTCTGTTACATGGATAGAATGTATACTGATTAAGTTGAAGGTATTCTAAGTTCTCTCTTCTAGCTACTTTGAAACATATAATACATTGTTGTTAACTATAGTGACCCTACTCTGCTATAGAGCATTAGAACCTATACCTTCTACCTAATTTATATTTGTATCCATTGACCAATCTTTCTTCATCCCCCACTCATACCCACACACCCTTCCTAGCCTCTGATATCTATCGTTCTGCTCTCCACCTCCATGAGATCAACTTTTTGAGCTCCCTCATATGACTGAAAATATACAAAATTTGCCTTTCTGTGTCTGGCTTGTTTCATTTAACATAATGACCTCAAAGTCCATCCACATTGCTGCAAATGGCATGATTTCATTTTTTAATAGCCAAATAGTATTTCATTGTGTATATATTCTACATTTTCTTTATCCATTCATTTGTTGATGGACATTTAGGTCGAGTTCATATCTTTCCTATCATGGATAGTGCTGCAATAAACATATGACTATTCATCCAACAAGGAATTAATATTATGAACATACAAGAAACTCAAACAACTCAAAAGTAAAAAGATAAATAATCCCATTAAAAATGGGCAAAGGACATGAATAGACACTTCTCAAGAGAAGACATAGAAATGGCCAACAGGTATTATGAAAAAATGCTTAATATCAGGGAAATGCAAGTTAAAACCACAATGAAATGTCATCTTACCCCAGTTAGAATAGCTATTATTAAAAGGACAAAAATAACAAACGCTGTTGAAGATGTGGAGAAAGGGATACTATTAATCACTGTTGGTGGGAATGTAAATTAGCACAGCTACTATGGAAAACAATATGTAGATTTCACACAAAACTAAAAAGAAAACTACTATGCAATCCAGAAACCTCACTTCTGTGTATTTATGCAAAGGAAAAGAAATCAGTATATCAAAGGAATATGTTTTTTTAAATATCTCAATGGTCAATAATACCAACATCCTAGTTGTCATTAAATGGAGGCAAAATTCAGATTTTATTGCTAAAAGTTAACAGCCTCAATCTAAGGATCTCTATAGAGCTTCAAGCCTCAGAAGCTTCTAGCTGCTTCTGGAGTTCAACTGGCACACAGTCACAGCATGCTGAGAGATAATTGCCCAAGGTCACTGGTGAGCAGCAGTAGGGAAAATCAAACCCAAGGGTCGCAGGATCTTATAAATGTTCTCATCTCAAGAGCACTGAGAAAAAAAAATGTTTTGCAACATGCCAGTCCTCAAGTGTATTTATTATTTCAATTTAATAATCATCGACCTAGTAAGAATCCAAGAGGCCAAATGAAAATAAATGATACTTATTAGTGAATAATGGTTTGTTCCAGTCTCTGAGTCTGAAATAAAGCAACCTCATCAAAAGATAAATATCAGCACTGGCCCTTAAAAGTCAACAGGTAATGATAAATAGGAATAAATGGAAAGAAATAATAAGGAAAATAGCTTAGAAAGTTGGGAGACTGATTTTCTTACATTAATAATGTATTCCATTTTTTCCAATTCTTTGATGGGCTAGCAAAATTATATTAAATAGAAGAATTTCTTTTCCATATATTTTGGTCTATTTCAGTAATACAGCGTAACACAGGATGAAAAAAAAAAGAAGAACTTTTAAAATAAGTACAATAAGTTCTGGAAATGAAAATGACATTTTCCATTTTACAGATATAATCTTAGACATAGCCTTAATTTGGCCATTTCATATCCCTCTTGAAAAGTTTCTTACAGGTCATGGGTTGGTCTCAAACCAAACATGTCTTTAGAGAAACATTTATAAGAGATTTCTGTTAGACATCTTGAGATCTTGTTCAAGATGTCGTTTCTGTTATTATTGTTGTCTAGCTGAGGGAAAAGATGAACTTTGTTTATAGCTAATGATTGTTTTATGGAAGCCAAAGTCTGGAAATAAACCTGATCTTTATATATACTTAGAACCAAGACCCAGAAATTCAACATCAATCTGGTATATTTTCTCTTTCTTCCCTTATATATCCTGTATCTGCTTCTAGAAGTCACTGATTTTTTATATTACATGGGTCTTTCTCTATATATGCCTCCTCTTTAACAACCCACAAAATAAAACATGACCAAAAAGTTAGTGGTAATTCCAGAGGTTATATCATTTCCTAAGTCTAGACTCATAACTACAGTACATGTTAAACCCTCTTATTTAACCTTATTCAGTTAAGTGACCTGAAAATGTCAAAGTAGCAAATTAAAATATATATGTAATATCTAATATCAATGATACTTATGTAATATATAATAAATATATCATGAACAAATTAAAATATATACTATATATACTATATGTATTTATCTATTATATACATTATATATATTCATTATATATTATATATTATATACTCTTAACCACTTTAACTTTTTTCTGAGACAGGATCTTAGTCTGTCACACACTCGAGTCTCTTGAGTAGCTGGGACTACAGGTATGGGCCATCACACCTGCCTAATTTTTTATTTGTGTTTTTATTTTTATTTATTTATTATTTATGGTAGAGACAGGCTCTCACTATGTTGCCCAGACTGGTCTTGAACTTCTGGCCTAAAGTAATCATTGTGCCTCAGCCTCCCAAAGTACTAGGATTACAGGCGTGCGCCACCCCACCAGGCCTGCTTTAACCTTTTAACTAAAAATGATGATCTGTAAATCACACACCAAGTTTTGATAGAGCATCTTGAAAGATGGTTTGCTCCTGCCCCATGTAGGAGCTGGCTCACCTGTACAGAATATTGAGGCAGAACTAGGGACAAGGGCAATAGTTGATGTCCTAACTGAGCAAGAACACAGTCTGATTTTAAGCTAGTTGTTGTTTGTTTCTCTAGCTAGCTGGCTGGCAATCTGTGAAGGATGTTGTGAGTGTGTGGATTTGTGTAGCATCCTCCCCAGCTACACAATTCTTTGGTATGGGAGCATCTGGTTTAATTCTTCTTTCTCTGTCAGTGCCCCAGCAAGGCAGCCCATCTCAGACTCTCTGCGAGGCCATTCTCCTGTCAGGAGGATGTTTTTAGGGCAGTTTTGCAAAGTCACTCAAGTCTCACCATTATCCACATTGCTACTCAAGCCAGAGAAGGCTCTCATGCCCTTGCTCAACAGGATGCAGTTAGAAATGACATTCCAAGTCTTTCAAGGATGGTTCATCAGAGATATTCAGCTTCTGCCCAAGCCTCCTAGAATGCTTGTTCTGGGAGAAGCCAGCTGCCATGTGAGAAGTTCAGTTACTCTGAGATGGCCATGCTGTGAGGATGTCCAGGCTAGCCATCTAGAGAGGGCCTGAGAAGAAAGATGAGTTCCAGCCATTGCAGCCTCGTTAGGTGAGGGAAAAAGCCATCCTGGACATTCCAAACATAGTAGAGTTGGCATAGAAAAGAACTAAGAATTCAGCCAATAGCAACGGCTGAAACACTAAGCATATGGCTACAACTGAGCCACCCCAGCTGAAGTCCAAGTCATCATGGAACAGACAAGTCATCCCCACTGTGCCCTACCTGAACATCTGATCCACAAACATGAGAGGATAGTAAATGTTTGCTCCTACCACTAAGTTTCAGGGCTATAGTTACACAGCCATAGATAGCCTACTACTACTACCATATAGCTTCACATTCAAACATTTTTCAGCCTTTTCAAGATATTTACATATATTTTTGTAGGTGGCTAAAGTTCCTCTGGGCATAATTGCTATATAAGGTTATTTCTTTAAAAATAATTGTATTTCAGCTGAATTAGAATGGGTTTTGCTATCATACTGACAGCTACAAACCGTCTATGTGATCTAGGGCAAGTAACATTAACTCTCCTGAATTTTATTTATCTTTAAAAGGGAATAATATAAGCCATTTCATGGGACTCCATGGGAATTCAATAACATAAAATGCATAAAATGTTTTTCACAGTTTCCGACACATCATAGATACTTAACAAATAGTGGCTCTTTGGAATGATAATATTAATATATTTTCATTTTCATTACTGTCCTTCATAAAAGCCAGATGTGCACAAATACCTAAAGGAACTATTTCTGACACAGTAAAAAAGTAGTTTGCATTTAAAGGAGTAAAATCTGTTCAGACATTACATTATTCCATCTGCTTTCAGGCCATTTCGAATAAGCTTAAGAAATCTTGTCAGTCATCCCAAGAATGCCTGCTTGTCCCACCAGGAAGAAATCCTAACATTAGTGAAAAAAGATCTTCACATATATAAGGAAAAAGTAAACAAAGATAAATTATAGAAATTTAATCTGTCACAGATGTAATAAAAGAGAAAACTGTGGGGAAGGGGGGAAGAATCTCACAAATATTTCAATCAAATTAGCATCTAACACAAGTTAGACAGGACTGGGAAGATAACTACCTGCCTAGAAAAGCAATTAAATTAAGGTTTTGTCTTTTGTGTTTTCTTTCTTTTTTTAAATAACAACGTATGCTGCTGTTAGAAAGAAATGATGGAAGCACTTCTTCTGATAATATGATATTTTAAGAGTTACTTTTTGGGGAATATACCTCTAATATAAAAATACGAATGCCTGGTGTGAAGGTAAAGTTATGCATAATCAAATATGGCTGTGCAGCCAAGTCCATCCTCACACAGGCAATTCATTTCACTAGACCTTGATTGGATATTATTGTTTTACCTGTTCATAATAAAATGGTTCTTTGAAGCAAGTACTATATTCCAACGGTTCCTTCTGTTTTATTGGAAAAGCAGGATCTGTGAATCCTTTCTTGATAACTTTAGGCTGTTCATCTCAACTGATCATTCATTTTACTTGAGTCCTTCTTCAAGAGGGTGTCAAGGACTTTTATTTTTGTCATAGAAAGCATTATTTTGCATTTGAAAGATGGGAAGTTGGGAATAAAGTCTTCAACTAATTATAATCAGTGACTACATCTCTATGCCAAAGCCTGTGCACGATCACAAAGGATCGAAGAGGAGTAATGCACGTTTTATTCCTCTTTGTGTTTTCATCAAAATCATAGAGATTTTTTATTACACTCTTCCACATCTCATTTTTCATCATTTCCTATCTTTGTTTTTTATGTGAAATATGCTTAGCCTTTCAAATAGTCACTATTCTAATTATTTCTCTTATAAGTAAGTGTTCTCTTCCTCTTCTCCTTTAACTTTCTTTGTTGTTTTAGTTTTCTAATTGTGAGAAAAAGCACAGAATAAAATATGAATATGAAGAAAATGAGAAGTGAGTATATTTTCTAATTTATACTTCAACAAAAAGTAAGAAAGATATATTACTGAATATCTCGAAACAATAGTTTGGCATAGGTAATTTGTATTTGAAGTTGCAATTAGCTTTTATATGTATTATACCTTTGAAAGAAATCTATATTTCATATGGAGTATTGCTAACAGATAAAGCAGTCTGTGAAATATCAAAATAAAATTACCAAAGCAAGTCACCTATAAATATGAAAAAAATAAAACTAAAATAATGAAGAAAATAATGCAACAATGAACAAAAGCCATACAATCTCTAGTAGAACAAGAGAGTTGAGTGCATAGTGGTAAGAAAAACTTGTTATGAAAAAAGTGGTTGTAACAAAACAGGTTCAGATTTCAAAGGGAAAGGATAGGGAGAAAAAATTTATGACAGAGAAAGGAATAAATTCATATAAAGTAAGATTTGGTGAAGCAGCTCCTGTTAAAAAGAAAAAAAATTTTTAAATCACAACTATTTATTTAAATTTAATCACACCATCTTGAACTCAACCCAGAACCTTGATTTTATATATTAATAGTATATAGAGAAACATTCTGAGCCATGGAATAAATTTAAATTTTGACATTCTTACAGAGCAAAGAATAGGTGCAATGTGATCGTTTCATTAAATTACAAGATCAAAACAAAACAAAGTTTAAATGAATTTCCAAATGTGGAAATTGGTATCATTTTAGGGTTGATTTCACCTAACAGATTTTCCATCAATGTATCAGCATATATTTGTATCAGAAATATATTAAAAGAGACTTTTAATCCAGTATTTGATAATGCTGGTAAAATACACTTTAGCTATGGTATCTGCTCTGTAAATATGCAAATACCATTCAACCAGCATTTTCAGGTCAGAGATGCCTCTAACTGTGACTATTCAATTATTATAAAATAAACTTAGGTCAATTCTAAGCTTGTATGTTTTACAGTCTAATTTTCATTAAATTAAATTTTAAAAGTTTTGCCTCTCGATATTCTAGTCTCATAAAGCATCACACTAAACACCCATAAGCAAAACAACCAACTACAAGAAAAATAAAAGACATATTCAGGCATTGATTGATTTCTTATCTTCAGATTGAGATTAGCAAAGACAAGAGCCAATGAATGAATGAGAGAACTATTGCTCTAATAGATACCTCAACTATTACCGTTGGAAATGGCAATGAGACTAATAATAGCAAGCAATAACAATAATGAATCTTATTAGCTTTTTATGATGATGATGATGATGATGATGATGATGATGATGATGATGATAATGATGATGATGATTACCCTAGGTTGGAAATAAGATTACAAGAAAGAATATTGTGCAAGATGTTCTCTAAAATTATACATAAAATATGTTCTCTTCCATATGTGCAACATTTCTTTCAGACAATGTACAAGATAGTAGCTATTCTTTGATGCATAATCACCAGAAAGATCATTCCAACAACTCCAATTAAATTGTGGTTATTGTTACAATGGCAGTGTGTACTAAAAAGCAGCATATATATATTCTTTTCCCATATCTGCGATATTATTTCTTATCTGTAAACCTGAGAAATCCTCTTGCCCCAAGTCCAGAGAGAAATTATCTAATGTCTGAAAATGAATTAAATCATTGGCTTTCTTCAGGGTAAAATCAAGTATGCTTAATTTTTGTCCTACAAGTTGGGTTTATATCAAAAGCACCTAATTTTAAGTGCCATGATGTGTAATAATATCGCTCATTTTATGCCATTACATTTGTTTAAAAATAGTAACCCTATATTTTTAATAAAATTAATGGCAACCATGCAGGTGCTTAACTGTGATAACTTCATAAAACAGCAGGTGGTTTTAGGTCATTGTTGTTCCAAGATACTGTTAGAAATATTGATAAAAATTTCTGGTTCAGTAGCATTAAGCTACTACCTTCCAACAGAACCTGTACTATGCATGATTATAGCAGTCATTAATATTACAAAACTGTAGTCCATCACACACACACACACACACACACACACATACACACACACACACACACACATCTTCTTTCAAAATAGAGAATGGATAATGAAGAAAGAAAGCTGACTTTAACAGTTTGGGTAATTAATGAGTATTGTGCCACCTAATTCTTGGTGAATATTTAGCCTATAATTTAAAATATCTTCTTGTTAAATGCAACCTTTTAATGTAATTAATTGTGGTTTTCCTCATAATCTTGGAATCTCTTCCCTCCATCCATCCTCCACTACTATAAACATTACTATAAACATCTTTCAAAATGGGATATAATGGGGCTCCTCTGCCTTTTTCACACACCAGAGGAGGGGCCATCCAGCTTAGAAAGAAATGTTGGACTTTGTTCGGGGTAAATAATGATTCCTTTGTCGAAAAAATGTCTCTAGGGTACCATTTATATGTCAGCCACTTAGTTTTGAGCGCTTATCTCTTTTAGAGATCACCCCTAAAAGGGCTTATAAACATTTATTTGACACTTGCAGCAGACCAGTAATCAATGAGTAGCCTCAACAGTAGTGTGAGCCTCTTTAAGGTGGTGAACTGCAAGAGGGAAAAAGGAGTGATGCAAATGAGTTGGATGAGAAGTCAGTAAAAATGAATTCAAATCCTGCCTTTTGTTTTCAGCCCGTGACCTCAGCACTTTGCTTAACCTATCTGAGTCTCAGTTTCCTCAGTTGGTAAATTAGTGAATGATGAACAGGGCCCCTCGACTTTGAAATTATACCATGCTTCTTTTTAATCACTTTCATGCTGTCTCGCCTATGATTCTAATTTAATCCTTTTTCAATTAACAGTGGTTAATGTCATACATTTCCAACTAATCTACATTTTTTATTCTTTTCACTACACACCATTTTGCCTGTTGTCCTTTATTTACTTCCCACAGCACTGTTTTTATCATGCCTATAGCAGTGGTTCTTAAAATTCTTGGGTTAAAACTTCTCTGATGAAAACCAAAGATTTCCTCCCTAGAAAAATGCATATGTCCCACGACATACAATTTTTCTAATGATTTTAGAGTGGTGAGCATGAGCCCCGTATAAGAAGGGCAGTTGTTATTTCGCTCTAGCCAATAGTTAGTAGGCAGAAATATGGGTACAGAAACTTTTAAAGTGTTGATCATTTTTTTTTAACTATATATATATTTTTTTTTTTTTTATTATACTTTAAGTTCTAGGGTACATGTGCATAACGTGCAGGTTTGTTACATATGTATACTTATGCCATGTTGGTGTGCTGCACCCATCAACTCGTCAGCACCCATCAATTCATCATTTATATC
>NW_016809273.1:2108753-2134590 GCF_001698545.2 Rhinopithecus bieti
TTAATGAATAGTAGAAATAAAATGAGTATCTTTGTAAGCATTCAATCTAGTTGAATCATTTATAATCTTATTAAATCATATGGATGTTCTCAGACCTGGGGATCCAGAAGCTGTATTCCAATTTTTCTCTTCCCCTCTTAGAAAGCACCAAATCAGAGGATGAAAACTGGAAGCCCCCAGGCCAGATCTGTTCTGATCTCTCTCTCTCTCTCTCTCTCTCTCTCTCTCTCTCTCTCTCTCTCTCTCACACACACACACACACACACACACACACACATATATATATATATATAGTTTGTTATATTTGTTGAGGCTGTTGCAATTGCTAAACTGTCTACTTTAAAACTCAGGATACTACATACACACTGCATTCCGACCTCTCTTAAATAACTGGAAAATCTGGAAGTAGTTAACCAAACCTAAATCACTCCTCTTCTATTATTATTATTATTATTATTATTATTATTATTATCATTATTTCGAGACAGAGTGTCATTCTGTTGCCCAGGCTATAATGCAGTGGCAGATCTCGGCTCACTCCAACCTCTGCCTCTCAGGTTCAAGTGATTCTCTTGTCTCAGTCACCCAAGTAGCTGTGATTACAGGCATGGGCAACCACAGCTGGCTAAGTTTTTGTATTTAGTAGAGATGGAGTTTCACCGTGTTGGCCAGACTGGTCTCGAACTCCTGGCTTCAAGTGATCCAGCTGCCTCGGCCTCCCAAAGTGCTGGGATTACAGGCATGAGCCCTGTGCCAACCATACTCCTCTCTCTTAAATGAAATGCACACTATCACTTAAACACATTCTGCAGCATTCTTGCTTGTGTCTCCAACACCGAGCCCATTTAATAATTGCCTTTAGTTAAGCCTCATCACCCATTTTATCTTACTGGTGGGGGACATTTTTAAAGACTTAAAATTGCAAATATTTGCTCTAGTGAAGGTAGTGTATGTTTTACTAAAAAGACAGAAATTGGAAGCATCTATACAACTCCAAAGTAACCCATTATTTCAATGTAGAAAAGTAAGATTTCACATCAAAATCAAGTGCGTCATGTAATACTTCTTATTTACACAAATTTCCCCATCAATTCAGTTTAAGTGGCAGTGTTGGGAGCTAATTCTTCATGGAGCGCTTGTATCTCTGCACACCTGTGAGAAAGACACTGATTGCCCTTTTGTTTCAGGTAATTGTCTCAAAGATATTTGTATAGTAAAGAGCTTTGGAAGGCGGAGAAAGTATTACTATCTCTCTCAAGGCAAAAAAAATAGACAGGTTTACTGTCCATTATAAAAAACTTGGATTCTGTCAGGATAGGGTTTCTCTTAGAAACACACTTTGTGTGCAGATATCAATCTGGGCCCATCTATACAGCCTTTCCCGTCTTCTGCCAATAACCCTGAAACTGTTGCAGGCTAGCCTGTTACCTTGGACCAGGGTAAAATTTCAGTCTCTTCACAAGTTTCACAAGCTCCTGACAAGTTTCCCCAGTCACTAATTTTTATGAATTAAATAACTTGGAGCTAACTCTAATCTAATCTACCATATGATTTCAAATGCACTAAATCCTTGACTCTTACGTCCACAGGAGAAAAAAGATTTATGAACCTCCTATGCAGGTGTTTGGAATATTGTGGATGAACTGTTCCTGAGCAGGATACTGATATTATAGAGGTGGGGTGCTGTAGTGATTATGAACACAGCTTCCCAAGGAAACAGACCAGATTTTAAATCCTGGTCCCCTCTGCTTATTACCTGTGTGGACTTTGGATTGTTGCTTCACTTTCTTGAGTCTCAGTTTCCTCATCTGTGAAATGGGGCAATAATTCCAATAACAATGCCATTTTAAGTATTACATTCAATGTTTGTGAAATTTATTAGCCATAAATTTTCTTCAGAAATTAATGTAGTGGGACAACTTGTTGATAAGTTGTTTCTTGCTACTATAGATTTACTAAAAAGGAATGAAATCAAACGCTCAAATACCTTCTCTCTCTTTCTTTCTCTCTCTCTCTCCTCTGGCTCCCTTTCAATGTTCATGAGAACATTCAGGCCTATAATTCCAAATGTTCACTGTTTTTATTATCCCTAGAGGGTAGTTTTAAAAATTATTCTTGAAATGTCAAGAAGTCGTACCCTAACCGGCCTTGAAACCCATGGCAACAGAACGTATACTTGAGAAAACAAAGACAAAAGTATTGACGATTGACTCTAGGCGTGCTGGATTTCCTGGGATTTGACACTGTGCATTGAGAAGCACTGTAGCAGAATAAATGCCATCTTCTTAAGATGGCAGAATGTTGGGTGAATATGTGTGTGGGTAACAATGAAGACCAGGCTCTGTTATTTCAGCATCTCAGTGCAGGCCCTCTGGTCTATTTGTCCTACAGGAAGTGGTGCACCAGTGGAGCAGCCTACCTTTCAATGACCAGCTGGGACGTGGGAAAAAAGCAGTTGCCAAAGTGTCAAGTGTGGATTCAAATAAGACCCTTCTCATTCTGCATGTACTGCACAAGGGAGAAGAAAAGGGGTCCATTAGAAAATGGCTACTATTGGACTTCTGGCCAATTTTGGAAGTGGAGTCATCAACTTAGATTTATTTGGATTTGGAAAAATGTTAAATGTATTATTTATTTTATGAAAATCATCATAGAGCAATTTAAATCTGTTTAGCTAAGGGACTTGAAAATAATACGCGTTCAATATATTGGAGCTTTTATTGGTATTATTATTCTAATCAAAATAGGCCATTCTTGTTTAAAAATCTCAATTCTGTGGCACATACCTCCTTTCTTCTTAGACAGTTGGAATTACAAATGTTCTAAGAGGTCATCAAGACTAACCTCTTAGCCAAGGTAACAACTATTTGTACAGAATATCGAACAAATAGTTATGCATCCTCTGCTGGAATATGTTTGTTGACAAGGCCTTCGTAATTTATTAAATATCCTTTCTGAAATTCCCATCCACCTGCTTTAAGATTTTTTTTCTGGAATATTTTTCTAAGGTGTTCTTACTTTAGAATACCATATTCCCAGAAAAGAATCATTTTCATGAATATATTTTGTCCTAAAGAGTGTTGAACAGCTGAATCTACAAAACAAGAAATATATAGAAACAATGAATATTAACTTACTCATTAAATTATGTATACAATATATTGAATTCAATATGTGGTATATATCTATTCTTAATATTAAATATCCCTGCTTGAGTTTTTAGATACATATACAGAACTTCAGATTCTTTCTAAGTGTAACATTGACTGTAAGAATTAAGAAAGTTTGAAGAATTACACAACAGAGTAGAATATAATGTCACTGTGATCTCATGGATCATCTCAGAGGTAAACTAAGGTATATCTCCATAAGAATTGAAGATAAGTAGTAATACAACAGGGGAACAGGAAGAAAATATTCTACTAAAACATTTATAAATTAGCTTCTCCAATGTGTTCTCTGACTAGAATCTAATTCAAACTGAATTGGGTACTCAACTTCAGAATAACACATAGGCATGTTGGAAATGAAGTGGTATGGACCACAAAACGTCATTTCACAGGGCTCCAGGTGACAGATCTTATCTATCCTGTGTCCAAACTGTGAAAAGAGCCATGTTTAAAACTGAGGTAAGCAGAATCATTTGCAACACACTAATTTCATTTGCACAATATCTGCTGGAACCCTGGAAAGTCATTCTATTGGGGAAAAGCTTAAATTACTGGTAGTGTATTTTCTGTACAATGAACCTGAGTTATTAAAAGTGCTTAACTAATCTTATCAGTCACCTATTGTTAGACAAAATATAAAATTCATTATAACATTTTCCCACAGATAATTTTCAAGCAATTCAGCCAATGAATTCATTTCAATTCACAAGTATTTATTGAGTGCCTATTTTTTCTCTTGCTGAAACATTATAGTGAATGCACAGATGAATAAGAGTTACTCCTCCTCTTTTCACACCTTCAAGAAGTTATCACTAGTAGAGGAACTTTCAGTAGGGCAACAAAATACCTACAGTGGAAAGCATAATAGGAAAAGGGCCATTATCTAAGAAACCATGAGCTCCTCAGGACAAAGATGGTCTCAGGCATCCATGTATGCTCTGCTTTAAGCATAAGTCCAACTCGTCTATTGAATGAATAATTTAAAAATAGAAGAAAAGAAAGATGGATCAAAAGTGGGTATAAAATGAAAACATGGGAAAGGTCTGTAGGTGTGAATGAGAAAGTAACAATAAAAGAAAGTATCTGAGCTGGATTTTTGAAGAATGAAGATTTTGACAGGCAGTTATGAGGGAAAGCATATTTAAGAAACAGAACTGAGCAATGAGCAAGTTCATAAATATGATGAAGAGCAAAGCTAAATTCAGTGAAGAACAGGGAGTATCTTTCACACAAAAGTCTAAGAGCAGCTGGGAAGGTACCTCTGAGGAGTATCATATAGGGAACTCACCAGGTAGAGGTCCAAGTAGAAAACATTTGTTTCATTTTAATTTTATTTTTGTCTGACCAGCATTTATCTTATTCTGATGGGAACTCAATGATATGACTAGAAATAGTATCTAATCCCTACATTTATTTAAAATTATTTGAAGTGTAACTCGTGTTCAGTATAGTGTCTGTCATAAGATAATAAATTTTTAGACATGTATAAGTATGTGATTATCAACCAGACCAAGATATGTAGAGTCTCGGAAGGCCTCCCATACCACTTGCCCATTAGTAATCCATCAAAGAAAATCCTTTATTCTCACCTTTTTACTCTATGTTACTTTTGACATTTCTGAGTAACATACAAGTATAATTTTGCTTCCTCAACTCAACATATGCTTATGATTTTCCTTCATATTGTTTCAGGCAGCAGTAGTTCATTCTGATTTCCTTGCTCTGTGATATTCCATTGTATTAGGCTGGTGCAAATGTAAGCACGGTTTTTGTCATTTAAAATAATGTCATTATTAAATAATTATTTAAAATGACAAAAACTGTGCTTACTTTTGCACCAATCTAATACAAATATGCCACTGTAGTATTTCATTATATAAATATTTATTCACTCCATGGTGGGAGAACATTTTGGTCACATTCAGTTTGAATAAATCAAAGTAAGTAGGAATTTTTTTATAAATAAAATCTTCATACATAGGGCAACCATGTATCACAGTTTAAGTCCCAAACTACACCTATTTTTCTGTCATAATTATCAATAGTGCCTCCCTCAGTTTACTTTTAAAAAATTTTATAATTTGTATAATAAATTACATGGTGATCTTATATGTAAAAATCAAAAGAAAGAATTAACAAACGTAGTATTTTCTGAAATGAAAAATCCAGAACAGCTATCTCCTACTATAATAGCAGTTGCCGAGATCGATAAAATATAATTAGAAGAGCCTCCAAGAATTTCACGCCCTATGTAGTGATCTTAGGTGATTCATTCTTACTATGGGTAATGGGCAGTGATTTATTTGAGAGTAACTTTAGAACTTCATTATGTAGATTATTAAAATTAATTTCTTAAGATTTTATGAGAATGATGGAACAAAATAAAATTACAGCAAGAGCTATGGAAAATTTCTTATCTAAAACACTTTTCAAAGATGTCTCTGGGAAGATCACATTGATATGGACAGGAGATAGGGAAATACTGGGTAGAAGAGAGTGGGTTCCCCAGCAAAGGCCCCACTCTCAAGCCTGGAGATCCAACAGTCCTAAATGGGGACAGGCATTTGTGTTCTTGCTCCCAAAAAGCTGCCTTTTCGCTTTCCATGCCCCCTTATCCTGTATTCATATAAACCCTGAACCCCAGGCTCCAGAAGCAGACAAGCGGATAAGGAGATGAGGAGACAAGCAGACGAACGGCGGCAGAAAGATGCAGCAGAGAGAGAGGAGGAGGAATGTCGCAACGCCAAGAGGAGTTCCGCTGGGCGCAGCAGGAGAGGGGTTGGGCCGCTGGACGGCAAGATTCCAAGAGAAGATCATCCTCCCACTCTACTCTCCTTCCAGCTCCCCATCTATCCCACTGAGAGCCACCTCCACCACGCAATAAAACCCTGCATTCATCCTTCAAGCCCATGTGCGACCCGATACTTCCAGGACTCTGGGCAAAAGTTTGGGATACAGAAAGCTGTTGCACTGGCCCTCTATCCTTGCAAAAAGGTAGAGCCCATTCAGCTGGTTAACACTTAAGCAGTCTGTGGATGGTAAGGCTAAAAGAGCATTCTAACACTAGCGCCGCAGGTACCCACCCCTAGACACTACCAAGGGCCCGGGCCGGAGCCCAAAGCACTCACCCTGGCTCTTGCACCTGTCTGTCTGCGTGCTCCTGCTCCCGTCAGGGGTTTGAGCAGCAGCAGGGGTGACGGAACAGGCGAGCCACACCCCTGTAGCATGTTCTGTCAGGAGAATCAGGGAATTCTCCTGTTTCAACATGTTTAATTTTATCTTTCTATGGCGTATTCATTTCACACATACACACTTCAACAGCAAAACAAAACAAAACAAAACAAAACAAAACAGAATCCACATTACAAAGATTCCCTGAAGTCATCAGCAACATCTACACATTTCCTTTTTTCCCCCTTATAAAAACTTTACTTTGAGATAACTCATGACTGGACTTGATTTGGTTATTTTCCTTTTATTCAGTGCATTTATTATTGATGCTTTTTAAAATTATTTATGCTGCTATTTATTTTATATTCCCAAGGCTTTTAAGTAAAAGGATTTTTCCCCTAAGTAACTAAAATTCAACTCCATCTCCATCTCTCCTCTAAGTGCTAATTCAATCAATGATTTCCACATACATTATGCATTTCATTCATCACCAATGAACTGTACATCGAAATACCTGTTTTTAATTTCTTTCTTAATATGTTATATATTTTGGACCCAAACTTAAGAGTTGATGATTTTTACTGTTATACAGAAGTGTCATAGATGTAATTTGTTACCATTAAAAATCATGTTACTAAGGATTACTTTTCAAATAGTTTGTGAAATCTAGCCAATACACACTAGAAGGCATGAAAAATTGGCAAATGGTAAAAGTTCGATGGTCTTATTTAACAAGGTATCAGTGCTTATTCATAACAAAAGTATTAAATGGATTTAGTGCCTCAAAGGAGTGCTTGAAAGAGGCCATAGATAAAAGCAAGAAAACTAGCTAGACAGAAAATTATGCATGATGTCTTCCTGTCTTCTGATGAAAGAAAAAATGAATTTGGAAATGTACCTTAAGCCAGCAATAGAGAAGCAAAGATACTTTTTTAATCCCAACAATATGTTATTGCAAAAGTCATTTCATGAATTTATAGAAGTCTAACAAGAAAAGCGGTGTCAAGACTTGCAAAAATAACAACAAAAATTTCTACTCTTGCTTTGTTAGTGAGATCTTCTCTAAAAGATGTAGCTTCTGAAGGAGAAATTTACCTTTAGTGTATTATGTCAAAATATAATATTTACAGATAAAAATAAATACCCCATATTATTTGCTTATACATTTATTACAAAAATTATTTTGAGGTCCTTTGAGTTATTTATTATTTTGTTGTTTCCGTTGCTCTTTTCTTTCTTGTGACAAAAAATTAACTGTCTTCCTAGAAGATCAAACTTGAAAGAATCCAAACACACAATTTGGTCATTGCCAGATTTCATTGCATCTAGTGATAAAGTTTTCTTTCCCTGTAGGATTTTACTAAACAAACAATATGCTTCTGTTCTGCATTTTGAATTTTGTTAAATTTCATTTTGGCCAGCACTTTTTTGTTTTGTTTTGTTTTGTTTTGAGACGGAGTCTCACTCTGTCACCCAGACTGGAGTGCAGTGTCACAATCTTGGCTCATGGCAATTTCTGCCTCCTAGGTTCAAGCGTTTCTCCTGCCTCAGCCTCCCAAGTAGCTGGGATTATAGACACACACCACCATGCCCGGATAATTTTTGTATTTTTAGTAGAGACAGGACTTCACCATGTTGTCCAGGCTGGTCTCAAACTTCTGACCTAAACTAATCCACCCGCCTCAGCCTCCAAAAGTGCTGGGATTACAAACGTGAGTCATCGCACCCAGCCTACTCTTTTAAGTTAATCCAATTGGTTAATCTTCCAACAAAGGAACTTGAAAATGAATTTTAGTCTTCATCTTAAGCCATTCTCTCCAGGAAATAATGCATATAATAATGATCCAAATGTTGAGATTTTATGGGACACATATGAGGTCTTTTACCAAATGTATATGTGTAGGCCCCATCTCTGTTGAACAAATCAATAATATTTACAGACTTATTAATGGCTACTAAAAAAATTACAAAATTTCAAAGTGTTTTTCATAGGGAATTCCCTGACGTAAGATAAACCAAATTCTAACTCTGTGGAAAGCATGAAAACACTATAGATAGTCTTCATCCATGAATTCTTGACCTCAAACATTCAAATATGTCTTTGGGCATTTCACAGACCTCTTCTAATGCCCTCTTCGGAAAAGATTCCAGTCAGTTCTGATGTTCATTGACCTCATTAGTCAAAAATCTCCTGACCAACCTGTGATCAATCTGGATTTCCTCCAAGGAGAATGACTTTTCTTCCTTTAAGAATATCAGGAAATCTCCTCCAAACTTTATACAACATTGCTAGGAAAGCATGTATTTAATGATAAACAACATTAAAACAATGACAAATGGAACCTCTACACTGCTGGTAGAAATGGCAAATGAGGCAGCTACTTCGCCAAACACTCTGGTAGCTCCTCAAAATGTTAAATATGGAGTTACCATAGGACTCAGCAATTCCAACCCAGGTATACACCCAGGAGAAATAAAAGCATGCATTCCCACCAAAATCTTGCACATTAGTGCACCAGTAATTATAATATCTAACAATGTTAAAAACACCACAAATGTTCTAAAACTGATAAGTGAATAAATAAAATGTGGCATATCCATACAATGAAATATTATCTGGTCATAAAAATAAATGAAGTACTGAATGTGCTACAACTGGAATAAACCTTGTAAATATAATGCTAAGTGAAAGAAATCTGTCAGGGCAGATTACATATTGTATGATTCAATTTGTATGAAATATCAAAATAGGAAAATCTACAGAAACAGAAATTAGATTAGGCACTCCTTAATGATGGTGGGGCAGGGATGACTAGAGAATGACTGCTAATGAATACGGAGTTTCTTTTTGGAGTGATGAAAATGTTCTAAAATTGATTGTAGGGATGGTTGTACAAGTCTGTTAATACACTGAAAACCACTGAATTTTATACTTTAAAATGAGTGAATCGTATGGCCAATGACTTATATCTCAATTAAATTTACATTAAAAAAGACAATGTAATGTATCATGAGATAATGTATATATGTGTGTATCTGTACAATATGTACAGATACACACACACATATACACATACAGTTGAACTTTGAACAATGCAGGGGTTGGGGTGCTGACCCTTGTGCAGCTGAAAATGCACATGTAACTTTTGAGTCCCCCCAAACTTAGCTACTGATATCCTACTGTTGACTGGGAGCATTCCCGATAACATAAGCAGTTGATTAACAAATATTTTGTGTGTTACATGTATTGTATTCTGTATTCTCATTATACAGTAAGCTAGAGAAAAGAAAATGTTATTAAGAAAATTAAAAAGAAGAGAAAATACATTTACTATTGATAAGAAGTGGATCAACATGAAGCTCTTCATCTTCATCATCTTCAGGTTGAGTAGGCTGAAGAGAAGGATGAGGAATTGGTGGTCTTGCTGTCTCAAGGATGGCAGAGGCAGAAGAAAATCCATGAATAAGTAGACCCGCACAATTCAAATCTGTGTTGTTCAAGGGTCAACTATATATGTATGTGTATATGCATATATATTTGGTCTATATACCAACAATAACCAGAGTGATTATCCATTTATTTATTCAATAAACATTAATTAAGTACCTAGGAAAGCAAAAGGAATATATTGAACACAAAAATAAAAAATAGTAATAAGGACATCAATAAGAAAACAATAAGCTTTAAAAAATGATAAAGTAGATAAAACCCAAGCAAATCTAACCAAAAAGAAAAGACATAATGCACCTCAGGTCAAATCTTGGCTCTACTAGTTAATAGCTGACTAACATTAAAGTAGACATTTAGCCTTTCTGAACCAAAGACTATGCTGGCTCAGCGAATTCCCATCTGCATAGGAAAAAAGCTTCAATTGTTCCAACTCATCTTCTATTCTAGAACATTTAGATTGTTAATGATGTTTTTGACAATTGTAGCTTTTAAATTTAAAAAAAGGGAACAATTTTAGAAATGAAACTTAAGCCATTACATTAAACTGTAGGTCCTTTTCTGATTTTTTTCTCCAGCTTTATTGAGATATAATTGATAGATGAATGGATAAAGAAAATGGGATATTTATACATCTGTATCTATATAAAAGAATATTATTCAGCCATAGAAAAGAAGGAAATTCTGCCAGCTGTGACTACATAGGAGAATCTGGAGGACATAATGCTAACAAAAAAAAAGTCAGACACAGAAAGAAAAATACTATATGATATCATTTTTATGTGGAACTAAAAAAAATCTAACTCAAAGAAGCAGAAAATAGAACAGTGGTTGCCAAGAGCTGGAGGATTCGACAAAATGGGGAAATATTGGCCAAAGGGTATAATTTTCCAATTAAGGAGGATGAATAAGTTCTGGAGATCTAATGTACGGTATGGTGACTACAGTTAATAATACTATATTGTATACCCGAACTTTTTTAAAAGGATGGATTTTAATTACTATCACCACCAGAAAAGTATGTCCTTTAAAAGACAGAAAAATAAAAAATATAGATATAATCACACTTGTCATACCCGTGCACGTTACAGTGAAAGAAAATGAGTACCTATAGCAGAACAAGTTTCTGTATCAAATTCACAAATTGCATTTCTAATTTTGTGTCTATTGTTTCAAGCATATTTTTTCTATCCTTATCAGTAATAAATAAAGTGAATTTGTTTTTCTCAAAGTCTGCTTGAATTTTATGGTTCTTATTTTTTTGTCATGCAACTTCATTTTCAACTCATACAGCAGTTCAGCAACAAAATCAATACTCCTCAATTTTCTGATCGTTGAGTAGAGTCAAGAGAGCAGTGCTCTGCAGTTAGATAGACCTAGCCCAAAGCCTGGATCAGCCTTTCATTTGCCATGTGATTCTGGGTTACTTTACCTGGTTTGTCTAGGTTTTAGTGGCAAATGCTGCGTGTTGCTTTCTCAATATCCATTCTCTGCTTTGGACTTAGATATAAACCTCAATCCATTTGGGACATTAATGTTCCTGATTAATACTCAACTTCCCATAGGTTAATTTTAGTCAGGGAGAAGGAAGAAGAAGCTCCTGAGTAGCGTTTCCAAGAAAGCTCTCAGTAGGGGCAGAGTCACGTGGCTTTCCATTTTGGCCCTTTGCTCTTTCACCTTCCCCCTTTTATTCCTTGTCTAGAATGTAGACACAATGGCTGGAGGAGCAGCAGTCATATTGGGTGTGACTAAGGATGTCAAAGTAGAAAGATCAACAGATTTCTTATGATACCATGTAACAAATGCATCAACTCTGGACACTATACCTATAAACCAAATCTCAATTGATTAAGCCTCCATTTTATATGTTTTCTGTTGCTTGCAGAATGTGCAGGCAGAGCTCAGTCCAGTAATTTTTCCCTTCTGATATTACCTGAAGACAGTGATTGCATTCATCTGTGTGTTTTTTGATTAGTACGAAGTGGGTGTAAATGTTAACCACTATTATTAGCAGGGATTCTTTCATAAACCCTAACAAATAGATGCCTCTGAGATACCTAGTTTCTGAGGCAAGACATGAGTGGCGGACAAATATGTATATGTGAACCCAAATGTAGAGATATACATACCTAAAGCTATTTAGTTTGATAAAATCTGATTGGTTTCTAGTTACACCTTCATTTGCCCAGGGAAGGCTTCTATATTGCACACTTAACCTTGAAGCTACTGCCATTTTCCCATAGTCTCAAAGAAGTCAATAAGTAATTGATAAATTTTCTGTCACCGTGAGCAATTAATAGGAGTAACACAGCATCAGTTACATCAATTTTCCTGTATCTGAGGAGCAAAAAAAAAGTTGATTTTGCAAACTTACTGGTGCATACTGATTCAATGTCTAACCCTAAGCCATTTCTATTTAACACTTTTGTGCAGTCATTGAGAAAAATCTCAAGGCTGTCAAATAAAATACAATTCTGTGGACTTTTTATCTATTACTCTGCAAGTATTTTGGTATCAGTAATGCACTTTCAAGTTGGGAGATGCACTCTCTCTTAAAATGTTTATATATCAGGAAATAAGAATAGGAAACGGCTAAAATCATTATTCACTTAAGTCTGAAATCTTTGATGACACATTTCAAAGGCACTATAAGTATGTGTTTTTTTTTAAAAAAAGAATAGGAACTGTATTTTTTAAGTATCTCTCATAGGTTTCAATAACTAGTTTGAGATGAAGGGATACAAATATGTTTCCAACACTTTATTTTTGGAGGTACTCTGCCTTCTCATCTTCCTAGCAAGGCCTGAGCAGGAAGCGGTAGCATTCAAAGAGAAGGAAGGCAACTGAATTTAGCAATCATAAGCCTTAAAAGCATATCTCAAATGCCTTTTTTCAAATAATTCCCTATCAACAAATATGCAAGAAGCATCAGTCCAGGTCAGGAATATTCCAGGTCCTGGGGATAATACAGTGAGCATGACAGATAAGACCCCTGCCCTCACTTAGCTTATATTCTAGAGAAGCACAGATTGATGGGAAGGGGAAAGATAGGAAAAATAATAAACAAATAAACTGTATAGTTTCAGATAGTGTTAAGGCTGCAAGGAATAATCTAGTAATAGATGAGACAGTAGGTGCTGTGAGTTGGAATTTGCCATCTAAATAGGGTAGTCAAAAAGTCTTTTCAAATGAGGCAATATTTGAGCTAGAACCTGAATGACGAGGAAGAGGTTGTACAAAAACTGGGTAAAGAACAGTCTGAGACGAAAGAACAGCTTATGCAAAGACCCTAAGGCAGGGAAAAGCTTGAGTTGTTCATGAACCAGACAGAAAACATAGTGGCTGGAGTGAGCAAGGAGTGAATGGTGGAGGGTGAGGTGAGATCTGTCAACAGAGGCCAGATCATAAAAATATTTGTACTTAACAGACAACACTGAAATGGCGTGGATTTTATTTTATGAAACATAAGTAGCCACTGCAGGGCTTTAGGCATGAGAGTTTCTGAACAAAGCTCACATTTTGTTTCTTCAATCCCAATGTCTCTAATTAACCCTATATTTGATATGAATTAATTTAGTCATAAAAATATAAAGAACATAATTGCTTGTCATAATTCCTCAAAATTTAAATTTTTTGATACTTTTCTGTAAAATAGTGGTTCTCAGCTGGGGGGCAATTTTGCCTCCCTAGTGACATGTGGCAGTATCTGGAGACATTTTTGGTTATCCCAATTGCATGGTTCTACTGGCATCTAGTGGGTACAGACCAGGGATGCTTTCAAAGAATGCACAGCTACCACTACAAAAATACCTTATTTACCCCAACTTTTCAATAGCACCAAGGCTGAGAAATCCTGCTTATTATAAAGGAATATACACAATAGAATTTGAAGGATGCTGACAGCATTTTTGTTTAATATATAAGAAATGATTTGTATTCCACTTGATGCTGGTATTTTTACTTATTGAATGTTCCAATACCTGCCCTGTAAACAAATACATAAATATATAAATAGAAATAGAACAGAAGCCAAAATAATTCATTCTTGATGCTACAGACTAAACTGTCCCCCTAAAATTCATATGTTGAAGTCCTAACCCCCAATGTGACTATATCTGGAGATAGGGTCTTTAGGAGGTAACTAAATTTAAAAGTGGTCATAAGGGTGGGACTCTGATCTGATAGGACTATGGCCATATAAGAAGAGGAAGAGAGAGAGAGAATGAAATCACTCTCTCTCTCCCCATCCAATGAGAATGCAGTGAGAAGGTGGCCATCTGCAAGCCCAGGAGGAGAGCCCTCACCAGAAACTGAACCCCAGTGGGCTTTGATCTCAGACTTTCCAGCCTCCAGAGCTGTGAGAAAATAAATTCTAGTGGAAAGCCACCAGGACTATGGTATTTTGTTAGGGCAGTCCAAGCAGAATAACACACTTGAATATGAGCTTTCCAGGCAGTGATCAACGCAGAGGGAAAAAAGAGATCTTGAGGAATTAACATTAACCCCTGTGATTTATTTCAAAGTCATAGTGACTCTCAACTCAACGGTTATCAAAACTATTAAATTCAATCGGATGGACAATCAAGAAATGTATTTCCAAACTCTGCCCTGGGATAGAAAATCTACAGTGTTCCAACAACCTTATTCCCAACAGCACCCTCCTGAAATCAGTTATCCAGTAGATGACTAGGGAAATACTCAAACATATGGTTGTATTAAATAAAGTGCAGTTATGCTATGTATATTTCCATTTTAGAACAACCACATTTATAGTGTGAGATTTATTCTCTAATTGAAATTTATCATCATTTCATACTGAGACATTTTTCCTGAAGGTGTAAATGTAGTTTATGTTTCAGCAATTGCAATTTTATTATTCATAATTAATAACACAATTGCTGTGTATTTCTTATTTTATATGCATTACAAGAGTTTTGACAGTTGGAAGAATTTGCAAAATGTGTTATGTTGTGTTGCTTAATACCTTATTAGGGAAACTGACTTGTCTCCAAGGCAGTTCTGTTTGCTACATTACAATGAGACAGTAAGTTACTTTGACAGGGAAACAGGAAAAGGAAGGCTGTACTTATAAATATAAATAAGAGCCCAGACAAAAGATAATTTAAAATTATTCCATAGCTTACATGATGATTGAGAATCCTGATCATCATAAACATAAATCTCAAACACAAGGCTATTTTCTTTTTCCTCTGATATCTTTATAAACGCAATCAAGAATTTGATACAGTCTTTGCTAGCCAATATTATAAACACTGTTAATGTTTATGAAGACATATGGCTCATTTCCATTTTTAGCATTTACATATCCCTAAAAATAAATACCCTGTAATTCTGTTCAACTTACATATTTTTAAGAGTCTACCAGAACCTGTTCTCTTCTGCAAGAATAACAAAACAAGCTTATTTCATGATTATGTGTAATTATTCTTGTGTAAAATATTTATAAAATTGATATATTATGTGACTATCTTCTTCAACATGCAATCTAAGAACATAAGGAGGGTGAGGGCAGCAAGATGTTGCTCAAGATGGAGATTTGTTATTAAACTGAAAGATTAGAAAAGCAAATAATTTTCATGCCAAGAGAAACAAAACCTTTCACTTTCCTGATAAATTGTTACAGTTTTAAAGTTAATCAATTTTCTTTTGTGAGTGTCCCATGCAATGTTTATTTAACCATATTTATCTTGAAAAGAATCTTTCCTTTCTGCTTTTCCTCTTCTCTCAGAGAAGGAAAGAAAGAAAGATAAGATAAGAAAAAGAGAAGAAAGAGAAGAAAGAAAGAAAGAAGAAAAGAAAGGAAAGCAAAGAAAGCAAAAAGAAAGAAAGAAGAAAAAGAAATGAGAAAGAAAGGAAGGAAGGAAGGAAGGAAGGAAGGAAGGAAGGAAGGAAGGAAGGAAGGAAGGAAAGAAGAAAGAAAGTGAGTAGCGGAGAAGGAGGATAAGGAGGTGAAGGAAAAAAGAAAAGAAAAGTACGAGAAAGTAGAGGAAAGAAAAGAAAGGGAAAAACTTGGGACATAGGAAGGGCTTGGGCACAGTTTAGAACTCATCATTAAAACACACAAACCACACACATACACAGCGAGAGAGATAGAGAGAGAGAGCACTAGGTTTCAGGTTTTTTCAAGAGCAAGGGAAAAAGCAGGGAATCATAAAGTCAAATTGCAGTAATGACCATTACACCATATTGTTTGTCAATTTTCACAGCCCCTAAAAACAAAGATTATATTAGTCATAATCAGACTTGTGCCCTTCTGGGCCCATCTGCTTGGGGAACTGATAAACCAGGTCTGAGCACTCAGCTTCAGGTAGTTTGGAAAGTATAATAAGATCTGGCCTGCATACCCATAGCTGCTTTTGAATGTCTTACACTGCTGCACAATATGTCGTTTTTTAAAGAAAAAGAAATAATACCTTCCAGCAATCATCTTTCATCAGTCATTTGGGGCTCAGTAGAAATTAGGCTCAAGTTGCCAGGGCCTGGTGTGAACGCTCCTTTGTAAACATACCCGGGCTTCATGCTGCTTAGCTATGTGGCTACTTGCATGATTTATTGCCCCAACACTTGGCCCAGGATCCTAGAAAATCTATGCCCAACTCTACATTTCATCCTTTCACTTGGCTGAACATTTACTTTAAAGAGATAATCTTAATGATTTTATGTTTCTGCTTTCTTTAAATTGCTTTTTTGTTTAAACCAATAGTGAAAAAGAAATAACTTTATTCTCCTCTCTACATTTTGAACCTTACTCTTCTTTCCTCAGTCCCCAAATCAGGCAAAAAGAAAAAAAAAATCACATCTTTATGTCACATGTTGCTTCTTTTAATCACAGCTTCATTTTTTATCTTCATAGTATGGCGTCCCTTAGCAAGCAATGTGTGTCTTTGTATTGAAAATTATATTTCTTGTAACATCCCATGTATACATTTCAAATAATTTGTTCTTTTTATAAGTAAAAGTACTAGAGGCCACTGTCAAACCATTAAAAATTAAAGGAGGAAGTTAGCCAGTTACAGTGGCTCACACCTACAATTTCAGCACTTTGGGAGCTGAGGTGGGCAAATCGCTAGAGCCCAGGAGTTCAAGACCAGCCCAGGCAACATGGCGAAGCCTCGTTTCTACAAAAATACAAAAAAAAAAAAAAAAAAAATTAGCCAGGTGTGGTGGCCTGTGCCTGTAGTTCCAGCAACCTGGGAGGCTGAGGTCAGAGGATCGATTGAGCCCCAGAGGTCAAGACTCAAGTGAGCTGGGATGACACCAACGCACTCCAGCCTGGGTGACAGAGTGAAACCTTGTCTCATAATAAAATAAAATAAAAATAAAGGAGGAAGTTGCAATTTTGTAGGACAAATACATCTAGAGATCAAAAGTACAACACGAGGAATACAGTTAAAAATATTACACTGTATATTGAAAATGTTCTAAGAGAGTAGGTTTTAGGTGCACTTACTATATGCAAAAAAGATAACTCTATGAGAAGACAAATATATGAACTGGCTTGACTACAGTAATCATTTCACTATGCATCTGAATATAAAAATATCATGTTGCATCCCTTACATATAACAATAAAAAAGAACTAGAGGAGGAGCTACAAAAATGTATCCATGAAGTAAAATATGTTTAAAATTTTGGTACTGTTAAAATGTACATATATATTGTATACATCAAATACATATAACATGTAATTATACAAATTATATATAACCTACAATTATATATAGTTACATAAAACATGTAATTATGCATATTATTACATATAATAAACATATATAATTATATATTAAATACATATATGTATTATATATTAATTGTATTACTGATTACCTTGATTATTACACAATTTCAAGTGCAGTGAGGAATACTGGCAAAATTATGACATATCATGGACAGCTTTTACCTACCATACAATTTGTAGTCAATGCCATTGTACAGCCTCTGTCCCTCTCACCTTAAAGGAAATGTTGTGGTGCTTATTATTGCTTTAATTGCATCTTAAGAAACCACCTGAGAAAATGTTGAATAATTCAAATGAATGTACCTCTCCTGGCAGAATTTCTGGTATTCCCAAGATGATAGTAAAAAAGATTTAGTAATCAATAAGAACTCCACATCTTCTCAACTAAACTATATCATCTGAACATCCACTTACTCCATCAACAAATGTAATGCTGAATTGAGTTATCAAAAGATATTTACACATTATAGACTCTTGTTCTTGTACACTCTTAACGAGACAGGTAAAATAAATTACTATTATGCAGCTATCAATATATAAACACCCATGAGTAACTATGAATATAAATTGATAGAAGAAAATGAAGTCCATTATTCCTTTAATCTTGATTTTCTCTTCAGATATAAAAAGTGGTAAACCACCTTAAAGATAAATATAATATGCAATAAGATACAAACTGTGACACTTTCTCTAGTTATCTGCCACCATGACACCTTTTATGAAGATAGAAGCAAAAATAGCAGCATTGGCAAAATCAAGTTTCCTAAAACACCATCCCTGAAAAAAACAAAAACAAAAAAGCTTTCTCATTATTCTTTTCCCAGGGAATGAAAATATCACCCTTGTGGCATGTTTCTGCAGGACTGCAAGTAAATGACAAAGCCGGTTCTAAAAGCACAACTCCATTTCAGAACAACTGCTCAGTTTGCATCCTTCTGAACAAAGAATGGCACATTATATGATTTCTTTCCACTTCACCTGCTCGTCCCTTTGAAGAGTTGTTCTTGACATTCCATGACAAATCACCTTCCTTAAGGCTCTTAAGTCACATATCACCTATTGCAGACAAGATTTAAGTCCTGTGCAAGAGTATCACTCTACCCAGCCAAAAATGTGCTTTCCAGGAATCTTCACAGCCTTCCTGAAACCTGAGCCCTGTGCAGCTGGCTTCCTGGAAGGAGGCCTTTAAAACAGACAGAAAATAACTTTGTTTCCCCATCTCACAAAAGAACTCACTACAGTCTGTAAACTAGATTCATAGGAATTTTCTCATATGGGGAAAATACATATTAAAATATGGATTTACTATATGCTAATTGTTTTCCTTTGTAGAAAATGAATTAAGATTAGTTAAAATTATAGAATCCTATCACTATTTTTGGATAATCAATGTGAAATAAAAAAAATCAAGGCAAATATATACTTTGAGAAAATAGAGATATATCAGACATCTTTTTTGCATGTACATGGTGGTGGAAATGCAAGAAGTGCTAGAATCTAAACTCTTTTCTCTACTTGCAAATATGGAAGCAGAGAAAAAGTAGCAAGTATAAAAGCAGTCAGTGATATAAATATAGTCTTTCTAAGGCTTTTGTTGTTATTTTTAATAACTTCCCTCAAATTCTTCACAGTCTGTGGGGCAACTGACCTGGTGTCTAAGCAATTTCCATAAAAATATCCCATAATCACTCTAGCAATTTATTGGCTACATACCACAGATGGCTTATGCAATTTTGTGGGTTTAGAAAAATGAGCCAGCTGATTATTTCACGTACAAATAGACATTCACAAAGAAAGCCAACAAGGTCTTTGGAAACAACAAATAGAAGTTTCTGCCTAGAGTCTGTTGGCCCCGCCCTCTAAGTAGGCAAGCCTAAGAAAACATTTCTATGAACGAGAGTTCCTGCTTTCCGCACGCTTCTCACATGTACTACCTGGCTTGATCATCTGTTATAACTTTCCCAAACCAATCTCTTTTGTATTTGTATGTGGAAAAGAGGCAATCCCTAAGGAAATATACAAAAATGAGGTGTTTTATGGGTGCAGTCAGCATGTAACGGATGACTTATGGCAACCATCTGAAATGAAGCAATTTTGCATTTTCTAAGTCCATTTACTATAGCCCTGCTACACTCTGGAGACATAGCCAAGACCCTAAACGTTTAACTGTGTCCGGAAGACACTATGAGATGAACTTTTTATAAAGTAATAAGTTTCCCTGGGCGTATCTCTTGCTTCCAGGTAACCATAACTATGATGATCATTAATATAGTTTGATGGAAATGCCCTGAATGTCTTGGTTGCAATTAAAATAAATAAGAGGGTGCTAGGGGTTACATATAACCCTCTTTATCCTGTAGGGTAAACCAATATCAAGCTTTGCCTGAAGTACTTTTCATTATATGTACTTCAGTCCTTGGAAGCATAATTATGTAGAATAAAGATGGTTTTTTAAAAAGCAACTAGTATTCACAAAATATCAAGATTTTACGTATATTTAATAGTAGACAGACTTAGCTACATTAAAATAATAAAATGTTATTTTAATAATATCCTAGCTGGTTGTCTTACCTCTGAGAACTTCACCATATTATTATTAAATTAATCTTCCTAATGCTTAGGATATAGCACCTCCTCCTTGAAATCCTTTAATGCATCCTTATGAGACACTAAATAGATTCCAATATTCTTTCCTGGAATTGGAGATTTGACAAATCTACACTACCAACCTGTCTAACTTTAACTCCCACTGCTACAATGGATAAATCCTCCCAGTCAAATTATTCTACATATTGCTGCAAGAACAAGATGTCAACATTCCCTTAGGAACTTTGCTTACACCATTTTTTCTGCCTGTTCACTCCTCTCTTCTGTATTGAGAAGGGTCACCCTTTCTTCAAAACCTTCCACAGATGGTGTCACAATTTGGGGATGCTAATGATATCAGCTTTTCAATACAGAGAGCTATTATTCTTACTATCTACCAGTTGTTGTGCTTAGAATACCTTGACTATATCAGAATTTTCATTCTCATTATGAAGACATCAAATTCGCAAAAATCATTTCATTCATTCAATCCACATTTATTTATCAAGTGCCTATAATGTGGAAACAGTATTTAACAGAGGCTGACATGGGCCCTATCCTTATAAAGGGATTTCTGGGGGAGGCAGAAATTTTTGATGGAGGCAACAACTAAACTATGAGGCATATATTATAATGATTCAGTTTCAAAAATGGACAAAGAAAAGCTCAGGAAAGAGAAGTAACTTATCTAACTCTACACATTAAGCACAGTTGAACGTCACTTTCCAATTTATTCATGTGCTCTTAGTCCTTTGTCTAACTCGATTATCTAAATTTTTACGGTATGTATGCACGCAACTTTCATTCAGCACTGACTATATTTTGATTTGCATTGAAATTTAAATTATATGTGCATACTTTGTTCCCAAATAAAGTATTAAAACAGATATATAGACCAATGGAACAGAAAAGAGGCCCCAGAAATAACACCACACATATAAAACCATCTGATCTTTGACAAACCTGACAAAAACAAGCAATGGGGAAAGGATTCCCTATTTAATAAATGGTGTTGGTAAAACTGGCTAGCCATATGCAGAAAACTGAAACTGGACTCCTTCCTTATACCTTACATAAAAATTAACTCAGGATAGATTAAAGACTTAAATGTAAGACCTAAAACCATAAAAACCCTAGGAGAAAACCTAGGCAATACAATTCAGGACATAGGCATGGGCAAGGACTTCATGACTAAAACACCAAAAGCAAAATTAACAAATGGGATCTAATTAAAGTAAAGAGCTTCTGCACAGCAAAAGGAACTATCATCAGAGGGACCAGGCAACCTACAGAATGGGGGTAAGTTTTTGCAATCTATCCATCTGACAAAGGGCTAATATCCAGAATCTACAAGGAACAAATTTTCAAGAAAAAAAGAACCATCAAAAAGTGGACAAAGGATATGAACAGACACTTTTCAAAAGAACACATTTATGCTGCCAACAAATATATGAAGAAAAGCTCATCATCACTGGTCATTAGAGAAATGAAAATCAAAACCACAGTGAGAGACCATTTCACACCAGTTAGAATGAGAATCATTAAAAAATCAGGAAACAACAGATGCTGGAGAGGATGTGGAGAGATAGGAACACTTTACACTGTTGGTGGGAGTGTAAATTAGTTAAACCATTGTGGAAGAAAGTGTGGTGACTCCTCAAGGAACTAGAACCAGAAATACCATTTGATCCAGCAATCCCACTAGTGGGTATATACCCAAAGGATTATAAATCATTCTACTATAAAGACACATGCACACGTATGTTTATTGCAGCACCATTCACAATAGCAAAGACTTGAAACCAATCCAAATGTCCATCAGTGATAGACTGTGTTAAGAAAATGTGGCACATATACACCATGGAATACTATGCAGCCATAAAGAAGGATGAGATCATGTCCTTTGCAGGGACGTGGATGAAGCTGGAAACCATCATTCTCAGTAAACTAACACACGGACAGAAAACCAAACACCGTGTCTTCTCACAAATAAATGGGAGTTGAACAATGAGAACACACAGACACAGGGAGGGGAACATCACACAGTGGGGCCTGTCAGGGGTTGGGCGCTAGGGGAGGGATAGCATTAGGAAAAATACCTAATGTAGATGACGGGTTGATGGGTGCAGCAAACCACCATGGCACGTTTAGACCTATGTAAGAAACCGGCTTGTTCCACACATGTATCCCAGAATGCAAAGTATAATAATAATAATAATAATAATAATAATAATAATAATAATTCTTGCCTGGATCAATTATCATCACAACAATGGACAAATGGTAATTTTCTAGCTTTGTTTTATTTACTGCTCTATCTTTAGAATGGGGAACAAAGGAGGCAACCGTTAAACATTTGCCGAAAAATTGGATGAATACTTTCCCTACCTGCCATAGTTTTTAAATAGTAAACTAGCCCATTCTTGTATCACAAAGGGGAGTAATATACCATGGAATTTAATCGGCCATGTGTGGCAACCTAGAGATAATCTTCTACCAGGGACAGTGACATGGAAATCGCTTTTTGTTTTAGAATATACATGTTATGTGGATTATCATCATCACCCTTGAAAAAAAGTATGTATTTCTCAGCATTCACCAAAGCAGTAGCAAAAGGTTTTGATGAGCTTGTAAAAGACAACCAAATTCAATGTAATTGTCAGATCTGCAAGAGTATTATCTTATTGCTTAAAGTTTTTGCTCATTTTAAAAAAATAGGTAAGTTCTTAACTATTCAAACAACGGTTTACACCAAATAGCTCCCAACTGAAGAGTTGTGAGGACTATATTTCTGAGTTAAAATGAGCTAGCACACTTATTTCTAGCTAGCACACTGATCAAATTCACAAAGAACAGACACAATATGCCTAGACTCTGATTTTATGTTGCTTATACTGACAACCATCTCCATTCTGCCACCTAGACTCACTTTATAGATAAAAGAAAAACATTTTTCTTTTTCATTTTCTTTCCCCTTGTTGCCCTTTTTCTCTCATTTTTTATTTTTGAATTATTTTAGGGAGTGGAGTTTTCTATATTCAATCTACGATACTCTATATTTTCATCAATTTTGATTCAATGATACACAAATCTGAAAACTAATAACTACAGCCTGTCAGAAGGTATTTCTATAATAAGGCAGAAATGTCTAGGGTTCATTTCTATGGGATGTATTGTAATGAATTTTTTAGCATATACGTTTTCATTGTTAGCATCAAAGTCTATGATTTTCATAAGCATTTTTTGGGATGGCATATCCACAGGTGAAATTTTGATAACATTCTTTATTATGTTCTTAGCAATTGTAGAACTCAATTATTTCAAATCTGTTCAATTAATGTTCGATTGCTTTTTCATGCTGGTCGGCCAGTCTTTTAAGCTCTTTGCAGAAATAATAGGAGCTTAAACCACATAATGCTTGGTGTTTGAGGAGGGGGCATGCTTTGAAAGGCTCAATTCTCTAAGCAAAGTATTTCTGAAAACTGTTTTCNGTGGGAGTGTAAATTAGTTAAACCATTGTGGAAGAAAGTGTGGTGACTCCTCAAGGAACTAGAACCAGAAATACCATTTGATCCAGCAATCCCACTAGTGGGTATATACCCAAAGGATTATAAATCATTCTACTATAAAGACACATGCACACGTATGTTTATTGCAGCACCATTCACAATAGCAAAGACTTGAAACCAATCCAAATGTCCATCAGTGATAGACTGTGTTAAGAAAATGTGGCACATATACACCATGGAATACTATGCAGCCATAAAGAAGGATGAGATCATGTCCTTTGCAGGGACGTGGATGAAGCTGGAAACCATCATTCTCAGTAAACTAACACACGGACAGAAAACCAAACACCGTGTCTTCTCACAAATAAATGGGAGTTGAACAATGAGAACACACAGACACAGGGAGGGGAACATCACACAGTGGGGCCTGTCAGGGGTTGGGCGCTAGGGGAGGGATAGCATTAGGAAAATACCTAATGTAGATGACGGGTTGATGGGTGCAGCAAACCACCATGGCACGTTTAGACCTATGTAAGAAACCGGCTTGTTCCACACATGTATCCCAGAATGCAAAGTATAATAATAATAATAATAATAATAATAATAATAATAATAATTCTTGCCTGGATCAATTATCATCACAACAATGGACAAATGGTAATTTTCTAGCTTTGTTTTATTTACTGCTCTATCTTTAGAATGGGGAACAAAGGAGGCAACCGTTAAACATTTGCCGAAAATTGGATGAATACTTTCCCTACCTGCCATAGTTTTAAATAGTAAACTAGCCCATTCTTGTATCACAAAGGGGAGTAATATACCATGGAATTTAATCGGCCATGTGTGGCAACCTAGAGATAATCTTCTACCAGGGACAGTGACATGGAAATCGCTTTTGTTTTAGAATATACATGTTATGTGGATTATCATCATCACCCTTGAAAAAAAGTATGTATTTCTCAGCATTCACCAAAGCAGTAGCAAAAGGTTTTGATGAGCTTGTAAAAGACAACCAAATTCAATGTAATTGTCAGATCTGCAAGAGTATTATCTTATTGCTTAAAGTTTTGCTCATTTTAAAAAAATAGGTAAGTTCTTAACTATTCAAACAACGGTTTACACCAAATAGCTCCCAACTGAAGAGTTGTGAGGACTATATTTCTGAGTTAAAATGAGCTAGCACACTTATTTCTAGCTAGCACACTGATCAAATTCACAAAGAACAGACACAATATGCCTAGACTCTGATTTTATGTTGCTTATACTGACAACCATCTCCATTCTGCCACCTAGACTCACTTTATAGATAAAAGAAAACATTTTCTTTTCATTTTCTTTCCCCTTGTTGCCCTTTTCTCTCATTTTTTATTTTGAATTATTTTAGGGAGTGGAGTTTTCTATATTCAATCTACGATACTCTATATTTTCATCAATTTTGATTCAATGATACACAAATCTGAAAACTAATAACTACAGCCTGTCAGAAGGTATTTCTATAATAAGGCAGAAATGTCTAGGGTTCATTTCTATGGGATGTATTGTAATGAATTTTTTAGCATATACGTTTTCATTGTTAGCATCAAAGTCTATGATTTTCATAAGCATTTTTTGGGATGGCATATCCACAGGTGAAATTTTGATAACATTCTTTATTATGTTCTTAGCAATTGTAGAACTCAATTATTTCAAATCTGTTCAATTAATGTTCGATTGCTTTTCATGCTGGTCGGCCAGTCTTTTAAGCTCTTTGCAGAAATAATAGGAGCTTAAACCACATAATGCTTGGTGTTTGAGGAGGGGGCATGCTTTGAAAGGCTCAATTCTCTAAGCAAAGTATTTCTGAAAACTGTTTTCATTTTCTTGATGATAATCCATCAATTTCTACAGTCTTTAAAATAATATAAAGCCATTAAGCCACGGGGTTTCAAGTCTTACTTACCACTGGAAGTGAGCTTAAGTCCTGTTTGGAAGACTGTAAAAACATTTTTACAAAGAAAAATTAATAACCTCAAGCATTTGGATAAGGGCAAAGTAATTCACATGCTCTAATGTTTTGCTTTACTTGGTAAGCCTTCGAAATGCCAAAAAAGGAAACAATAAGTATCCCAAAGATACCATGAAAGAAAAATTCTAGAAATAAAATCTTTTCTCCTGATTAACTTATACATTCATTTACAGTAAAAATAATTTCCAA
>NW_016809273.1:2134780-2189974 GCF_001698545.2 Rhinopithecus bieti
AGGGGAGGAGGGGGAAGGGAGAGGGAGAAGTGGGGAGGGAGGGAGAAAGGAGGGAGAAAGAAAGGAGGGAGGGAGGGAGAGAAGAAGGAAGGGAGAGAAAGAAGGGGAAATGTGCAACAGATCCTGTATGTAGTCAGCAAAAACTAAAATATATTATTACTTTGTACTTTACAGAAAAAAAATTGCTTGTCTATATTTTGAAGCATAGTCTGAAATTCAAACTTAGGATTTCTTTTTCCTTTATCAGGAAAAAAGCAAACTAGTACCTAGAGAACTAGAACCAAGGTACTACAGCTACCACAAAAAGTATCCAGGAATATGCACGAAATACAGTGATGTGTGGGAGCTGGCTTATATTATCTTGCAAGAACCCACGATTAAATTTTCAGAAATTTTGTGAGTTAGTTGGTAAACCATTGATAGTTTGAAGTCAGTCATTTGTAGGAGTTTTGACACTATGGAAATTAGCGAGCCCTACAAATAGGGCTTTGGGGATTTTATTTGTTTGACAGCATGCCAGTAACTTCATGTATTCTTTACCTGAATTTTATCATCTTACTTTATAGTAAAAGATTTCTGTGAAAAATTCTTGGCACTGAAATTATCCTGCTCAACCCTCTATATATTCCCAATGAAGTGGGGCTGTTTGCCCTTTTGTATACATTTCTTTTATCGCAAACTTGATTTTACAAGGTAGCCCATTCAATGTGTGATTTGTGTAACAACCACCACGGACTTTTATTTCTACAGTATAGTTGACTACAAACCATCCTGCTACCAAATAAAAATTCTTGAAAAAATATAACAAACAGTCATTTAAAATCATACCTATACGTATTTATTTTGTATATGCCTTTGGGTCTCCTAAGGAATAAAACTAAAAGAAAACTGGAAAACAGAGGCCCTGGTTAGGAACTGATTCCACAGAAGCATAACCAAAAGGCTTAGGATTTAAAGGTCCTGAGATTACAGAAGATAATACAGAAACTAAAAGTATAAAACTCCTAGAAGAAAATACAGAAAATATCTTCATAACCTTGAGGTATGCAAAGATTTCTTATAGAGAATACAGAACATACTAACCATAAAAAAAACTGATAAATTGGACTTTACCAAAATAAAACCAAACCAACACAGAAATTTTCAAATGAAAGCAGGACACTTGAGTGATTATTAAAGCAGTAAAGCGCTGTTAAATGAGTAAATATCTAACAACTGGTACAAGGAGATGAGAAAAAAACTTAAGGTTAGATTATGGTTGAAAAAAAAAAGTCTTTGCTATGAATTTATAGGCCTGGGTTTCAGGTTTAAACTACTTGCTCAATGTGGACACTTCTGAATTTTAAAAAATAACATTAAAAGGGCAGTGATAATCATCATAGGATTTGGCAGAAGCAAGTGCAAACCTCCTTTGAATATGAATTATCACAGATAAAACACTTCCAAAGGAAAGCACACAAAACACAAAGCTGCAGAACACTCGAGGAAACAATAGACCATGAAGAAAGCCAGCAGATCCACCGCACAGAACTTCAGACAATAAAGCTACCAGATGAAGCATGCTTGAACTGATTACATTAATATAATCAGAAGTTGAAGACATTCTAATAAAAAGGGCATATCAAAAAAATTATTAAAAGATTGAACATTGAGAAATAACCAAGTAAAACGTCTGGAAAGACAAAATCACTGAAGAGAGATTTAGTAAACTGTATACGTGAAGAAATTATCCGGGAGTGAGCACGCATATATAAATAGGACACTTGCAAGAGAAGCCAAAAGACATTGAGGATATAATGAGAAGGACTAAGGTATCTTTGATAGAAAACACCAAAGAAGAGAACCCCAAAATGGGGGGAGGTGATGTATTGAAGATTACCACTGAGAATTTCTTATAACCGACTAAATGCAAGAATCCTCAAACCCAGGAAACACACAGAAAGAACTGGAAGACAAGTAAAGTAAAACCCATACCTGGATATAGTGAACATAACGAGAAAGAATGGGTTTTAGAAGTAGCCAAGAAAATGAAACAGGTCACCTTAAAAAAAAAAAAAAAGCAATTGTATTTTAACATTTTAAGTAGCAAAATGGAGTCCAGAATACACTGGAATAAAATTAAGGCATTAAAAGTAATTATGGAATCAGTACCTAACTAAGTTATTATTCCAGTGTGAATAATTTATAAAATTTCTTTTACAAATAATATAAAAGAAATTTTAGTTAAAATTAAAAGAATAATTTTAAGAATAAAATTAAAAAGAATAAAAGAGACAAGAGAGAGGACATTTGTTATAAGAACTACCAATAGATATACTTCAAGGAAGAAATTAATCTCAGAAGGAAAGCATGAGTAGCAGGAAGGAGCAGTAAGAAATGAAAGCAGTGTATGAATTGCTAAGTCTAAAGAAGCATGGAATACAGGTTTTAGTGTGCCAGGGCTGCCATAACAAAACAGCACAGATTGGGTGCCTTAAACAACAGACATTTATTTCTCACAGTTCTGGAGTCTGAAAGTCCAAGATCAAGGCATCAGTAGGGCTGGTTTCTGATGACAACTCTCTCCTTGGCTTGGGGATGGAGGTCTTCTTGTGACCTGACAGGGCCTTTTCTCTGTGCATGCACATCCCTGATGTCTCTTCCTATTTATTTATTTATTTATTTATTTATTTATTTATTTATTGAGATGGAGTCTCTCTCTTGTTGCCCAGGCTGGAGTGCAGTGATGTGATCTCCGCTCACTGCAACTTCCACCTCCTGGGTTCAAGTGATTCTCCTGCCTCAGGCTCCTGAGTAGCTGGGATTACAGGCGTGCTCCACCATGCCCAACTAACTTTTGTATTTTTAGTGGAGACGGGGTTTCACCATATGAGTCAGGCTGGTCTCGAACTCCTGACCTCGTGATCCGCCCACCTCAGCCTCCCAAAGTGCTCGGATTACAGGATTGAGCCACCGCGCCTGGCCCTCTTCCTCTTATATAGATTCCAGTCCCATTAAATTATAGCCCCACCCCATGACCTCATTTAACCTTAATTACCATAATTACCT
Source organism: Rhinopithecus bieti (assembly GCF_001698545.2). NCBI lineage: Eukaryota > Metazoa > Chordata > Mammalia > Primates > Cercopithecidae > Rhinopithecus > Rhinopithecus bieti. The sequence goes on from NW_016809273.1 coordinate 2,137,829, forward strand.
GGCTCCAAATAGAGTCATATTGGCGGTTAGGGCTTCAACATACGAATTTGTAGCAGGCACAATTTAATACATAACACTATATAAGATAATACTAGGGGTAGTTTTCAATGAGAAGAAAAAAATAAAATTAGAATACTATAAAACAAATAACAGGTAAAGGTATTCATCTTTACATTCTTCAGAAGAAGGAAGAGAAGTAAATTAACTGTAGATTTATGGCAAATATACATGTTAAAATTTTAAAATATATTGAATATGCAGGGTTCAAACAGGCAAGAGGAAGGAAAAGTAAAAAAGAAAATTTGCCCAATCTAAAAAAAAAAGATAAATAGAATCATAGCTAAAAGAATATATTTACATTTACACTATACATTCTAGATGAAATATAAAAATATCTTCACTAAATATTTTTTCAAGAAAGTAAGAAATATTCAGGACAAAAACTAAAAAAAAGTAGTTCAGACAGATAAGAAGAACACTGATGCTCATTTCTGCCCTGAAGGCCTTTGCTGAAAGAAGGGAAATTAAGCTTTGTCTTTTATGGCTTCCAGAGGCTCAGAGAACAGAAGAATACAAGCGATCTGGTTGGCGCAAACGTAATTCTGGTTTCTGCCATTAATAGTAATGTAACTGCAATTACTTTTGCACCTCCCAATAGTATGCATGTAAGGAATGAAATATGAAATCACAATTTTGCAGCTCTACTATAAATTGATTCAGACAAGGTTCATCAAGATGGCCAGGTGAAATATTGACAAGGAACAGAATATTTCCATTTTACCAAAATATCATCCTACAGATAATTTGTTAATTAAAAAAAAAAAAAAAGTAAAACAAAATGGGCTTTAACAAATGTAAAATACAGTGGTCACTACTTTAAACAAATGACCAAAGCAAAAGCATCACTAACAGTGAGACAATCTAAGTGTCTTCTGATAAGGGCAACATGAGGTACATAATATCACCTGTGAAGTATTCTCACCAAGGACTGTGGCCATGATTTAACTAAGCCTTCAGATTTATCTTCTGGTTTACTATTAAGACAGATTGAAAAAAAAAAAAAAAAAAAAAAAAAAGTTCACACCACAGGAACACAGTAAGACAGTACAGAATGGAGACTCTGCATGACCGCTGGCCAGCTCTCTTCACAAGTCAGTATCCCTTAAAAGAAAAAGAAGAAGAAAAGTATGGGAACCGTTCCAGACTAAATTAAACTAAAGGGAAAATGTAAATATGGACTATATTTCAATAATATTAGAGAATCACTGTTAGTTTTCTTAGATGTATGAGAATGTGTACATTTTTGGATTATGTATACTACAATATTTAGGGGCAAAATGGTTTGATGTCTGCAACATACTTGCAAATGGTTCAGCACAGATAAATAAAAGAGCAGATAAAGTAAATATGGCAAAATGTTAACAATTGTTAGGAGTACAGGTGTTAGTGTCATACTCCTCTGGTTTCAAGTTCTAGTTTCACCCCTTTCTAGTCATATGATCTTCAAAACTCTTTTAAATTTCTGGGAGGATTTCATTTCTTCATATGTAAAATGAGGTAGAGGATGATACCTGGTTCACAGAATTGTACGAATGAAATGAGAAAGTTCTTATGAAAGCACTTGAGATAGTACCAGCACAACAACTTTAGCTATAATAATTATTATTATCATCAATATTAATAAACTAACTTTTGTTATTCTATGCACTGTCCTAAGTTCCATATGAGGTGTTAATTAATAAGTTACTTGGACATATGTCAGCAATAGAATCAAAATGACTATGTATAGAAAAGCAGAAAGAAAAATAAACTTACATATTTCAAATTCTATTATCCAACATGACAATGGAGTCTGCTCTTCTAATTTTAGTTATGAATTACCACACCTACTCTCGTAGATTATAACTTTTCAAAATTTTGTTAGACTATCATGCGCTGAGGATTGAGAAGGCACTCAAAATCTTGCTATACTTAGTATCATGGAAAGTAATATTATTATACCGTATCGCATAAATCATATAGATGGCATGCAGTTCTAGCAAACATATGTAGGTGGAATGAGAGGGAAAGGGAAAGAAAAAAGAAGGAAGCCATAGAAAGGAGGAAGACAAAATCATTTATTCTGTCTGAAAACTGAGCAAAACTGAAGAAACCAATGTTAGACGATATTCAGACACACTACAAAGAAGCACAATAAAATTATACAAGCAAAACAAAGGTCAAAGGAGTGGAAAAATGTATAAGCAAGCACACAGTCTATATTCACCAACTCAGAAAAGCAGAGGAACCTACTTGATCCAGGCTGTGACGTTCACATTATTAATAATAATGTTTAAAGTTATTTTATCTTGTACAGAAATGAGGAGATACCAAAAGGCACTGTTAAGAACATTAACTGCAGGCAATTTTATCAAGGAGAAATAAATAGCTAACTTACATACACTCTAATTTATTGACACATAGTTTGAATGTTTAAGTTACCAGTACTTAGCCAAGACCCGTGATAATGTTGGATCTCCCAAAACAATGGAAATCAAGAAATACCTATTGAGCTTCTATTATTTGCCAGGAACTGGGCACAAAGGATGTAACAGTGAACAAATTTAGGGAAAGTCCATGCCCTCGAAGAGTTCAAAGGTTAGTATGGGAAGAGGGAAATAAATTTTTTTTTTTTTTTTTTTTTTTTTTGAGGCGGAGTCTCGCTCTGTCGCCCGGACTGGAGTGCAGTGGCCGGATCTCAGCTCACTGCAAGCTCCGCCTCCCGGGTTTATGCCATTCCTACAGGCGCCCGCCACTTCGCCCGGCTAGTTTTTTTGTATTTTTAGTAGAGACGGGGTTTCACCGTGTTAGCCAGGATGGTCTCCATCTCCTGACCTCGTGATCCGCCCGTCTCGGCCTCCCAAAGTACTGGGATTACAGGCTTGAGCCACCGCGCCCGGCCATAAATTTTAAAATATTTTAGAATATATCATCTCTTTCTCAGTGCCTTGTACTATAAGGAAAAATAAAGCAAAATAGGTAGGCTAGACAGTGACAAGGAATGCCCTATTTAAGAGAGGGTGATCAGGGAAGGCCACTCAGAGTAGGAAACTTTTGAGTTGAGCTGTATTACGTTACATAAAAGTAAAAACATGAAGGTATACACATGTATGTGTATCCATGCAACACAACAGTATTCAGTCATACTAAAGAATGAAGCAGTGATCCATGGTACAACATGGATGGACCTAGAAAACATGCTAAGTGGGAAAAGCTAGACAAAAGGATACATATTATATAATTCCATTTATATTAAATATCCAAAATAGATAAATGTATACAGACAGAACACACATTGGTGGTTGCCAGGTGTTGAGCAAAAGGATACATGGGGAGAAACCAAAAAAAAATTAAATGGGGCTGGGTGCAGTGGCTCACACCTGTAATCCCAGCACTTTGGGAGGTGGTCTGATCACTTGAGGTCAGGAGTTCGAGACCAGCCTGATCAACATGAAGAAACCTCATCTCTACTAAAAATACAAAAAATACAAGCATGGTGGTGCACGCTTGTAATCCCAGCTACTTTGGGAGACTGAGGCAGGAGAATTGCTTCAACCTGGGAGGCAGAGGTTGCAGTGAACTGAGATCGTGCCATTGCACTTCAGCCTGGGCAACAACAGTGAAACTCCGTCTCAAAAAACAAAACAAACAAACAAACAAAAAATTAAATGGATGAATGAAAGATTGCTAAGTTTGGTAACATAAGAAATACTGAAGCAAGAAAGATTAATAGGCTTTCTAATACTAAGCCTTTCATTCTGTATTCTAACTCTTCATGAGAAAACATAGCTTTCCATGAAATACAGCAGTTGAAATAAGTTACCATCTGGTATTTGTCACATCTATTATATATACCCCTTTCTGTATATTTTTGCTACCTTCACCACATCATAACTGAAATAAACTTTGTTTTTCTTGTCTCCTGTCTCCATGTTTTGAAATCCCTCCTGAATACTATTATTTTAGTATTATTAGGTACGTATCTATATTTATCCTCCACGTGAAAATAATCGGGGTTACATTTGAATGGGATTTAAGAATAACATTTTGAGGTTTACAAAATCAATACCAACATTTTACAGATGAAGAAACAGGCTCAGGTTGTTAGGTCACTGGATCAAGTTCTCAGAGCAAGTAAGTGGCAGAGGAGGAACTCAAATAAATGTTTGCTGGCTCCTGGAGCAATCATCTTATGTCTAGTGAGGAAATTCTACCCAGTTCAGTATGGCCTACTTCCTGGCTCTTCTAGAAAGTGCTGCGTTACTTCCTGCCTCAGTGCTTTTCCCCATGAGATGCGCCTTGCCTGGAGCATCTCTGAACCACCAGTGAACTCACCCATGGTCCGGATGCAGCCTCTCAGCCCTTTCCTGAGCACTGCCTGCATGGGTCTCTCTCTGTGCAATCTGCCCTGAGGCTTCCCCACAGGGAATGGGCTTTGACTATTCTCCCACATCCTTCTCTGATTTGGTTTGAAGTGTTGACCTTTATGTGAGGCTCTGACGGAGAACATGACGAGGGACCCAGACAGGGTCTCAAACTCAGGAGACGGTCTTTCCTTTACTTAAACTAGACCACGTCAGGAGGCTTTAGAGAAAAGAAATAGAAACAAGCTCAGCTATTAGGGCTAGCATTTCCTTTCTAGACCAATGGTTCAGAAGCTCAGGCAGGGCAAGGTATTGGACAGGAGCCAGGAAGAGCCATGGTGCTCCCTCTTTTGCCTCCCAGGGCTGGCAGGGGCAAATCAGAAGCCTCCAGGAAGGTTTTTCACCACACCAATCAAGGGGACCTCTCAAAAAAACCTCTCTCTTCGATGGCTCTTACTTCTTTGAAATCATATTTGTCAGCAGCTGCTACATTTACCCTTCAATGTCTTTGTTCCAGTGTCCCTGGATGGAGATGAGAAAACATTAGGTGTCATTTTGGCTTCAGCGGGGCCAAGTAAGAGTCCAGGACAAGCCGCAGAAACCCTGTACACTCGGGAAAGCTGCAGGCCCCACCTGTGGTGCAGGAGCTGAGGGTCTCTCTAAAGAAAACCTGTCAGGGCCCCAATAAGGTCATGAAGACCACAGGGTAGGAGTTTCAATTAGGGAAAATGGAGACCTTCCATTTCTTCCAACAGATGCTTGGTTCTTTCCCCTCTTCATTCCATTTATTTCCCACTCATCGTACTCACGTTTTTCCTCACACTGACTCAATTTTCCCTAGGGCATTGTGTAGCTGCACTGTGTCCATTGTAACCATGAAGGACTGGTTATCTCTGTTTTTGCAAAGAGGTCAAAGAGGTCTTCCAGCCAGGAACTGGACAGACTCCATGGGGGAGGGCCTTTCCTTCCAGAAGGAATCCTTCCAGTGGAGTGACATCATTGTCAAGGTCATAGTTTGATCCTAGGTCAGCACCCCACCTGTTAGGATCCTTAAACGACTACTCTGATTCGCAACTTTACCCCATCCCAGCCTCTATCACACCAATACCCACAAAACATATGCCCTCCATGCAGAAAGCTCACATAGCTTGTCACTGTGAATTTATAGAACACCAAAACCAGCTCTTTCAGGCAAATGTCCCCATCACTGAAACACCTCACAGATGAGCTGTCTTCTGGTGAGAAAGAGGTAAGGAGACCTGACCCAAGCCTGGAGTCAATTCCCATGTTCCTACCTTTAAATCCACTGCCCATTCTGTGGCTAGAAACAGACCTGAGAGATACTTGAATACATGAAGAGATACCTGGCCCAAGCCTATAAATATCATGTCCTTCCCCTTCCAGTTTTGCTATAACCTTTCCTTTGAAACACACATCCCTCTGGTATCCTTCCCATTGGAGAAGAGAAGAACAGAAAAAAGAAAATGTTTTAATAATTTCATGTCTCACTCTCAACCCACCTAGGTCCATCATGTTCAAGGTCACCACACACACAGGAGCAGTTATGTTCCACTCACACAGAGTTGTCTGCACCCTGTCTGGGCTTGAGATTCGGGAGGAGGGTTATATAAATGATAAGACAGGGAGAAAGGTTTGAGATAGGGAGGAGGGTTATATAAATGATTAACATTTTCATTTGAGGTACAGAAGGGAACACACACACTCACAGGCACACGCACCTACACAGATCTGGAAGTACTGTGTTACCTTCAATTCTCAAGCATGCATAAGGAGAGAAGGGGAAGGGGTGAGCTGCTGTCCATTTCATTAGGACTAAATGAAGAGGTGAGGGCAGTGTCCATCTACCCAGCCTTCATCAGGAAGGGAAAAGTCTCTGGGTGAAAGTAATAGCTCTGACCACCAAGAGACTGAGGGACATAGATTTCTCTCCACCCTTCTAAACTCAAGGCCTAGCTACCACAGGTTTCCAATCTCAAATTGGTGATACGTGGAGCTTCTTGTCTTTTATCCTTCATAGGAGATTTCTGCCCTACTAGGCCTATGTAGCTTCATGGACCCTACAGTTGTATGGAGTTCAGCAGGATGAGGGAGGAAGGAGAAAGACTGCTTGAGCCAAGACAGAGCTTGGGACTTCCACGATTTTTCTTAGTTTCATGGGTCCTCAGAGATTTTATGGCAATTTTTAAATAATATTTTCAATGATAAAATCAAGAAGAAGTATATTTTAAATACAGAATACATGGATCAATAAAAATGAAGTAAGATCGATAGTAGTGTATATGGAGTATCACTGTCAACTTCCCTCCATAAACAAGAACTCTTAAAGGCCAAAACAAGCACATACTAAGAACTGCACTGATGCTACCCCATTATATAAGCACAGGCTACTGAGATACCCTGAATCTTGACCCAAATGCTGCAGGAGAGGATATCACAGTTCCATGTATCTACACACATGTATATTTATTTAAAGAAAAAACTATTTGGAGTAGGAAAAAGTGAGATCATCCTCTTCAAAGAATATGTGACATGGATAAAGGTGGACCTTAGGGCTCCCTCAGGAGATGAACTCTATAATACAGTGCAGAGAGTAGTGGCTATGGCAACCTGTGGGACCTGATCCCATGGCACCTGCTGATAGGTCCTGATGAGAGACACGGGCTCACTGGGAGGGATGGAAGGAGGACTCATTGGACACAGTTGCTGGGAGCCTCACAATGGCCTAATGGGTTTCAGGGATACTTGCAGACTTTTCCCTTTTCTCCTTGGAACAATACACTTTAACAAGAGGCTCATCCTCACTTGGCATTCACCTTTTATAGGAGCCTGTCCCTGCTGGGCAAGAACTGGGACATCAGGGTCTCTGTTGATCCTCTGCCTGGGCAGGGTGGGTCAACATCTCTTTGGTGAGAAAAGTCACTAACTCTACTTCTCCTTCTTGGTGCTCTCCTGAGTGAAGCTTCTCAGGGCCTCCTTATTTTTTTCTAAAATTGGGTCAAAGGCAGTGCCCTGGTTCTGATCCATGGGGCCTGAGCCTTCAGGGCCCTGTGCTCCTTCCTTCCCAGGTAACTCACTCCAGCCTCAAGGTAGACATAGTGACCCTGAGAAGTGGCTGTATCTCCTCTTTACACACTCTGGGCACATGCACTGGCCCTTGGAAGACAAATTTTCTGAGTCAGGAGCCCATCGGAGCTCTTCCTCTAACTGGAGCTTTGGCTCTCTACCAAGATGGTCTTTCAGACTTGAATTTTTTAAATCTTTCTCTGCCAAAAGGTGTGGTGGTGTGAGTCATTCCTCCGTGCCTGGTGCCCCTAGAATGCTCAATTCTCCACTTACAATTGGGAACTTTGATGAACACTGGCTCTCAGTGGGGGTCTTGATATGACTTGGGAGCAGTGGACTCCATGAACTGTTATACTGCTCTGGTTTGTCCTCACTGTCCTGGAAGGCATGGGAGCTGGAGTGTCCTGCCCAATGCCAAGTAATGGTAAGTTGTTCACAGAATGCAGCTCATAGCCCTGCTCGGTTGTTCTGGACATAATCCTTTCTCTTCTCCAACCACATCTGGGTGTGCAGTCTCCTTATTGCTCAAATCCAGGTGCTCCTGATCAACAAGATGAAGGATAAACACATGTCTAACCACCACATGACAGGCTGCAGCTTAACCCCAGAGAGAGGCCTGCACATGATGAAAAGAAACACACTCTACATGGAGAACACAGTGTGAGAAGGAGGAGGGACAAACCCCTGCACGATCCCTCCCTCCAGGAGAAGGCTGTGATGGGCAGGCATGAGTCTCCCCGGCCTGTGAATGTGGAGGCAGAAGAGGTCACCCACAGGAACTCTGGAGATGAACTCCCTGGGACAGTTCCATAGAAAGGGAAGGCGCCAGGCTGCGTCAGCAGGAAGGTGGTCAGTTCCGTGGGGGCAGTGGAGGGTCTGCTGGCGGAGGGTGATTCCATGGATCTGAGGTTAATGAGTGATTCTGGGCAAGGGCAGGGGGTCAGGTGAGGACATCTTTCCCTTGTCTGCCCTGGACCCTGGAGGACTCAGAGACTGGGACCCAGTTCTCATGCTCTTCTCCTTAGACAAACCTCAGTCCATCGTTAATCTTGAATAATGCAACTTTCTACCTGAAATTCACACAACTCTGTGTTTCTTTCCTGTTACACTTTTTAGGAGAGTAATAATCATTTTTTATTGTCCCTTTTTGGAAAACTTTTTGTGCATGATCTGCCATTGAGATTCTGGTCCGTGTTCCTCTGCCGAGAACAGGTGCATTTGAGGAATGTGTAGCCCACAGGTGTGTGTGTGCCCCATCAGGTAGGACTCTGTTCCCTGAAGACACAGCTCAGATTTTAGGGTCTGATCAGAGGCTTCCAGAAACTTGACTTTGCTCTTCACATCAGTCCTGAAACAGGGGCTGGGCCCAGAGACACCTGACATATGACAGGGGATGATGAATAATCATTGTGTGACTCTGTGCCCCCAGACAAATCCTACACTCTCTTAACAATCTGTTCCAAGAACACAAAGTCACAGCATTTGAAATTTTACCCTGGAGTCCTCTACCATCCCCAGATTAGTCTATGAGCTTAGACTGAAGCCTTCTGCTGCTCACCCTGTTTTCTTAAAGGAAAATGTCCTAATTTTTCCTGAGAGAGCTCATCTCAAAGGTCTGTTTGTGAAAAAAGAAGTGATTCAGGAAAGTGGGAGGAGGAACAGAGAACATGAGAGTCCCTCTGTGTGCTGGAGCAGTTGAATCTGGCATCTCTTAACTGATTTCCGTCTCTTTCCCAAATGGGTTCATCTGGAGGAAGTACAGAAAAAGAAGGAAAAGCTACTCAGCACACAGTAAGAATAAAACAAATAAAATCACTCATGGAGGGTGAGCTCAAGCTACAGCTGTTCAGGAGGTCAAGATCCATCCGTCTTCCACGGCGCACTCCAGCCTCAGACAGCACTGGGCCCTGGATACTGAGCCTGGAAGGTCTGGTCCAGAGATCCAAGTAGCATCACTAATACTAGGGACAGTCATGAAGAACCCTCAGGATAGTGGAGGAGCAGGGAGGGGAAGTGATCCCATTGCCCCTCCTTTACCATCCAGGCTCACAGCATGGCCTGGGCTACCAAATCCCTTCACCCTACCTTGGCCTTGCTCTTTTGCAACCCTGAATTTACAATGTATCTGTAATTTCCGAACCATTCCACATATCCAGACACGAACCAGGTCCAGCTTTATTTGAAATCTCCACTTCTACAGCCCTGAATGTTTGAAGTTTTCCATTTTTTGTTTTTTGTTTGTTTCTTTGTTTTGGGTTTTTTTTTTTTTTCTTTTTTCTTTTGGCTCTTTTCCAGGGCTCTACACTTTCAGAATTTCCACTGTCTCAATTCTAGGTTGCCCATATCATCTAGCCTTGCCTTGTATCAAGTTAAACATAGAGTTCAGCTCCCCTCTTTGAGTTTGCTTAAATGAATCCACTTTCACACACACACACACACACACACACACACACACACACACACACAAATCCATGAGTGAGTCACGGGGTTTCTATTAAGGATACTCTGAGGATGACAAAGTGGGAGAGAGATGCTCGCATGCCCCATGTAAATAACTTAATAATGATAAAAATTTAATAACCTAAAATTAGTAATTTTGTCTACAAAACTCTCCCTATCCCCCAAATTTCTCCTTCAGCCCAGGCTGGGCCTTATCTTGTTGGTTCATCTATTCAGGTCTCCCCGACCAATATAATTTCAGCCATAATTGGAGAGAGAGTAATTCAGCGCTCCCAAGTCCTGCCCCAACCTGCCAAACCAAATCCATCTGGCCGTGGGGCTCAAGTGAGGCCTTCTCTTTAAGAGCAGTGGGAGTTCTACAGTGTAACATACTTGCTTTTTAGTGTTAATACCTGTTATTACTTAGTCTGTGAAGGGTTTACTGATTTTGACTTTCTACTTCCTAAGTTTCTACCCAAATTCCTATTTGCTTTTCAATAATATTTCTAAATAATGAGATTTTTATATATACATATTAAAGCAATATACCAGATTTATCTCTCCATTTCAGCAAGGGTATACCAGAGCTGTACTCCTGACTGCTTTATTATTTAGATCGTGAACTATGGAAACCAAGTACTGTATCATTTTGTTACTTTGATATCCTTAATCTCTAATTCTAATGAGGAAGCCTTGGCTCAGGACATCCAGATCAATTCATATAGAAAAAAAAAATTATGCAACCATATGAAAAAGATACTTGAAAAACAAGGGTTAGGAGGGAAACTAGCCCTTGCTAGAGAAAATGTAATAGAAAGCATAAATCCAAATAAAGTATAAGTATAAAGTACAAAGCTATACTTCAAGCAGTTTGACACCGGTACAGGGGTAGACAGAAAGATAAATGAAATAGAGTCCAGAGATTAATTTAAAGTTTTGTCATGAGGTGTTTCAAATAGTTAGTGGAGATTTTTCCGTTAACGATTTCTGTTGAAGCCAATTGGTAGCTGAGAAGAAATGATTTCTAGAATGATGGAAAATGGAGGCTGAGATCTTTGCTCAGAAGCACCCGGGTGCTGACCTCACTTTTCTCCCCTAGATGACAATATGGCCCTGTGGATGTACAGCTTACACAGTGGAACAGGATGTTTCTGTAATATTTTCACAAATAAAAATGCCTAGTAGTGTGCATGTGTGTATGTTTCATTTTCTGGAGGGATCATAAAAGCAGAAAGTAAAAAAGAGCTGTGGATTGATAATAACTAAATATTCCTGATCTAGCTGATCCTACTGTTATGAAAAATAAATCACTCCCAGATGCTTGACATCATTCAAGACGTAAAGACTAAGGGAAGCTACTCTGAGAAGCACTAGGTTTCTTTCTGTCTCGGTGGCCAGCTCATTTTGGAAAATATTGTGTGGGTTTTTTTGTATATGTGCTGTCTCTAGTCATTAATCTGTGCTCATTGCTAAAAGCTGCAGAACCTATCTACAGATAAGAACTTTAGTTCTCAACTTCATTCCTTCCATAAAATAAATATCAGTAAAATCAAAGCTTTAAATATAAAGAAAGAAAATCTTTAAAATGTCAGAGACTTTTTACTTAATATTGTCAGTACTGGGAAGCTTTCATAAACATGGCTCATAAACCACTTAAAACACTGATTGAAAAACTCAAGTACATGAGTGTGAACAGATTTGTGAAACAATTGATTACCCTAGGGATGAAAATATTCTCCTGAGAGCTATGGTGATAGTTTCCATTTAAATTGAGAATGGCTAGTTGCCATTCTCAATTTAAAAACACTTCATTTGTATCTTTACTGTTAAATTAACTGAGTTAACACATGCATATTCAGTGACTGGAACAATCCTGTCATTTAAATATTACTGTATAAATTACAGGTGGTTACTGGTAGATACTCAAAGATCAAATTATTGTTTGGTACAAGCTTTAAAGAAACATTTCACCTTATTTACTAGCCAGCTTTTTATCAAAAACTGAGTGATAAATTCCCTGTTCCCCTGCTGGAAAAGGAATCATAAATGAACTAATAGTAGTGCAGTAAGTAAGGAAAAGGAGTGGGGTGTGGATTTATGTGCTTTTTTAATCTTCTTACATATATTAAAATTTCTAACTTTATAAGTATATATTGCTTTTACTTTTTAACTGAAAGTATGTCAAAAGTGGGTTTCTGGGCAATGATATTATATAATCCTATAATACCTCCCATTTTTTTTAAGTTTGTTTTTGTTTTTGTTTTGAGACAGGGTCCAGCTGTGTCAAGCAGGCTGGAGTACAGTGGCACAATCACAACTCACTGCAGCCTCAAACTCCTGGGCTCAATAAATTCTCCCACTTCAGCTTCCTAAGTAGCTGGAACTAGATGTGTGTACCACCATATCCAGCTAATTTTTAAAATTTTTGTAGAGATGGAGTAGGACTATGTTGCCCAGGCTGGTCTTGAACTCCTGGGCTCATGTGATCCTCCCAATTAGGCCTTCAAGGTGCTGGGATTATAAGCATGAGCCACTGTGTGCAGCCTAAGTTTTTTTTCTTTTAACTGCTAATTTTAGTTGTGATAAAAACACATAACATAAAATTTATTATCGTAATCATTTAAAAATATGTATTTAATTTGTAGTATGTCCATACTGTTGTGTAACAGATCTCTGGAACTTTTTCATGTTGTAAGTCTGAAACTCTACACCTATTGAAGCAACTCCCAATTTCCTATTCTCCCTGGCAATCACCAGTCTACTTTCTGTTTCTATGAGTTGGACTATTCCAGACACCTCATAGAAGGTATTTGTCTTTTAGTGACTGCCTTATTTTGCTTAGTATAGTGTCCTCAACATTCTTTTATGTTGTAGCATGACAAGATTTCCTTCCTTTTTAAGTCTGAATAATATTCCATTGTATGTGTATATTACATTTATTTAAACATTCATCTCCTGAGGAACACTTGCGTTGCTTCCACTTCTTGGCTAAGCTTCCACGTCTTGGCTAATTTGAATAATGCTGCAATGGACATGGTGTGCAAGTAACTCTCTGAGAGCCTGTTTTCAGTTATTTTGTATACATACCCAGAAGTAGGATTACTAGATCAGATTCTATTTAAAATATTTTAAGGAACCTCAGTACTGTTTTCATAGCAGCTATACAATTTTAAATTCCCACCAGCAGTCGACAGGGGTTTTAATTTCTCCTTATCCTCGCTAACATTTGCTATTTTCTTTTTTTAAGTAATAGCCATCCTAAGGAATGTAAAGTGACACCTCATTGTAATTTTGATTTGTATTTCTCTAATGTTTAGTGTCCATTCAATAAAAAAATGTCAATTCCAACTGGGCGCAGTGGCTCACACCCATAATCCCAGCACTTTAAGAGGCTTAGGTGAGTGGATTGCTTGAGCCCAAGAGTTCAAGGCCAGCTTGGGCAACACAGGTAGGTCCTGTCCTAAAAAAAAAAAAAAAAACATAAAAATCAAGGCAGGTATGGTGGCACAAGCCTGTAGTCCCCGCTACTTCTCAGGCAGTGGTGGGAGCATCCCTTGAGCCTGAGGAAGCCGCAGTAAGCTGTGACTGTGTCGCTGCCCTCCATCCTTGGTGACAGAGTAAGATGTCTCAAAACAACAACGATACAAAAACTGTCCACTCCATTAAAAAATACGTAAAAGACTTGAATAGATATTTCTTCAAAGAATATACACAAATGGCCAATAAGCACACAAAAAAATTCTCAACATCACTAATGAAAGGTAAACTTCATTATATTGTATGTGGAAATGCAGTTCTCCCATTATCGTTTGTTAAGGAGAGTTCACTTTCTCTACTGTGTACTCTTGGCATCCATATCAAAGATCATTTCAGCAGATATGTGCAGATTTATTTCTGGACTTTCTAATCTTTTCTACTGGTCTATATGTCTGTCTTTATGCCAGTACCACACTGTTTTGATTACTGTTGCTTTGTAATATGTTTTGAAATCAGAAATTATAATGCTTTCTACTTTGCTCTTCACTTTCAGTATTGTTTTGATGATTCAGAGTCCCTTGAGATGCCATATAAATTTTACTATAGTTTTTCCTATTTCCACAAAAAAGTCATTGAAATTTTGATAAAGATTACATTAAATCTGTAAGTTGCTTTGAGCAGTATGGACATTTTAACAATGTTAAGCTTAGAATCCATAACATGCAATGTCTTTCTGTTTATCTGAGTTGTCTTTAATTTCTTTTAACAATGTTTGGTAGCTTCATTGTACAAGCCTTTTGCTTTTTGGTTAAGTTTATTTTAAGTATTTCATTCTTTTGATGCTATTGTAAAGAGAATTGTTTTCCTAATTTTCTTTAGAAGATTTTGCAAAAATATTTCAAAGTGGATTTTATATGATCACTATCTATGTGAACTGTCAAAGACCCTGGCACGAGGGTTCAAGAACAAGTAGTTTATTTGGGAGATGATTCCAGAGGCACTGGTAGAGAAGCAGGAAAATGAAACAGAGAGGAGAAGTACATTGTTTTACTAACTCACTGGGTTGATTGACTCTTTCATGAAAAATTTCTTTGTAGCACGTGCTGTTTTGGATAGCATTTTACCCACAGTAAAAATTCTTTCAAAATTAGAGTCAATCCTCTCAACCCTACTTTTGCTTTTTCAACTAAGTTTATGTAATATTCTAAACTCCTTGTTGTCCTTGTAACAATGTTCACAGCACCTTCACTGGAAGTGGAGTCCATCTCAAGAAACCATTTGCTTTTCTCATCGATAAGAAGCAACTCCTCATCTGTTAAAGTTTTATCATGAGGTTTCAGAAATCAGTCACATCCTCAGACTCCACTTCTAATTTTAGTTCTCTTGCTATTTCTACCACCTCTTCAGTGACTTCCTCCACTAAATTCTTGAACTGCTCAAATCCATCCATGAAAATTGGAATCAACTTCTTCAAAATTCCTGTTAATATTTTACTTCCCTCCATGAATCCTAAGTTTTCTTAATGTCATCTAGAACAGTGAATTCTTTCCAGAAGATTTTCAATTTACTTTGCTCACATCCATCAGAGGAATGAATATACATGGTACCTATAGCTTTGTGAAATATATTTCTCAGATAACAAAACTTGAAAAAAAAATTATTCCTTGATCCATGGGCTGCAGAATGGATGCTGTGTTAACAGGCATGGAAACAACATTAATCTCCTTACATATCTCCATCAGAGCTCATGGGACCAGGTGCATTGTCAATGAACAGTAATGTTGTGAAAGGAATCATTTTTCTGAGCAATAGGTCTTAATAGTGGGCTTAAAATAGTAAAATGCACTATAAATAGATGTGCTGTCATCCATGCTTTATTGTTCCATTTATAGAGCACAGTCAGGGTAGATTTAGTATAATTTGTATCGACCCAAGAATTTTCAAAATGCTAAGTGAACACTGATTTCAACTTAAAGCCATCAGCTGCATTAGCCCCTAACAAGCTTATCTTCTGAAGCTCTGAAGCCATGCATTGATCTCTCCTCTCTAGCTCTGAAAGTCCTAGATGGCATCTTCCTTGAATAGAAGGCTGTGTCATCTACATTTGAAAATGTGTAGTTTATTGTAACCACCTTAATCAGTGATCTTAACTAGGTCTTCTGGATAACTTGCTGCAGCTTCTACATTTAGCACTTGCTGCTTCTTCACCTTACACTTTATGTTATGGAAATGGCTTCTTTCCTTAAATCTTACAAACCAACCTGTGCTAGCTTCACACTTTTCTTCTGCAGTTTGCTCACCTCCCTCAGCCTTCATAGAATTGAAGAGGATTAGGGCCTTGCTCTGGATTAAGTTTTGGCTGAAGGGAATGTTGTGACTGGGCTGAAGTTCTATCCAGACCACCCAAACTTTCTCCACATCAGCAATCAGGCTGTTTTGCTTTCTTATCATTCATGTGTTCACTGGAGTAGTACTTTTAATTTCCTTTAAGCACTTTTTCTTTGCATTCACAACTTGGCTATTTGGTGCAAGAGGCCTACCTTTCAGCTTATCTCAACTTTTTTTAAAATTAATTTTATGGGTAAACAGTAAGTGTATATATTTATGAGGTACATGCGATATTTTGATACAGGCAAACAATATGTATTGTAATAACTACATCAGGGTAAGTGGGGTATCCATCACCCCAAGAATTTATCATTTCTTTGTGTTACAAACATTCCAGTGATACCATTTTAGCTATTTTTAAATGTACAATGAATTACTGTTGACCGCTATCTCAGTGTTTAACATGTTTTCCACAATAAGTTGAATTATTTCTAGCTTTCGATTTAAAGTGAGAGACATGCGACTCTTGCTTTCACTTGAAAACTTAGAGGCCATTGTAGGGTTATTAATGTGCCTAATTTCAATATTGATGTGTCTGTATGGAATAAGGAAGCCTCGAGGAGAGGAAGAGCAACAACAGAACAGCTGATTGGTGGAGAAGTCAGAATACATACAACGTTCATCTATTAAGTTCACTGTCCTATATGGGAATGGCTCGTAGCACCTCAAAATAATTACAATAGTAGCATCAAAGATCACTGATCACAAGTCACCATAATAGATATAATAATGATGAAAATCTTTGAAATATTGTGAGAATCACCAAAATGTGATACAGAAGTTTTTGGAAAAATGACACTAATAGAATTGCTTGATGCACGGTTGCCACAAACTTTCAATGTATAAAAATGCAGTATCTGTAAAGGGTAATAAAATGCAGGGCAAGAAAATGAGGTATGTCTATAAATATTTCAGGCTTTGTAAACTAAGAGGCAAAACTGAGAACAGTATGTAGGTAGTTATGTAACAACAGAAGAAAAAAAAAAACACAGTTTTTCACACATTCTTACTGAAAAAACTCAAAGGCTGGGCACGGTGGCTCATGCCTGTAACCTCAGCAGTTTGGGAGGCTGAGGCAGTAGGATCATCTGAGGTCAGGAATTCAAAACCAGCCTGGCCAACAAGGAGAAACCCCGTCTCTACTAAAACTACAATAATAATTAGCCGGGTGTGGTGGCGGGCGCCTGCAATCGCAGCTACTCGGGAGGCTGAAGCAGGAGACTTGCTTGAACCTGGGAGGAGGAGGTTGCAGTTATCCAAGATTGTGCTACTACACTCCAGTCTGAGTGACAGAGTGAGATTGTCTCAAAAAAAAAAAAAGAGAAAAAAGTCAAAAAATAATAGTAATTGAATATGTTTTTGGCAACAGATGTCTACTAATGAAAAGAATTGAATTTTTTTTTTCTTTTTGGTGGAAGAATAACATTTCACTTAAATAAAGTTCAAAGTTAGTATTCCCTATAATCAAAACCAGCTATAAATGTTCATCTGTTAATGCTGATATGTAATGAGATTTTACCTCTTTCATCTTTAAAACGTCTTTTCCCATAGAAAAGTATTGCCAAGTACTGATACTAATTCATCAGCATACAATTTTAATTGAGTATATTCATTATTGGGAAGGCATTTGTAGATTCTATTAGATTCTTTTCTTTGATATTTGCCCTCCAGCATGTCACTACAAAGTAGATTAATTACTTGCAATTTAAGGTTAGGTGGAAGCGCCTCAGTTGTACAGTTAAACGTATTTTGAAATATGAAAATTCCCTTTGAGGTCTGAAAAATGCAGCTAAAACTATAGTCCACATTTTAAAAAATGTATTTGCTAAAATTAGTGCGGTGAAGATCTTTCTTCATTTAACTTTTATTTATTTATTTTGAGACAGGATCTCTGTCACCCAGACCAGAGTGCAGTGGCGCAATCAAGACTCACTGCAGCCCTGACTGCACAACTCCCACGCTTAAGGGATTCTCCCACCTCAGCCCCTGGAGTAGTTGCAACTACAAACACACACCACTATGACCAGTTTTTTTTTTTTTTTTTAAATTTTGGTAGAGACAGGATCTTTTTATGTTGTCCACGCTGGTGTTAAACAACGGGGCTCAAATGATTGTCACGCTTTGGTCTCCCAAAGCGTTGGGATTAGAAGCATGAGCTACTGCACCTGGCTAACCTTTAAACTTTTAGCAGAAGACACGTATAAAGCAGCTTGACATTACTATTAAATAGTAATGTTATAATTAAATAACATTAATATTTTCATTTTAACAATAATAGCAATAAAAAATCTTTACTGCATTATAAATATCACATATAAGCACTGTTTGCTTTGTAATTTTTGGTTTAATTCATTATACAATATTATCAAGCCTTCAGCAAAATAAAATTAATTTTCTTTTTTTTTTCTTTAAGTTCTGGGACACATGTGCAGAATGTGCAGATTTGTTACATAGGTATATATGTGCCATGGTGGTTTGCTGCACCCATCAACCTACCATCTAGGTTTTAAGCCCTGCATGCATTAAGTTTTTGGCCTAATGCTCTCCCACCCCTTGGCCCTGACCCCCAAGAGCCCCAATGTGTGTTGCTCCCCTGCCTGTGTCCATGTGTTCTCACTGTTCAACTCCCACTAATGAGTGAGAACATGTAGCGTTTGGTTTTCTGTTCCTGTGTAAGTTTGCTGAGGATGATGGCTTCCAGCTTTACTCATCTCCCTGAAAAGGATATGATCTCATTCTTTTTTATGGCTGCATAGTATTCCGTGGTGTAGATGTATGACATTTTCTTTATACAGTCTATCATTGATGGACATTTGGGTTGGTTCCATATGTTTGCTATTGTAAGTAGTGCTGCAACAAACATACGTGTGCATGTGTCTTTATAGTAGAATGATTTATATTCCTTTGGGTAAATACCCAGTAATGGGATTGCTGGGTCAAATGGTATTTCTGGTTCTAGATCCTTGAGGAATCGCCACACTGTCTTCCACAATGGTTACAGTAATTTACACTCCCATCAACAGTGTAAAAGCATTCCTATTTCTCCACAGCCTCACCAGCATCTATTGTTTCTTGACTTTTTAATAATCACCATTCTGACTGGCATGAGATGGTATCTCATTGTGGTTTTGATTTGCATTTCTCTAATGATCAAAGATGTTGAGCTTTTCTTCATATGTTTGTTGGCTGCATAAATGTCTTCTTTTGAGAAGTGTCTGTTCATATCCTTTGCCCACTTTTTGATGGGGTTCATTTTTTCTTTTAAATTTGTTTAAGTTCCTTGTAGATTCTGCATATTAGACCTTTGTCATACAGATAGATTGCAAAAACTTTCCCCCATTCTGTAGGTTGCTTGTTCACTCTGATGATAGTTTCTTTTGCTGTGCAGAGGCTCTTTAGTTTAATTAGATCCCATTTGTCAATTTTGGTTTTTGTTGCATTTGGTGTTTTTGTCCTGAAGTCTTTGCTCATGCCTACGTCCTGAATGGTATTGCCTAGGTTTTCTTCTAGGGTTTTTATGGTTTTGGGGTTTACATTCAAGTCTTTAATCCAACTTGAGTTAATTTTTGTATAAGGTGTAAAACAGGGGTCCAGTTTCTGTTTTCTGCATACAACTAGCTAGTTTTTCCTGTACCATTTATTAAATAGGGAATCTTTTCCCCCACTCCATTTTTGTCAGGTTTGTCGTAGATCAGATGGTTGTAGATGTGTGGTGTTATTTCTGAAGTGTCTGTTCTGTTCCATTGGTCTATATGCCTATTTTGGTACCAGTACCATGCTGTTTTGGTTACTATAGCATTATAGTATACTTTGAAGTCAGGTAATGTGATGCCTCCAGCTTTATTCTTTTTGTTTACAATTGACTTGACTATATGGGCTCTTTTCTGGTTCCACATGAAATTTAAGGTAGTTTTGTTCTAATTCTGTGAAGAATGTCAATGATAGTTTGGTGGAAATAGCACTGAATCTATAAATTACTTTGGGTAGTATGGCCATTTTCATGATATTGATACTCCTATCTATGAAGATGGAATATTTTCCCATTTGTTTGAGTCCCCTCTTATTTGCTTCAGCAGTGGTTTGTAGTTCTCCTTGAAGAGGTCCTTCACATCCCTTGTAAGCTGTATTTCTATGTATTTTATTCTCTTTGTAGCAATTATAAATGGGAGTTCATTCCTGATTTGGTTCTTTGCTCATCTATTGTTAGTGTACAGGAATGCTTGTGATTTTTGCACATTGATTTTGTATCCTGAGACTTTTCTGAAGTTGCTTATCAGCTTAAGGAGTTTTGGGGCTGAAGCAATGGGATTTTCTAAATATAGACTCATGCCACCTGCAAACGGAGACAATTTGACTTCCTCTCTTCCTATTTGAACATGCTTTTTTTTTTCTTTCCCTTGCCTGATTGCCCTGGACAGAACTTCCAATACTATGTTGAATAGGACTGGTGAGAGAGGGCATCCTTGTCTTGTGACAGTTTTCAAAGATAATGCTTCCAGCTTTTGCCTATTCATTATGATATTAGCTATGGGTTTGTCATAAACATCTCTTATTATTTTGAGATATGTTCCATCAACACCTAGTTTGCTGAAAGTTTTTAACGTGAAGTGATGTTGAATTTTATCAAAGATCTTTTCTCCATCTGTTGAGATAGTCATGTGGTTTTTGTCATTAGTTCTGTTTATGTGATTAATTATGTTTATTGATTTGCATATGGTGAATCACCCTTGCATCCTAGGGATGAAGCGGACTTGATCATGGTGGATTTGGTTTGCCAGTATTTTATTGAGGATTTTCACATGATGTTCATCAGGGATATTGGCCTGAAGTTTTCTTTTATTCTTGTGTCTCTGCCAGTTTTTGGTATCAAGAAATGCTGACCTCATAAAATGAGTTAGGAAGGAGTCCCTCCTTTTCAATTATTTGGAATCGTTTCAGAAGGAATTGTACCAGCTTCTCTCTGTACCTCTGGTAGAATTCAGCTGTAAATCTGTCTGGTCCTGGGCTTTATTTGGTTGGTAGGCTATTAATTACTGCCTCAATTTCAGAACTTGTTATTGTTTTATTCAGGGATTTGACTTCTTTCTGGTTTAGTCTTGGAAGGCTGTGTATGTTCAGGAATTTATCCATTTCTTCTAGATTTTCTAGTTTATTTGTATAGAGGTATTTATGGTATTCTCTGATGGTAGTTTGTAATTCTGTGGTGTCAGTGCTGATATCCCCTTAATGATTATTTATTGTGTCTATTTTATTCTTCTCTCTTTTCTTCTAGATAGCTAGCAGTCCATTTATTTTGTCAATTTTTTTCAAAAAAACCAGCTCCTGGATTAATTGATTTTTTTGAAGGGTCCTTCATGTCTCTATCTCTTTCAGTGCTGCTCTGATCCTAGTTATTTTTTATCTCCTACTAGCTTTTAGATTTGTTTGCTCATGCTTCTCTAGTTCTTTTAACTGTGATGTTAGGGTGTTGATTTGAAAATTTTCCAGCTTCCTAATGTGGGCATTTAGTACTATAAATTTCCCTCTAAATAACACTGCTTTAGCTGAGTCCCAGAGATTCTGGTACATTGTCTCATTGTTCTCATTGGTTTCAAAGACCTTCTTGATTTTTGCCTTAATTTCATTACTTACCCAAGCATCATTCAGGAGCAGGTTATTCAATTCCCATGTAGTTGTGTGGTTTTGAGTGAGTTTCTTAATCCTGAGTCCTTATTTGATTGCACTGTGGTCTGAGAGACTGTTTGTTACAATTTCTCTTATTTTGCATTTGCTGAGGAGTATTTTACTTCCAATTATGTGGTCAGTTTTAGAATAAGTGCCATGTGGCACTGAGATTAGTGTATATTCTGTTGATTTGGGATGGAGAGTTCTGAAGATGTCTATCAGGTTCACTTGGTCCAGAGTGGAGCTCAGATCCTGAATGTCCTTGTTAATTTTCTGTCTCATTGATTTGTCTAATATTGACAGTAGAATGTTAAAGTCTCCCACTATTACTGTGTTGGAGTCTAAGTCTCTTTGTAGGTCTGTAAGAACTTATTTTATGAATCTGGGTTCTCCTGTATTGGGTACACATATATTTAAGATAGTTAGCTCTTCTTGTTGCATTGATCCCTTTACCATTATGCAATGCCCTTCTTTATCTTTTTTGATCTTTGTCAGTTTAAAGCCTGTTTTATCAAAGACTAGGATTGCAAACCCTGTTTTTTTTTTTCGTTGTTTTGTTTTGTTTTTTTCTTTTCTTCTTTCCATTTGCTTGGAAAATTTTCCTCCATCCCTTTATTTTGAGTCTATGTGTGTCTTTGCACATGAGATGGGTCTCCTGAATACAGCACACTGATGGGTCTTGACTCTTTATCCAATTTGCTGGTCTGTGTCTTTTAATTGGGGCATTTAGCCCGCTCACATTTAAGGTTAATATTCTTATGTGTGAATTTGATCCTGTCATCATGATGCTAGCTGGTTATTTTGCACACTAGTTGATACAGTTTCTTTATAGTGTCATTGGTGTCTATATTTTCGTGTGTTTTTGCAGTGGCTGGTACCAGTTTTTCCTTTCCATATTTAGTGCTTCCTTCAGGAGATCTTGCAAGGCAGGCCTGCTGGTGATGAAATCCCTTAGCATCTGCTTGTCTGGAAAGGACTTTCTTTCTCCTTTGCTAATGAGGCCTAATTTGGCCGGATATGAAATTCTGGGTTGAAAATTATTTTCTTTAAGAATGTTGAATATTGGCCCCCACTCTCTTTTGGCTAGTAGGGTTTCTGCTGAGAGACCCACTGCTGCCTACCAATGGGTTTCTCCTTGTAGGTAACCTGACCTTTCTCTCCGGCTTCCCTTAACACTTTTTCCTTCATTTCGACCTTGGAGAATCTGATGATTGTGTGTCTTCGGGTTGATCTCTCATGGAGTATCTTAGTGGTGTTCTCTGTATTACCTAAATTTGAATGCTGGTCTGTCTTGCTAGGTTGGGGAAATTCTCCTGGATAATATCCTGAAGTGTGTTTTTCAACTTGGTTCCATTCTCCCTGTCTCTTTCAGGTACTCCAATCAATTGTAGGTTTGGTCTTTTTACATAGTCCCATATTTCTTGAAGGCTTTCTTTGCTCCTTTTCATTCTTTTTTCTCTAATCTTGTTTTCATGCCTTATTTCAACAAGATGGTCCTTTCTTCCACTCGATTGATTCAGTTGTTGATACTTGTGTATGCTTCACAAAGTTCTCATGCTGTGTTTTTCAACTCCATCAGGTCATTTATGCTCCTCTCTAAACTGGTTATTCTAGTTTGCAGCTCCTGTCACCTTTTATCAAGGTTCTTAGCTTCCTTGCATTGGGTTAGAACATGTTCCTTTAGCTCAGTGGAGTGTTATTACCCACCTTCTGAAGCCTACTTCTGTCAATTCGTCCATCTCATTCTCTGTCCAGTTTTGCACCCTTGCTGGAGAGGTGTTGCAATCATTTGGAGAAGACTTTTGGAATTTTTAGCATTTCTGCACTGATTTTGGAATTTTAGCATGTTTGCACTGCTTTTCCTCATCTTCGTGGATTTTCCTACCTTTGATCTTTGAGGCTGATGACCTTTGACTTGGATTTTGTGGGGAGGCCTTTTTTTTTTTGATGTTGTTATTGTTGCTGCTTTCTGTTTGTTGATTTTTCTTCTAACAGTTAGGCCCCTCTTCTGCAGGTCAGCTCCAGTTTGCTGGAGGTCCACTCCAGACCCTGTTCCCCTTGGTATAACCAGTGGAGGCAGCAGATCAACAGAGACGGCTGCCTGCTGCTCTCTCCAGAAGCTTCATCCGAGGGGGGCACTGATACCAACTGGAGCTCTCCTGTATGAGGTGTCTGTCAACCCCTGTTGGGAGGTATCTTCCAGTCAGGAGGCATGGGGGTTAGGTACCTGACTGAGGAGGCAGTCTGTCCCTTAGCAGAGCTGGTGCACTCTGCTGGCAGAATCCCCCTTGTCAGGATCAGCTGCTCTCTTCAGAACTGTCAGAAAAGATAAAGTCTGCTGACACTTTGACCACAGCTGCCCCTCCCCTCAGGTGCTCTGACCCAGGGAGATGAGAGTTTTGTCTGTAAGCACCGGACTGGAGATGCTATTTCATTTCCTGCAGAGATGACCTGTCCAGTGAGGAGCGATCTAGAGAAACAGTCTGGCCACAGTCACTTTGCTGCACTGTGTTGAATTCCACCCAGTCCAAACCTCTCAGTCTCTTTAGCACTGTTAGGGGAAAACTGCCTACTAAAGCCACAGTAATGGTGGTTGCCCCTCCCTGCACCAAACTCAATCATCCCAGTCCAACTCCAGACTGCTGTCCTGGCAGTGTGGATTTCAAGCCAGTGGTTCTTAGCTTGCTGGGCTCCACAGGAATGAGACCCACTGAGCAAGACCACTTGGCTCCCTGGCTTCATCCCCCTTTCCAGGGAGTGGAAGACTCTCCTGTCTTACTGGAGTTACAGGCACCACTGGAGTTTGAAAAAACTCCTGCAGCTCAGTGCCTGACCAAATAGCCACCCAATTTTATGCTTGAAACCCAGAGCCCTGGTGGTATAGGCTCACTAGGGAATCTCCTGATCCATGGATTGCAAAAATCCATGGGCAAAGCATGGTACCCTGGGTGGGTAGCACAGTCCCTCACTGCTTCCCCTGGCTGGGGGAGGGAGGTCCACCCAGCTCCACGTACTTCCCAGGTGAACCAACACCCTACCCTGCTTCTGCTCACTCTCCATGGGTTGCATCCACTGCCTAACCCATCCCAATGAGACGAACTGGGTACCTCAGTTGTAAATGCAGAGATCACCGACCTTCTGCATTTGTCTTGCTGGGAGCTGCAGACTGGAGCTGTTTCTATTTGGCCATTGGTCCCTCTGCAAATTAATTTTCAAAGTATGCAGTATTGCACAATGACAGTTTAAAATGATTCCTTTTTGTTCATAAAACTTTCAATAGTAATAAAGTTACTATTACTTTAATATTAATAAAGTTATTAAATAAAGTAATTGCAAGAAAACCATTACTGTTAGTTGTCAGACTGCTGTGGTAGGACAAGTCAGGGTATTCAGCATCTATTCACAAAGTTGACAATGATTAAATTCACTAGAGTGACATTCACCATTGATAACATAAATTCAGTAAGACATGATAAATCAAAATATTTTCTGCAAAATATCTGCCAATTAATAATACAATACACAAATATAGGCTTTAAATATCTCACATTTTCAGAAGCTTTATAAATTTGTCTAATTAATTTATTCTTCATGTATTATTTTTGCTGCCTTCATTTATATATAACACATCTTAGCAGATTCCACTTCAGCTTGTACTGAGTTAGTATTTTCTTAAATTATTTGAAAAATTAATTTCCTTTAAACGGTTCACGTAAACTATTTCGTCAGTCTCCTAAAACTTGGTATTGACTTTTCAGATAAATAGCTGAACAGTATGGTAACATCTATCAACTTGCTAATAACCAAAGAAATGTGTTCAATATTGTTCATCTTGTTTTTTAATTAAATAGTGATATTGTTCCAAATGTCCTCAACTCTTCAGGCAGCTGTTCTCACCAAAAGAGAGAAACTTTTGAGTAGTTTATGACTATAAACTTACTTATAGTGATAAGCAAATTTATTTTCCCCAAACACAATTTAATTAACTCACCATCAGTAAGTGACTTTTCTTGCTAAGTTTACAAATGACTCATTAAAAATTTTACTTTACTTGCAACTTCATTTTGTTTTCATTGCTGTGAAAATTTCTTCTCAGATGAGTTTTTTTTTTTTTTTTTTTTAGTTTTTTAAAATTCTTCTTGACCATTGCTTTCTTGTGCGTTGGGAATAATCATGATGAGCATTTATTCTGGTAGTGCTATTATTCATTATAGTATTTTAGTACATCTGTATTGTCATTGAATAATAAACACAATGTTCGTCCTCTAATTCAATAATGAAATCATTCACACTCCACTGTGCTTTGAAACTCTGGAATTCTGTGTTAGTTTCCTATAGCTGCTATAATGAATTACCACAAACTAAGTGGATTAAAACAACACAAATATATTTTTTCTACAGTTCCTGGGTAAGAGGTCAGAAATCAGTCTTAGGGGCTAAAATCAAAATGTCAGCAGGGTTAGTTTCTTTGGGAGGCTCCAGGGTAAATCTGTTCTTTATGTCTTCCAGCTTCTAGAGGCTGCTCAAATACCTTGGCCTATGTCTTGCATCACTACCCTCTCTGCTTTCATCATCATATCGCCTTCTCTTTCTGTCTGACTTTCCTATGATCCTCTTACAAGAACCCTTGTAATTATATCAGATATACCCAGATAACCCAGAATATCCTCCCCATCTCAAAATCCTGAATTTGATCACAGCTGCAAAGGCCCTTTTGCCATATAAAGTAACATACAGGTTCCATAAATTAGGTCGTGGACACCTGTGAGATATCCAGCCTACCACACACCTGAAGTTCACTTTTTTCTTTTCTCATTTTAACATAATAGGTGTGTGCTGATAATGAAACGTAAATAAAGAAGACATTGAATAATATGCATTTTGAAATGACGTCAAGTTATAGCTGTATCATTGCAACTTGTAATGCAGGGGGCATGATGAGAAGACAGTCTTTCTTGCAACTAGTCAGCTCTGGACTTGTAGCATGAAAGCAGCTACAGACAATATGTAAATAAATAAATGTGATTGTGTCTCACATTGAAATTTAAATTGCACATAATTTTTACATCATAAAATATTAATCTTCTTTTGATTCTTTTAAATCATTGATAAAGTGTAAAAACTATTCCAATCAGGCAGGCTGTACAAAAACAGATGACAGGCCATTTTGGACATAGTCTCCTGCCTCCTAGCATAAACCAACAGACAACACAACAACCAGACAATCCACAGATATATTTAGACCACCAAGTGGTTAAAACTAATGATTTGATACTTATAAATCAGAAAATACACATGAAAACCTTTCTTTCTGTCTCCTTTTGTAAAATCTGAATATCTGGCAACCCTAGGCTCACATGACAGTATTCCCACACAACAAAAAATTTACCACTTTTGTTTGAACACAAACTTCCCATCTGACCTACTTCGATCTTATATGACTTTGAGTTTGTGACACGGATTTCTTCTCATCCTGTTTTTCTGTTGAATTCTTCAAAGAATTTCCTTCTGGGCCATAATTTCTCGATCCTCTGTCAACACAACCACTTTCCTTTGTGCTAGTTTCACTCTCTAGATGAAGAATTAAGTAGGGTCTGTGCTAAGTAAATAAAGAATTGCATTTTGTATTGGGTGCTGTATTAGCCCATTCTCACACTGCTATAAAGAACTGGTATAAAGATCTGGGGTTTAATTGACTCACAGTTCTGTGTGGATGGGGAAGCCTTAGGAAACTAACAATCATGGTGAAATGCAAAGGGGAGGAAACTTACAATCATGGTGAAAGGCAAAGGGGAAGCAAGGCACCTTCTTCACAAGACAGCAAGAAGGAGAATGAATGCAGAAGGAACTACCAAACACTTATAAAACAATCAGATCTCATGAGAACTCACTCACTATCACAAGAACAGCATGGGGGGAATGCCCCCATGATGTAATTACTGCCACCTTGTATTTCCCTTGAAACATGGGGATTACTGGGATTGTGGGGATTACAATTCAAGATGAGATTTGTGGTGGGGACACAGTCAAACCATATCAGGTGCCTTTTCATTTGGCACCCAATATAAACTGCAATTCTTTATTTACTTAGCACAGACCCTAAAGAAGTGGTTGTTAACTCTGGCTGTATATTGAAATTACTTGGGAACACTTTGGGGAGCAGTTGCAGCACTTGAGTCTTCTAAACTAGTTAGGGGATTTGATCCTAGAGTCAATATTTAATGCACCCCAGGTGGTTTTAATGTAAAACAGTTTTGAGAACCACTGAATTAGAGCAATAACACTACATCATTGTCTCTTATTCTGGGCTTCGTACATTCAAACCAGTTTTGAACATTTAAACAAATATCCAATAAACTTGTATGCTTCTAGAATAGCTAAAAATTATGAAACATTTCAATTGAATTTTTATTTCTCGTTTTATTTATTTTTATTCAACAAGGACATGTTAAGTATCTACTATTTTCCATGCACTAGGCTTGAATAGATAGTTACCCTGAGAATGGTTTAGTTAATTCTCATTTCAATTTGCTGACCTGTACTGAATTTATACTGCCTTAGTATCAGCCTTCTATTGGACATTTACCTGTGTGGCAGACTTTGTGCCAAGCTTGCTTCATGAATTTTTCAGTTTGTTCTTATATATAGCAACATACGTGTGTGTGTGTGTATGTGTGTGTGTGTGTGTGTGTGTGTGTGTGTGTGTGTGT
Organism: Rhinopithecus bieti; assembly: GCF_001698545.2. Classification (NCBI taxonomy): domain Eukaryota; kingdom Metazoa; phylum Chordata; class Mammalia; order Primates; family Cercopithecidae; genus Rhinopithecus; species Rhinopithecus bieti. Next base: position 2,165,994 of record NW_016809273.1, read on the forward strand.
GTGTTCTTGTCCTCTTCAGAATACAAATGATGATCCTGGGACTTGATGGGGTTAGCAACTTCTCCCTGGTTTCACAGCTAATAATTTGTAAAAGCTGGAATTTGAACCAAGATTCCAGAGCGAAACTCTCTACCACTCTGCTAACCTGCTTTATCATGTGTTAAAACACAATGCCTACTAAATCTAATGTGACATTTTTAAATTATATAACATACCTTAGGGTCAAATAAAGTGAGCTTAGGCCCACTTCTGAATAGGAACTATTATTTATTGAGAAACCATACATTCTGGCTGGCCTGGGATACAACTGGTTTATGCCTATTGTCTGCACAACATATTAATAGACATGCTTTCACCCTCTAAAGTGTCCTGGTTTAGACAATAAATTATATAGTCATCTACTTTTACAAGAAGATAGCCCAGTACAGTGGCAGTAGACTGTAGGCACTCAAACTTTGTTTTGTTGTTTAACAAATAAAGGAATGATGGTGAAGGTAAGAATGTAGGCTCTGCCTGTGACTTGGCAAACTGTTTATGTTTAAGAAAAGTTGCCCACAGTAGTGTGTTTCTTTATCATGAGCTCTTCTCAAAACCTCAGTGTAGAAAACATCTAAATATTTGAATATTCAGAATAGTAACGTTTTACAATTGACGGGGAAAAGTTGCTTTAGTTATGACTGCCTCTTTTCATCAATGAAATGAAAGTTATTCATTAGCATTAAACTTTAAACATGGCTAATTTTATAAGCTTTTTGCCCCCTGACTATACTTATGCTGTTCTTAGAATTTCCCATGTGGGACAAGGGATTTAAATACATGACTTCTTCCTGTACAGTGGTCAAAGAGACAACCCAGTAGAGATGGAAGTGTTTTCATTCACCTGTGGCCTTCTGTCCTGGATGATGTTCAGTGCTTTCATTATAGTGTGAGAAGTGATATGGTTTGGGTCTGTGTCCCCGCCCAAATCTCATTTTGAATAGTAATCCTCCATGTTGGGGGTGGTGCCTGGTGGGAGATGGTTGGATCCTGGGGGCAGATTTCCTCCTTTGTGCTGTTCTTGTGATAGTGAGTGAATTGTCATGAGATCTGGTCACTTAAAAGTGTGTAGTACCTTCCTCCTTCTCTTTTTGTCTTGCTCTGGCCATGTGAAATGCTGGCTCTCTCTTTGTCTTCCACCATGATTGTAAATTTCCTGAGGCCTCCCCAGAAGCCAAGCTGATCCAGCAGCATACTTCCTATACAACCTGAAGAACCATGAGCCAATTAAACCTCTTTTCTTTATAAGTTACCCAGTCTCAGGTATTTCTTTAAGGCAGTGCAAGAATAGACCAGTACAGTAGAGATGGAAGTTTTTCATTCACTTGTGGCCTTCTGCCCTGGACCACGCCTAACAATTCCACTGCAGCGTGAGATGTGGCCAGGTCTCAGGATGTAAGCTTACCACCACAACTACAGAGATTTGCTGTTGCACAATTTCCAATCATTCCTCATAACTCATCTTGCAAGTTATTAGATCATTTATAAAAGGATCATGCAAAAGCACAATCAGTGTATTTTTTAAAAATATATAGGCTAGATTGAAGGTGAACTTGTGGCTGTATTTATTCATTTTACAGGTGTTACAATAAAATGATGGACTTTTCCACAGTTTTAACAGTGTCGTTGATGCAAACATTTTTCCCCACATCACACTTCCTTCTCCAAAATTGCCTACATTTTAATTTGACTTACATTTCCTACCCTGTGACTGCAATTACATTTATATTAAAAAGTAATAAAAAATTGTTCCCAATTGAAAAAATATACAGAAAGATATGCTTCTCTCGTCACTTCTGATTAGCTCTAATCTGGTTCTCCAGAAGGAAAGGACATGACATTGAACATTGAATCTCTCTATTCAAAAAGCTGATCCTTAATAGTGCTGAGGAAAAAAGTGATTCTTTTGATCTTGTATTTTAATCTTAAATTTTAATTTGCACCATAAAATTTTAATAACTGTCCTCTAGCTTTCAAAGTGACTAGAATTAAGTATTTTGCACACGCCGCATATTACACATGTAACGTCAAATTCTTTTGTATCTGCAAAAGCTTTGAAGACTGCTTATTAAATTAGTAATAACCACTAGTCAAGGGCTGTCAACCTTTTTGTACATTCATGAGACTTGGTCACACATCAAAAATAGATGTTGAACTTCTTTTGTTCACAAGCATAGTATAATGATATGACCACGATTAATAAACTCCATGTTTCACATGGAAATGTAAACCATCATATCATCATATCTCTTGCTTTTCCAGGCTCTGTGAACTACAAATGAATAAAGATGCTGATCAATTGTTTATATTTTCCAAGGGGCTGTTAATCAAGTACCAATACCACAAAAATAGAGCTAGTTCTGAGCAACATGGCCCTATCCCTATTATCCTAAACTAAAGCAAAATGAATATTCCCAGAATGGGAAAATATCCATAGTCCCAACATATTTAGAGGTGGCATTTCACTCTTCTGTTTCACTTTTTCATTTTATGTGAAGATTAGGATTTAAAATTAAAGAATACATCTTTAAGAAATTAGACCCCTGTATTCCTTGAGTGCATGTGAGAGAAGATGAGGCTGAGTATGTATATTTACAATTCAAGTTGGAAGCAAACACTAAAAGACATTAACGTTCAAAACAATTGGCAAACTTTTTTTTCCAAAAAAGCCTGCTTTGTTTATTAGTTCACAAGGAAAATACATGAAGCACTTTCTATATGTTATGCACTGCACTAGGAGCTGAGGACACATAAAATGTTAAAAAACAAGGAGTTTTACCCAGTAATCCACTGTTTACTAGAGAAGACAGACATGTAATCAAATAGCCACATGAAAGTATGACATGTGAAAGCATGGAGGAAGGGCAATAGGCTAGAAGAAAGGTCCTGGGGCTCTTGCTCAAGGAGGTAGGAAGCTCCAGTAAGGACCTGAAACATAAGGAGGAGCTCACCAGGCAGATAGTGGGGCCAAGACATTCCAAGCAGACCTCCAGCAAATAAAAAAACATGTAGAGCATGGAATGAAAGGATAATTAAGGGATTTGAGTTATTCAGTATTGATAGAGGACAAGTGGTAGAAATAGAAGACGATGTTGGAGATGAATTCAAGATTCTACTGTGTGTGTGTGTTTGGGTGTACATGCACACACACATGAATATGGATAAGTTACATATTAGTTCCTGAGAATTAAAATGGCTACCTTAACTATTTTGTGTATATTGAAAACATAACCACAGAAGGAAAAAGGGAATGCAAGATTGCTGTTATATTCTCTTACCACCCTCAACGTCTCAACACTCTTTCTTCCCAAGCCACATACAAGCAAACATGTTCTTGACCCAAATAAGGCATTCAGCAATCAAAATCCACTAGTGATCTGGCAAAATACAAATTATAATAGACTCAACTCTTTATTATCTTTATTAAGATTAATTATTGATTGCCTGAAATACTTTATTGGGTTATAATTTATACATAGTAAAATTAGATCTTTTTAGTGTAAAGTTCTATGAGTCAGAAAAACACATATAGCTGTATAACTTCCAACACAATCAAACTATAGTACAGTCCCACCTCTCCCCGCAATTTTTTGTGTCCCTTTGTAATCACTCCCTTCCCTACCTTTCCCTAACCTCTAGCCAATGACAACAACCGGTTCACTTTCTGTCTTCTAGGCTTGAATTTCCAGAATGTAATATAAATGCAGTCACACAGTTTGTCGCCTTTTGAGTCTGTTTTCTTCCATTTAGCTTAATGCATGTGAGATTTATCGATATGTGCATGTATCAATACCTCATTGATTTTCATTGCTGAGTAGTATTCTATTGTATTGATGCATCACACAATTTATCAGTTCACCAGTTTAAAGGCACGGTGTTATTACTAGATTTAGTTAATTATTCATAAAGCTATTATAAACATTACATAAAAGTTTGAAGGTGAACATAAGTTTTCATTTCTCTTATATAAGAATTTTGGAGGGGGATTGCTGGGCCATACAGTATGTTTTTAACTGTATAAGTAACTGACAAACTATTTTCCAAAGTGGCTATACCATTTTTCATTCTACCAGCAATATATGAGCATTCTGACTTTTCTGCATCCTCACCATCACTGGGTTTTATCAAATTTGATTAAGCCATTTTAGCAACTGCTTATCATGTTGTAGTCTTAGTTTGTATTTCCCTAATGACTAATGATGTTGAACATCTTTTTAGATCCTGTTTTCTATCCATATGTCTTTTTTGGTGAAGCGTCTGTTAAAAACTTCTGCCCATATATTTAAATGGGCTGTTTTCTATTATTGCACTTTGGAAGCCCTTCAGATACTTCTAATACAAATTCATTATCAGATTTGTGTTTTGCAATGATTTCTCTCAGCCCAAAGATTTTGTTTTCTTAGTGTCTTTCACAGAGAGTTTTAATTTTGATGAAGTCCAATTTATTATTTTTCTTTTATTAATTATTGTGTTTTGATATCATACCTAAGAAATATTTGCCTAAGCCAATATCACAAAGATTTTCTTCTATTTTTCTTTATAAGTTTTATAGCTTTAGGTTTTAAGTTTATGTCTAGGAACGTATTTTGAGTTAATTGCATGTAAGATGCAAGGTGTGAGTCAGTTTTTTTTTTTTCTTGGCAGATAGATATCCTATTATTCCAGCATCATATTTTGAAAAGATACTTATTTCTCCATTCATCTTTAGCACTTTTGTCTAAAATTAATTGGCTATATAGACAGGACTGTTTTTGTACTCCTTGATATACTTTTTAAAAAATGAGACTAAGAAAATGATAGAACTCACCAGTACTTAAAATCTATGAAGCAAGCTACCTAAAATATACAAGGAGAATAAGAAGCACAAATAGATACTTGAGGAGACAGACAGAAAGACATTTGACAGAACACTGAGGTCTCTAAAATTATCAGATGCCCGAGATGATAACACAGAGCCATTTTTCTTTGCTAAGCTGGTATTTCCAAGCATCTGGGCCACCCCTCTTTATTAGAAATATCAGGTTAGATTCTTTTTCTGTGGAATCCCTGACTTAAATTGAAGCTGACACATTATCCAGAAAACCAGTGGACAGACGGATTTGACCCATGGTGGCCAGATCTATTAGTAGCCAGCATGCACCTGAGTACCATAGGATGAATAAGGAATAAAGATGTGCACATCTCCATGCACAGATCTTGCAAGATTTTTTTTTTCCTCTCTCCTAACTGATTTTACACACACCTGTAGCATAGCCTCTCAAAGGGTGCTCAACTAAAAGGAAATTTTCAGATTTAAAGCCTCTGTTCTTATGCAAGAGTTTTTGATAGTTTAACTGCCCATATCCAAATCCCCAGCAAACTTCTAACTGCACACTGTATTATTTTGTGTGGTTAAGGACATAATTCATATAAAAGTCATTTCTCTCTTTCACAGGCTGTAATTCTCCTTTAATTAGATTGTAATTAAAACCAAATAAGGAAACATGCAGATGAATAACTTCATAAGTTTTTCTTTCTCCTGGAAAACGGTTATTTTTTCTTTATTAATCAAGCCTAAAATAGATTCAGAAAATGATTTTGAGCATTTCTATAGTTAATCACTACCATGTGTATGTGTGTGTGTCTTTTCCCCTAAAAGACTCTCACAGAAAGCATTTTAATTTTCCATGGGATTGCTATTTTGACCTCTGAGACCTTGCAAAGTAAAGTATTTATGATCTTGGGCTTTTTTATGGTATTGTTTCAGTATTTTTGTAACATTTGTATTTCTTGCTGATGTTTTGGCATTAAAATCACTCAAGCTGTGCTGAAATATAATGGTATTCACTGAACCATGCCATGGAAGGATAATTCAGTTCAGTGAGGTTATTCTAGCTCATCATGTACACAAAGGATTGAAAGAAATTGTAGAAGACTCTCCGTTCTCTTCATAGGCAGTATTGAGTCTTTTTTCCCTCTCTAATAATTTGACATAGGAAAACCTTCACGTGAAAATAGAAATACCTGGTTTCGAGTCTTTGGAGCAAACCAAAATAACAACACGATGGCCCAAGGTATGAGGAAGCAAGGTACTGGTGAACAGTTACTCTAGATCACGAATTTCCTTTACCCGTGACCAGACAAAAATTATACCTCAACAAATAATGAGCTTTCATTATCAATTTCAATACATCCCTATGCAAGTGATACAGTGTGAAACTACATTAGACTAGGGAAATACGCCATTACAGATACAAACCAGAGATGATTTATCTCCAGATATTTAAGTTGTCCCTGACTATGGATATCCTAATACCTGAGTGTCACTGCTACGCTTGGCCATTTCCTTTTTTTTTTTTTTTTTTTTTAACGTATGTATCAAGACTAGATCAATGCAGAGCCTTTCCATTTCTTGTAATACTCAGCCTGAGATGTAAATTATAATAGTATTCAAAATTATTTAAGCTTTTGTATATTTTCTCTTTTGGTTCACTGACTGTTCATGTTTGGCCTTGATTATACCACATAAACACCTAAGGGATAAAGTACAAAAGCAGACTGGTCAAAGAACTAATATTTACATATTTGATTCATTTGTGTGTACATATATCCAATACACATATATGTTTTCAACTATACTGACCAAATATGTTTTGAAATACAAATGATTGAGACCTTAAATTTAGTGTACCCATCTGATATAAGCTAATACTAAAAATGAAAAACCGATCTTTCAATTTTACTCCCTATAGATAAGTAAAAGTAAATACTGTTGCAATATTTAAATGTGTAGAACCCTTAAAAACACATGGGCTCTGGAATCAGACAAACCTATATTAAAAGGAGCCACTTCTACCTAGCTGCTGGATGATTTTGGACATGTTTCTTAGTCTCTATAAAGCTCAATTTTATCATCTGCAAAATGGGTATAGTAATCATTCCGATTCCAGTTGAGCTGCTACAGCACAGACTATAAAATAATATTGACTAAAACAAAATAGACGTTTATTTCTCAAATAACACTTTAAGCATAATATTCGAATACAACAGCTCTACGGTACCAGAATGTTGCTCTGCCATTCTCAACATGTAACTTCTATATTTTAGTCAAAACTGCTGTCATTATGTACATAAACCAACTAGTGGGAAAATGAATAAAGGAAGAGAAGACAAGGTACATTATAACAATGATCACCATTCATCACTCTTCCTTGTATCTATGGCCCTTCACAGTGTGACTTTACAGCAACTCCCATAAATAGTTTACTTTCCCAGCCCTTGCCATATGATTACTTTAGTTAAGAGACTGCAGCAACAGTGAGGAGCTCTGAATCTAGGCCTCCAGAGCCTTTGTACCCCTCCCCTTGCTCTCTTGGTATCTTGACAGCCATAGTGTAAACAAGTCCAGGTTAGTTCTCTACATTAAGTGACAAACCCTCATTGTCCCAGCCGATGGCCACTTCCCAGCCAATCTTACAGCTGATCACAGATGCAGATGTGTATTAGTCTGTTCTCACACTCCTAGTAAAGACATACCTAAGATTGGGTAATTTATAAAGGAAACAGGTTTAATTGACTCAGAGTTCAGCATGGCTGGGGTGGCCTCAAGAAACTTACTATCATGAAAAAGGGGAAGCAAACACATCCTTCTTCACATGGCGGCAACAAGAAGTACAGAGTGAAGAGAGGGGAAAGCCCCTAATAAAACCATCAGATCATGTGAGAACTCACTTAGTATCACGAGAACAACAAGGAGGTAACCAACCCCATGATTCAACTACCAACCATGGGCTCCCTCCCATAACATATGGGGATTATGAGAACTATCATTCAAGATGAGATTTGGGTGGGGACACAGCCAAACCATATGATTCTGCCTCTGGCCCCTCCCAAGTCTCATGTCCTCACACTTCAAAACACAGTCATGCCTTCCCAAAAGTCCTCCAAAGTCTTAGCTCATTCCAGCATTAATTCAAAAGTCCAAGTTCAAAGTCTTATCTGAGACAAGGCAAGTTCCTTTCACCTATGCGCCTGTAAAATCAAAAGCAAGTTAGTTGCTTCCTAGATACAAAGTGGGTACAGGTATTGAGTAAATACACCCATTCCAAATGGGAGAAATTGGCCAAAACTAAAGGGCTATAGTCCCCATGCAAGTCTGAAATCCAGCAGGGCAATCAAATCTTAAAGCTCCAAAATGATCTCCTGTGGCTCCATGTCTCACATCTATGATAATACATAAGGCAGGTTCCCACAGTCTTGGCCAGCTCCACCCCTGTGGCTTTGTAGGGTACAGCCCCTCTCCTGGTTGCTTTCAAGGGTTGACATTGAGTGTCTGTCACTTTTCCAGGCACACTGTGTAAGCTGTAAGTGGATCTACCATTGTGGGGTCTGGAGGAGAGTAGCTGTCTTCTCACAGTTCCACTAGGCAGTGCCCCAGTGGTGACTGTGTGAGAGTACTGACCCCACATTTCCCTTCCATAGTGCCCTAGCAGAGCTTCTCCATGGACATCCAGAAGGCAAACTTCTGCCTGGACATCCTGGTATTTCCATACTTCCTCTGAAATCTAGGCAGAGGTTTCCAAACCTCAATGCCTGACTTCTGTGCACTCACAGGTTCAACACCACGTGGGAGTTGCCAAGGCTTGGTGCTTGCACCCCTTGAAGTCACAGCCCAAGCTGTACCTTGGTTCCTTTTAGCCATGGCTGGAGTGACTGGGACACAGGGCACACAGGAAGAGGACCTGGACCTGGCCCAGGTAACCATTTTTCCCTCATAGGCCTCTGGGTCTGTGATGGGAGCGTCTGCCACAAAGGTCTCTGACATGCCCTGGAGACATTTTCCCCATGGTCCTGGCAATTAGCTTTTGGCTCCTTGTTACTTATGCAAATTTCTGCTGCTGGCTTGAATCTCTGCCCTGAAAAAGGGTTTTTCTTTTCTACTGCATCACCAGACTGCAAATTTTCCAAACTTTGATGCCCTGCTTCCTCTTGAATGTTTTGCCACTTAGAAATTTCTTCTGCCAGACACCCTAAATCATCTCTCTTAAGTTCAAAGTTTCACAGATCTCTAGGACAGGGGCAAAATGTTGTCAGTCTCTTTGCATAGCAAGAGTGACCTTTACTCCAGTTCCCAAGAAGGCCCCCATCTTCATCTGAGACCACTTCAGCCTGGACTTTATCGTTTATATCACTGTCAGCATTTTGGTCAAAGGTATTCAACAAGTCTCTGGGAATTTCCAAACTTTCCTACATCTTGCTGTCTTTTGAGCCCTCCAAGTCTCTAGGAAGTTCCAAACTTTTCCACTTTCCTATCTTCTTCTGAGTCCTCCAAACTGTTCCCACCTCTGCTTGTAACTCAGTTCCAAAGTCACTTCCACATTTCAGGGTATCTTTGCAGCAGTGCCCCAATACCCGGTACCAATTTACTGTATTAGTTTGTGCTCCTGCTGCTAATAAAGATATACCCGAGACTGGGTAATTCATAAAGACGTTTAATTGACTCACAGTTCCACAGGGCTGGGGAGGCCTCCCCAGGAAACTTACAATCATGGCAGAAAGGGAAGCAAACACATCCTTCTTCACATGGTGGCAGCAAGGAGAAGTTCAGAGTGAAGAGGGGTAAAAGCCCCTTACATAACTCTCATATCTCATGAGAACTTATTCACTATCACAAGAATAGCATGGGTGTAATCACCCCCATGATTCATTACCTCCCACTGGCACCCTCCCAGGACATGTGGGCATTATGGGAACTACAATTCAAGATGACATTTGAGTGGGGACACAGTCAAACCATATCAATACATTTAGCTATTGCCAAAACAATCCATCAGCTGATCCCAGCCCAAGTTGCCAACATGCGTAATTATGAGTGAAAAATAAATTGTTGTTGTAAACCACTACATTTTGGGGTGTTTTGTTAGGCAGAAAGTGATTAAAGGAGAAGGATCATTTTCCTGTTAAGGTTGTAACCCAGTATCTGCACAGATCCCTTCTCTCGTGTCATTGGTGCGAATTTAGTCATATGTCTATACTAGCTGCAAGGAATGTGGGGAAAGGTAGTCTATTGCTGATTGGTGACATGTCCAGCTATAACTGGACACATTGCCCTATTAAAGGAAAAAGAGAGGAATCTATATGTGGGGGCATCTGGTGGTCTCTGCCACTTCTACCTACTTCGCTGGTTGTGAATATTAAATGTGAAATAAATTTAACGGTTTTGGCCCAATGACTGCAACCCAGAGAGGTCTCAATAAACATTTGCCATCATTGATATTTAGAATTAGACATTAATGACATTTGTTTAAAGGGTCACAAATAATAGTCTAGAAGTATCAAGTTCTCCATACCTAGTTTTGGTTTGCCCTTGATCTTCCAGCAACTCCTCCCATCTCCCAGACTCAAGTCAGGAACCATATTAGATGATCCACAGAGGGAACATCAAGAGTGACATCGAAACACTGTGTCTACTGATCTGATTCAGACAAAGCCTGGATGTCTATTAGAAAAGATTAGATATATGGCATAAAGCCAGGGGACAGGACTCAAGTAAGTCCTTTCAATTCTATCATCCATCACTGTATAATAAATAGAGAATGTCACTGGGAAACTGTCAAAAACCAGAGTGGGAAGGGTTTATCTTTCTTTATTCTTATATTGCTACTAGGAGTTTTGTTAAATAAATATAAAAACGGTAGAATGTAGTAAACTATCTTGGCCTTGAGAAGAGAGGGAATAAAACAGGTGTCCATTTTCTGCAGCCAGTTTATGTCCCTTTCCAATTTTAAAGCAAAAGAAATGAAATACAAGAGCAGAATGAGAGATGGGCTGTGGGAAACTGACAGAAAAGAAACCTAAAGGAAGGCTTATGAAAACAATTTGATAGATGTAAATAACCCCCCATAAAAGATGATCACCACTTACTAACCAGTTAGATAATCACCTGATGGTAACCACAGAATTAGTAAGCAGTCATTAAACAAGAATTAGTCATGCACAAATTTGCCTGTATTTTGAAATTTGATGTTTTGAGTTATATCCCCCAGACTACAGGATGGCCTCATACCTGGTAAACAGTTATTACTGTTATAATCTGTGTGAATCATCTCCCTCTCCTTCTAGAGTTGCTGTCAATTCAGAATTTGCTATTACAAGTCAAATCCTGAAACGACCTGAAAAAGTATATCGAAGGTACCCTGGATGGAAGAAAGATCAAACCATCAATAAGTAAAGTGACACATGCACAAAAGAATGAGACAGCAGTGAGATGCAGGGCAGGTGTGGGCTACCCTGTGAGTGGCAGTATTTACAGAATACGTCCACTTGAGAGGCAAGAAAGGGTTCAAGGTCAACAACAACAAGAAAAACAGAAAGTCCTGAGAAAGAAGGTTTTGTCAGGAGCTGTATTCGTGTATGGCCTCAAAGCTGAGAGTGAAGTGTGCAAAGATGAGCCAGAGAGGACAAAGGACATTCCAAAGGACTTCAGAAATGGGAGAATCATTGTAGACTGGGATAATGGCACAGAGGAGGGAAGAAAGACTGATGGCCCCAAAACAGCACCTTTACATACACTTTTTCAATTCAAAGTGATTAAGAAGCAAACACCCATATTACCCATAGTAGTTATTTTAAAATATGGGACATTGTTAAGATAATCCTATGGAAGGAATCCAATCAAAGATTAAAGTGTGATGTGCAAGATATATGTCAATATTTCCAGGGAGTGTACAAAGGTGTACTAGTTTCTTCTGAGGGTAATAGATACTACAGAAAAACAAAAAATATGAAAAGGGGTAAGTTAAATGTTGTTGAACAGATTTCTTCACTGTCAAGAGTATTCAGAGGAAATGTGAATTGTTAAACTCCAAAAGGGAGGTGTGAAATACATGCATGTCTCTTCCTCCCTCATCACCCCTACTTTTCCTTTTGAGAGCAAAATGCTGCTTGCATTGGGATTTTTTTTTTTATCAGAGTGTTCAATTTACACCCCCCTTTTCCAAATTAGTAGACATGGCTGCTCCCTGAGGGTAGTATGTAGGTTAGTTTTAAAGGGCCTTTCTACAGGAAAGAAAGGGTTTCAGCAGGGCATGTATAGGACAGGCTTCTCTGGTGCTTGCATAGTGGCCTTATGTGTTTCTTCATACATCTCATGTACCATAATGAAATTTTAAATCCCCATCCTTGGGTGTGATCTTTAGCATTAAAATGAGGAAGGGATAATTTCAAGTTGAACTGTGCAGATGGGGCCCTGGAGCAGTCCCTAACCCTCTAAACCAGGAACTTGAGGTTAATGGCTTCTTGGGTCTTTCATTACTGATTGGCTGGAAGTTAGGTAAGTTGGGAAGCTGGGTAAGAGGCTTGTTCTTTTTTCTTTAAACCACAGCAAAACAGGAAACCAGACAGTCTGCCTGTCTCAAAATGACCCAGTCTAGGCACATCAGGTTCTCCCTCTGAGGAATGTACCACTTTTAGCAAATGGACACAGAGGTAAAAATTAGGGCCATGAAGCATCACTGCTTTATTCCTGCTAAGGTGTTCCCCTTCCTTCCCAGAGCCTAGAGGTTCAGGCTTCCTTCAGTGCTCTGAGCTACCCCATATCCTTCCACAGAATTCCACTCAGGCTTGGTAGCCAGAGTTCCTTTGCTTGTAATCAAATCATTCTTGAGGACAGCAGCTTGCAACACTTCGCAAATACATTTGAGTACGGATTTGTTTTGTTTTGTTTTGTTTTGGCAAAATAACCCACTGAAGGGGTTATCTGCAGAACACACACTGCTCTAGGTAATAATGGAGGTCTTTTGTAACATACTAAGGGGACATAAAACTGTCCTGGATGCTTATATTTGCTCATTGAAAATCACCAACTAAGGATCAATAATGCATCCCTCTCTATGTGTTTATGCCCTGGAGAGGGTTGATACGGCCTCGCTAGTGATGGTGAAGCCACCACACAAAGGCACTGTATTGGCACTAAGACCATCCAGGGTCACATGACTCCTACTCTGGGGGAAAATGTAATGTCCTCAGTGAACCATAGAATGTATCAGGGTGTCATATTTCAAACTGACTGCAAAGGGAACCTTGAGCTTACCACAAGGCAAGAGCTTCCTGGAGAGCGATGAGGCTGGTTTACAGAGCAATCTCCCTCACTCTAGAAGTGATACAGGAGGGGGGGCAGGAAGTGCTGGGTACAGAAGGGTGGGGGCCCCTGGTGAGGGTTCCACTCTCAGGTCTGTGCCCACGGACCTAAACGAGGACAGGCATTTCTGTTTCTGTGCCCAAAATGTTGCATTTTGGCCCACCACGCCCCCTATCCTGTGCCCATAAAAACTCGGGAACGTAGCAGGCACACATACAGGTGGCTGGACATTGAGAGGAGCAGAAGCACACACCAGCAGACACCAGCAGGCCAGTGATGGCAGAACAACATGGATGCCAAAGGGAATTCAGCCGGGGGCAGTTGGAGGAGAGTTCGGCCTCTGGGCAGGACCGACTCCAGGGGAAGACCACCTTCTCACTCCATCCCTCTTCTGGCCCCCCATCCATCTCACTGGGAGCTACCTTCACCACTCAATAAAATCTTGCACTCATCCTCCAAGCCCACGTGTGACCCAATTTTTCCAGTACGCAAGGGCAAGAACCCAGGATACAGAAAGCCCTCTGTCCTTGTGGTAAGGAAGAGGATCTAATTGAGCTGATTAACACAAGCCACCTCTAGACCCTGCCATGGGGTTGGAGCCCAAAAACGCTCCCCACAACCTGCTCATCTGCATGTTGCCACTAGGGCTTTGAGCACCAGGGCACTGTCACTGCACTCCCTGTGAGGGAGATAAGGGAACTCTCCCGTTTCAGCAGGGTGTGGAGGGATGGGGGAAGGAGCCCTTATAAGTCTCCTAGCAATGGAGTGGGATGTTAGTATGTATATTTTTAGAGAGAAAATAGCTTTTAAAGTATGTTCATTTAAGAAAAGTAAAATACTCTAATATAGAGGAAAATAAAGAAATATCCTTTTATAGGAAACGGGGCTGGGGACAAGTGAAAAGAAGAAATAAAAAGATGCTAAAAGCACATACCTAAATCATGTTAACTCTATCTTTGTGTTTCCACACAATTTCTGCAATGACGGTTACAGGAATAGCAACAGCAGTAATATTCACAATAGTAATAGCAAATATTAATCCTGTGATTTGGGTCATATTCTATTTACATTACAAACCATTATCCCCAATTACACAGATGACAAAATTGAGGCATGAAAGTAGATTAACTGTACATAAGCCTGCCTCTTTAACAAATTAACTTCCCCACAGCTAATTATCTTACCCTAAACTAACTGTCTTCTTCTCTACCACACAAAAACATGCAAACATGATACAACTTATAGTGATCATAGCGATACAAGAAAGTTGTATATAGGCATATATGTATGTATATACTCATATACATATCCACACATATTCAAAAGGCTGCATGAAGAAGAATGAATAATAGAAAGAATGAATAATAAATGGAGTGAGGCCCTAAAGGGGCAAGAAATGAGGGATAAAGACAGACTTACAGAACGCTTGGGAATACATCTTTCTCTTAGCCTGGAGGACAGTAAAAAGACAGAAAATAAATGTTTTGTGGTAGGTATTGGCAATTCATGCCTAAAAGCTTTTCTTGGAGAGATATAATGCAAGGCAATGTGGAAAAAAACAAAAGGATGTTTTAATCTGTTTACTTTTTTTAAGTCTATTGGCCTGGATTAGCGCTTTTGTTTTTTTCTAAAAACCCATCCATTATCTATGTAGGATATGCATATTTGTCCATGGTAGAAGTTTAATTGATGTTTATGGAGCAAATCAACTGTGTGTGTTTGCACTCTAACTAACAGCTCTTTCCAGCTTTCACAGGAATATTTTTACAAGCTTTACAATTTCATTATGAACGTTCTGTTTATTCGGACTGTGTGAAGATTTCCAATGCATCTGTTCTACTTTTATTCTAAAGTCCTGAAGACTGTTTCAAAATTATAAATCATTTGGGTCCCAAATTTAGATGACTCCAGAATCTGGGGAAATAGCACAAGTGAATGAAGCAATCTGCATGCAAAAAAGAAAAAAAGTGTATGGCTAGTTTGGTGTGCCTCTTGTGCCCATTTTTCATCAAGGAATGGATACAGAATATAATTTAAGGAAAATTACAGCAAAAGTGCCATGATCATGACAAACCATCATTGGTCCTAGTCTCAGAGAAATAATAAGGAGTGGGTAGGTATTATCATGAATTGGCAAATTTATGAGCATCTAAAGCTGGTAGCTGCAACCCAAGCTTACCTATTGTTGCCACATATGAAATGTGATTCCAAAATTGTCAAATGTCCTGAATATTTAAGCAAAATGTGGTAGATGACAAAAATGACCCTCCCCACTCTTTCTGTATCTAAGCAATGTAATTACGCAGTAACTTCATATTTGCTTTTGCATGAAAAAAACTAATCCAGGACAATAGACTCAATAAACAGATTATAGAGGGTTGTTACCCACTGTTAGCATTGTAATAGATAACTAATACAGAAATTCAGATAAGAACCTAAGAAAGTGAAATCTAATTTTAAAATTAGCAGCTAATTTTTTTTTTAATAGCTGATCAAACACAACCATTTCTATGGATCTGATCCTGTCCACAGGCCACTATTTTGCATTCTCCATTCTAATCCCTTCATTTTACAATTAAGAAAAGACATTCAAAGAGATAATATATTTCCCAAAGCCAAGTAATTGGACCTCAGGGGTGTCGATTCATCTAATTTGGTCACGATTTAAAAAACAACTTAGTATCCTCATTTGAGTGCATGGATATTTCCAAATCACTTGGGCCTTCCCTCTCCATTCTTTCTATTACTATGTTTTTGTCCAGAGGCTAGATCCACATGAAGAAAATATTGCATTCTTCTCTATCAGCCTCATCTGAGCCCTGTCAGCTGCCATTTTTTGAGCAGGACATCTGAATTCTCCTTTCCCAGCAAAGGTAATACTTCTAAAAATGTGCTTGAGGCTACAAACTTGGTATATAATTTTGGCATTAAACTCATATCTCCTCCCTCCACAAAACACATGAATAAATGATGCTTCTACTTTAAAATGGAATGACTTTTATACCATGCTGACTAAGGAAAAAATCCCATGAAATCTGAATAATGTTGGTCTTGGCCAAATGAAAACAGTAGCAATCTAGGATAAAAGCAGACAGGCAAATTCTAATAGGGCATATGTCCATTCATTTAGAAAAACATAGCTTCTCTTTCACAGAGCTGCTGAAGGAGAACCCATATTGAAAGTTGTGATTATTGTTTTAGCTGAGATTCATAAAGAGACTGAACAGCTGCACACTTTATTAGATCTAATCTAAATACCTGCTACTTATATTTTGTGCTGGGAGATATTTATGTTATCAATTCAAGTTTATACTAACCATCAGGAAGAATATTCCCTGTAGCTCTGCTGACTCAAAATAATGACTTGTAAGGGCGCTCTAATGACAGAACAAGGGGCAATTATAGACACAGCATGAGCCCTGGAATAACTGTGTGATGTATTTTGTGCACTTGATTGACCTCATGTTCAAGTTCATTTGTGCCTCACTATTGTAGATAAGGCCTATGCCTCAGGGTATATGCCTTGTTAATTTCAATATAAGAAGACAGAATGGATTAGATCAGATGGCTCAAACAAAAAAACAAAACTGCACCAGAGCTTGGCGGAAAAGTGATGACACATTGGGGTCTACCAGAAGGAACCATCAAATATCTTTCAGGGAAGAATGAGAAGTTAGAATAATCAATATGGAGTGTTAATTCATTTCAACTCTTGGGATAACTAAAACAATGTACATCTCCTTATGTCTTTATGTGATTATGGTGACTTCTTGGGGAGGACTTGGAATTTATCGTAAAATAAGAGGGGGATAGGAAAACGAAAAGAGAACAAGAACTTACTATAAAATAAAGTTACTGTGAGCTATCCATAGATTGCATTGCTTTAGAGTAAAACCATTCGGCAGTCTCTTCTGTGCATGTCACTTTGAAATACATAGCTGTTGTGCTGTAATTCACTGAATGAGGAAAGGGGAGAAAGATTTTCTGATGAGCTGTTTATAATCCCAATTTTATACATGCTTACTTAAAGGTGGGGGGGTGGATAAAACAAGGGGACTGTAGGAGTGAAATTATTGTTTATTTATTTTCATCAATGTTAGTGTTTACCCAAAAGGAACAAAATCTCTTGTTTTGTTGTGTACAAAATTATAGAGAAAGTTCCAGCACGTAACAATATTGTAGACTGCCTTGAAAATAACGTGGAATAACTGGTACTTATGCAATTCCTCAGAAATACAGCTTTGATTCTAAATTGGCTGAAAAGAGGTGTTCCAAAATAGTAATTGCATCAGTCTGGGCAGTTTGCTAATAGTACCATCTAGTCAACTCTGCCTGCATTTCCAAATTGGTTGTTAGAAAAACCTACAACAGTCTTGGTAAAAACTTGCAATCAATGTTTTCTAAATGATACTGGAAACCACATCTTTGGTCTCCTATTGTTATCCGTGCAATCTTTGAGAAAGGGCATAATTAATATGTAATGTTGAATGAAGAAACTTCTTACCCAAAATATACAAATGAAGTGCCAACCTAGCAAAGTATGGAGGCAAACAATGCCAAGTGATTAAAAGTTGGAATATGGGAATCTATTCTGTGTTTATCTGGCCTGAAAAATTTAGGCTGGAAATGGGTCATAACTGAAGCTATATGAACGTAAGAGCTATTATAGGAACAGACGAGATTCTGATGTTTTCTACATCTATTTTGGCTTCAGATAGTAGAGGAAGAGTAGGATATATATGCTCAAACATTCACTGTTTTTTAAAAAATTGATTTGCAATAAGCTGAATTTTTTAAAATTTAATCAACATGTTAGATAAAATACACTGATTTTAAGCAGTATGTAGCAAAATAATCGTATATGGATTTTCAGATTTCTATGAGAAAATAGATTTCTGATAGAAAGTTCTTTGCTTTAGTGAAGATGTTGTCCTGTCCACTAAAGCAATATGCTATGGTGGTTAAAAAAAAAAAAAAAAAAAAAAAAAAAAAAAAAAAAAAGTCTACATTTCTTTTAAAAAATTTTTTTAAGTAGAGATGGGATTTCACCATGTTGGCCAGGCTGGTGTCAAACTCTTGACCTCAGGTGATCCGCTCACCTTGGCTTTCTAAAGTACTGTGATTACAGGTGTGAGCTACCAGGTCCGGCTTCAATTTGGACATATTTTGACTAGAAAGTATCTATTCATCTTTTGTGCAGTAAAGTAATTTTCCTCTGGAAGACACCGACCAACTTTCATTTCATGTATTTGGTGATGCTCATGACTCAATCCCTGGCATACGATGTAGGTTTGGCCAATCAGGCCTTCTCATTTTTCCTGGCTATAGTAATTTCAAACAGAGCATTTGGTACAGTTAAGAGCCAACGGAGAGTCCCACCCTGAAAATTTTCTGCAATTACTGAGAAAAGCACTGGGTTTGAACCTGGAAGCGTTTGGCCTAGAGCTATTGGCAGCCATGCCAACATTAAACAGGGCCTGAGAATGACTCCATCAAAACAGAAGACAGCTCCACAAGATGAAGTAAAAGTAAATTCTGATGCATTTATTTAGTTATTAAATTATTCACTCAACAAATATTTATTAAAACATTTACTAGGGACCAGGACATGTGTAGTGGGGACAAGAGTAATATAAATTTTTAAATAATTTCAGAGTGATAGGAGAATGTAAAACTAATAAGGCAAAACATACTAAGAAGGACTAGGTAGGTGTTCTATATAGTCAAAAGCATGGGGCAGCAAACTACATCAGATGGACTAAATGTAGTTTGTACATTCTGAAAGCACTGTTACAAGGAAGAGAGGAGGTAAACCATGCCACAGACACCGTATGTGGCTATCAATGCCTGAAATCCTGACTATCTATCCCTTTATAGAAAAAATTTGCTGTTCTACCAAATAGTTGTCAAGAATTTATTCTGTTCCCCTACAAGCATGTCACTTATCTCATCAAAAAGTAGAGTTTATTTCACCACTGATTGTATCTTGGCTGAGCTTGTAAACATTTTTGGCCAACAGAATGATGTAGAAGTAACATTCTGAGATTTCTAAGCCTAGATATTAAGAGGCATTGTAGCTTTTACTTTTACTCTTGCAAACCAAACCCCATGTAAGGAAGTCTAGTCTATTATTCTAGAGAGAGAGAGTGAAAGATGTGAGACCATGTGGAGAGAAAAGCCACAGTACTAAGGCCCTAGACACATGAATAGAGCGGTATTTGGTCCTCTAGCCTCAGTCAAGGCTCTTCTGCCAATAGTTCCCATGTGAAGCAGAGATAAACCATCTCTACTAAACCCCACCGAGAATTCCTCACTCACAGAATAATAAGCAATAAAATGATGGCTGCCTTAAGCAACTACATATGGGTATGCTTTGTTTTGCATTAATAGATAAGTAAAACAGAAGTTGGTACCGGAATTAGAGTTGGCTGTGACAGAAACCTGAAAGACAAAGCATCATCTTTGGGCTTGGGTAGCAGGCAGAGGCTTGATGGAAGGTGAGGAAACTTTAAGGGAAGTTTGGAAAGCATTGAACAAAATCCTATAAAAGACTGGAGAAAGGATGATTTGTGTTACATAGCGGTGGTACATTTAACAACATTTGTGAATCTGGGTAAGATTTTTAAGCATAAGATTAAAGGTGCCAATTGATTTCTTATAGCTGTGTATGATTAATTACAGGAAGGAAATAGAGACTAAAGAAAAGTGTTTCTTTTCAAGCATCATTTAGAGAAAATATAGAAGACCCAGGATAATTTTGCCAGTAAGAAAAATGTTCTGAAAGTAAGAAATGGCCTCCAAGCAAAGATCAAATCAAGAATATGTCCATAAAACTCTTGGTTAAGAATTCAGAGAATTTAAAGTGATGGGTATTATACCTTTGGCTGAGTTAAGATACATCTAAGAATCTTAAGACAATGCCTCACAGCAGTCTGACATTCCCAAAGTAGAGAGATATCTGCCTCAATATTTACATATATCTGAAAATATTCAGATATCTGAAAAGTTCCAGATATCTGAAAACCTCATAAATATTTTAAAGAGCAACAGTGACAGAAGCACTGCCAGCTTGGATTAAATGAAATTGAGACAGTGGAAAATAAAGAGAGGCCTCTGAGCCCCAGGTTTCTGTGAGTAGGAAGCAGGGAGAGGAAGCAGCTAAACTGCAAACTCAGGAATTTTCAGTGCATGCAACCCTGAGTGAGGGAAAACAGTGGACTAGTGGACCCCTATCAAGGAGTAGAAGAATCAGGCCCTAATGAATAAACATTTTATTGAATAGGTGAAGTAGATGATATGTTGAGAAGGATTTCAGAATTGCTACAGACCAGGAACTACGATGGGCCTTCCTTCTCCCATTGCTGACTGACAGTGTCTATTGCAGTTAGCCTGTCCTTGTCTCACCGCTATATGTTGGTGTGGGAAAAGGATAACCCGACTTTTAATTCTCAAATCTCAAGACCAAGAGAAACTAAATTCAAATGGGCTTATCCTCTCCAGAGCAGATGCGTATCACAAAACCCTGAATTTTAAACCTGATGCTATATCTGAAAAAGGTCTAATACCCAGCCTCTGTAAGAAACTACAAAAAAAAAAAGAAAACCCTGTTAAAAAGTACGCAAAGGACATGGACAAACACTTTTCAAAAGAAGATATACATGCAGCCAAGAAGCATATTTAAAACAGCTCAACATCGCTGATCATTAGGGAAATGCAAATCAAAACCACGAGATACCATCTCATGCCAGTCAGAATGGCTATTACTAAAATGTCAAAAAATAATAGATCTGGTGAGGTTGTGGAGAAAAAGGAACACTTATATACTGTTGGTGTGAATGTAAATTAGTTTGACTATTGTGGAAAGCAATGTGGTGATTCCTCAAAAAGATAAAAACAGAACTACCATTTGATCCAGCAATCCCACTACTGGGTGTGTACCCAAAGGAATATAACTCATTCTATCATAAAGACACATGCATGTGTATGTTCACTGCAGCACTAATCACCATAGCAAAGACATGGAATCAAACTAAATGCCCACGAGAGGTAGACCGGAAAAAAATAATGTGGTACATATACACCATGGAATATTATGCAGTCATAAGAAAAAAACAAAATCATGTCCTTTGCAGGAACTGGATGGAATTGGAGAGCATTATCCTTAGCAAACTAATGCAGGAATGGAAAACTATATATGGCATGTTCTCACTTATGAGTGGAAGGTAAATGGTGAGAATGCATGAACATGAAGAATGGGAAAATAGACACTGGGGCCTACCTGAGTTTGGAAGGTAGGAGGAGGAAGAGGATAAGGGAAAATAACTAATGGATACCAGGCCTAATACCTGGGTGACAAAATAATCTGCACAATAAGCCCCCATGATGCAAGTTTACCAACCTAACAAACCTGTCCATGTACTCCTGAGTTTAAAATAAAAGTCTAAAAAAATACCCTGATGCTATAACTGGACAAGATTTGAGGGTCTTCAGGGAGTGAATATATTTTGCACATGGGAACAAATGTGAAAGGACATAGCCAGAAGGTGGACTGCAGTAGATTATCTGCAAAAATGGCCACCAACAATCATTGAACACACATATCACAACTCCCACCAAGAGAGGGAGTCTATTTTCCCATCACTTGAATCGATGGTGGTCTTGTGACTTGTTTTGAACAATAGAATAAGGTAGAAATGATGATGTGGTTTGGCTGTGACCCCACCCAAATCTCATCTTGAACTGAAGCTCCCATAATTCCCACATGTCATGGGAGGGACCTGGTGGGAGGTAATTGAATCACAGCAGCAGGTCTTTCCCCTGCTGTTCTTGTGATAGTGAATAAGTCGCACATGATCTGATGATTTTTAAAAGGGGAGTTCCCCTACACAAACTCTCTTGCTTACCGCCACGTAAGACATGCCTTTGCTTCTCCTCTGCCTTCTGCTATGATTGTGAGGCCTCCCCAGCCATGCTGACCTGTGAGTCCATTAACCCTCTTTCCTTTATAAATTACCCAGTCTTTATTAGCAGCGTGAGAACAGACTAATACAAATGCCATTCTGAGATTTCTAAACCTAGGCCTTTACAGGCCTAGAGCTTTAGCTCTTAGAAGGCAGCTACCATACAGAAAAGTGCAGACTATCCTGCTGGAGAGAGAGTACACAAGGAAAGAGAAGATCCACAGGATGAGAGATTGTGTGAGGAGAGAAGCCAAGTGGAGAACAATTGAGGTGCCACACTGAAAGGTCAACACCAAGGCGTACTGGGGCCTCCAGCACTAGTCGATCCACTCAGCCAACACCACACAGAGTAGAGGCAAGCAGCCCACTGAATCTTTCCTGAATTCCTGACACACAGAATCATAAACAATAAGTCATTGTTTTAAGCCGCTAAGGTTTTGGTGGTTTGTTATAAAGCAAGAGATAAAAGACAGGTGTCTATTTTATATAGAGTAGCCAAAGAAGCTCTGTCACAGTCAGTGCAGGCTGCTATAACAAAACACAATGGACTGGGTGGCTTAAAGAGTAAACATTTATATCTCATGTTTCTGGAGGCTGGGAAATCCAAGAACAAGGTGCCAACAGGTTCAGCTCCTGGTGAAGGTTCACTTCCTGATTCACAGATGGCAGTCATCTCGCTGGGTGCTCACATGGCCTTTCCTTGATGCTTGTATGTGGAAAAGGGAAGATCTCTCTCCCTCTTTATCTCTTATAAGGACACTAATCTAGTTATAAAGATCCCCCTTTAGGCCGGGCGCAGTGGCTCAAGTCTGTAATCCCAGCACTTTGGGAGGCCGAGAAAGGCGGATCACAAGGTCAGGAGATCGAGACCATCTGGCTAACACGGTGAAACCCCGTTTCTACTAAAAAACATACAAAAAATTAGCCGGGCGTGGTGGCAGGCGCCTATAGTCCCAGCTACTCGGGAGGCTGAGGCAGGAGAATGGCGTAAACCCGGGAGGCGGAGCTTACAGTGAGCTGGGATCCACCTGGGCAACACAGCGAGACTCCGTCCATCTCAAAAAAAAAAAAAAAGATCCCCCCTTAAGATATAATCTAAATTTAATAACCTCCCAAAAGTTTTACCTCCAAATATCATCACTTTGGGGCGTTAGGGCTTTAACATACGAATTTTGGAGGAATACAAGCATTGAACTCATAACAAGTACTATCTAAGGAAGTGACATCTGAACAGAGATTATAATGCTATGAATGAGGAAACTATGTTCAAACCGAACATTCCAGGCAAACAAACATTGCTGTGAGACTTAATTGACTTAATGTATTCTAGAAACTTTGAGAAGTTTACTGAAGCTGAACTGGCATAGATCAGATGAGGAATGGAAAGACATGAGGTCAGTGAACAGAAAGAATTCAGGCACTGCAGGAACTTTTAGTCTAAAGAAAAGGAATTTTAATTTTATTCTAAGAGTGTGTTCCTGAATCAAGCTCACTACTTTAGAATGTTTAAGTTTTATAAAACAATAAATTCTGTTTGTCTCTCTTTTGCTTGCATCTGAAAAATCCCTATCTAACTAAACAATCAGATGCACTAAGATAATTAATTGAAAGATAATAATATTTTAACACCTTATCTTGAATTTTTAGAATAATATTACTTTAATATAAGGGTAAAGGTCAAGATAATATTTATCCAGATATCCAAGTCCTGCACAAAAATGGGATCCCCTGAAAGGTAGAATACACTAGTGGTTTCCAGTGTATTTAGGTTTGGTAGATTATCTACAAACACACAAACACACTACATATACGTATATATATCCATATCATACATATATGTATATATGTATTATATATTATATATAATT
>NW_016809273.1:2190293-2257055 GCF_001698545.2 Rhinopithecus bieti
ATATATAATATATAATTATATATAATACATATATACATATGTAATACTTATATACACATATACACATATGCATATATAGTGTGTGTGTGATTTCATAGTTTATTTTAATGGAAGATTTAAGAACTATCTGTACTATATTAGTTTCCTATTTCTGTTGTAACAAATTGCCACACACTTGGTGGCTTGAAACAAAAAATTTATTATCTCATAGCTCTGGGAGCCAAAAGTCCAAAATCACAGTGTCAGCTAGGCAGTGTACTCCCTCCAGAGATTTCAGCAAGACAAATTTTCTTGCCTCTTCCAGATTCTGGTGGCCTCAGGCATTCCTTGTGGCTTTTATTACTCCAATCTCTACTCCCACCCAAATTGCTTTCCCTTATTTTATGGCCCTTATATGAATATTTGTCGTTGGATTTAGGACCCAACCAATTAATACATGATAATTTCATCTCAAGATCCTTAACTTAATTACATCCATAATAACCTTTTCCCAAACAAGGTCACATTCACAGGTTACCAGGGATTAGAACTTGGATACATTTTTTAGCTGGGTGGAGGCAGGTTAGCATTCAACTCCCTACAATACTAAAAGCATGTTTTTAAATCAAAGGAAAGAAGTAAAACATTGTGAAATGGCAAAAGCACCATTTCAAGGAACCAAGTTTGAAAGTCAATATATTAATTCCAAAAGCATATGTTACTTTATTTTATTTTATTGTTCTGATTTCACAGAATAATAAACATTGAGTTTAAAAAGGACAAATAGAAGAAATCAGCTTATAATTTTCTGTATTGCATATCCACAGCACTAGCCTATTGAAGACATTTGAAACCATTGAAAAACTGATTTTGAGGCTCCCAATACTTCATATAGCAACCTCCATCTCCACACATAAAAAATTTCTTATTTTCATCTTGTTTTCACTGGAGCCATCCTTACTCCATTTACAATGTGAATTACAATTTAGATTGCTGCCCTACGTGTCTGAAGGTGACTCAGTAGAGAACAGAAGAGGGAATCACTGTGATAGAGATGAACTTGGTGATATCCATTAAACAAACAAAAAGAGCATCCTGTGAATCTTTTCATGATTCATTAAGTTAAACGTCCAAATTAAAATAATGATAGAAAAGCAGAAATTAAAATAACACTGAGAAGCAGTATTATATGATTATGTGATTTAAATCCATATTTAATGGCAATTTTCATTTCTGACTACAAGTGTAAATAATGGGTCTATACTCTGAAAGTGTATTTACACTCTACAAGTGTACATAATGGGTCTATACCCTGAAAACCTGTTTACACATCCCTTATGTTCAAAAATTTTTAATTCTCATGTCTAAGAATATCTTTTTGGTCAGAATGATTTTGTTTCAAGTGACAGAAAATATGACTCAAATTGGATTTAGAAAACAGGAATAAGTAAAACAAAACAAAAGCAAACACAACTACTACAAAATCCAGCTTAGTCTATTTTGTGCTGCTATAACAGAATACCACAGACATGTAATTTATAAAGAACATAAACTTACTTTCTCACAGTTCTGGAGGCTGGGAAGTCCAAGATGAGATCACTGGCAAGTGAAAACCTGGTCTCTTTTGTTCCAAAATGGTGCCTATGCTGTGTTCTCCAGAGGAAAGAATCTGTTTATCCTCACGTGGCAGAAGAGCAGAAGAAAGAGAATTCACTCCTGCAAACCTTTTTGATAGAAGCATGAATCTATTCACCAGGGCTCTGCAGCAGTACTTCCCATTAGGCCCCACCAAGCATTTGGCCCCACTTCTTATTAGGTCCCACCACCCAACACTGCTGCATTTATGACTAAGTATTCTTTTCTTTTCTTTTCTTTCTTTTTTTTTTTTTAGATGAAGTTTCACTCAGTCATCCAGACTGGAGTGAAGTGGGGTGATCTTAGCTCACTGCAACCTCTGCCTCCTGCCTGAGCCTCCTGAGTAGCTGGGATTACAGGCACATGCTACCACGCCCAGCTAATTTTTGTATTTTGGTAGAGACAGGGTTTTGCCATGTTGACCAGGCTGGTCTTGAACACCTGACCTCATGTGATCCGCCTGCCTCGGCCTCCCAAAGTGCTGGGATTATAAGCATGAGCCACTGTGCTGAGCTGAGTGACTACATTTTCAATAGATGGATTTTTGAGGGAACAAATACATTCAAACCATAGCAACAATCTTAGTAACTTACTTAATGAGAGTCTAGAATTTCAATTATGGATGGATCCAGATTCTAAATGAGTTTCTCTCCATAACTTAAATCCTTTTCCTATGCACTGGCTTTTCCTTGAATAAAGTTCTGCCTAAAGTGTTCTCCTGCAAGTTGGGTTACATTCTTTTGGGTTCAAATAGAGTAGAAAAGTAAATGTTTTTCTCTTAAACACCCCAGTAAAAGTCACAACATTACTTCGATTGGATCATGTGCCTAATCCTGAACCAGTCATTGCAGGTGGAAAGATATAATGCTCTCATTGGCCAAGACTAACACATGCCCAGCCCTGAAAACCTGAGTAAAGTCAACCCAATATCAGTAGAAATTTAGGTTGTCTATTTGCATTTTTATTATAGACATGTCTACAAGGAATATTCTTATGTATGTCATTGCATACATAAGAATTATTTCAATATAATAAATTCTTAGAAGTGGTATTGCCGTGTCAATGTGTACACACATATTCTAAACTTTCCTAAAATTGTATAAAATTGCCTCCTATAGAGTAACATCAATTTATATTTCAATTAGTAGTATATGAATTTACCTTTGCATGGTCTCATTATATGCAGGTATTATTACTATTATTATTGTTAATCTTTCTTATATTGGAAGACAAAATAACTTATGTTTACATATTCTTGTTGAAACTTCTTAAAGTTGCAAACATTAAAACACTTTAGTCATAAGTACTTGAAATATCTCCTACATAACCACAATACCATAATCATACCCACAAAATTCCAACTTTGATAAAACTAATATTTCAACTATCTAATAAAGTCTATAGTCATTTTTTCTAATTGACTTCAAATGTGCTCTTCCCTGGGTTTTATAACCAGGAGAAACTTTAGTCATCGGGCCAAAGTTTCACAGGATATTCTGTCACAGGAAGGACAGTAACAGAGCCTATGCTGTTCTGACCAGTTTCTTTTTATCTCAGGATGTTGCATTCCCAGCACATTCTATAATTATTATTGAGAACTACAAGTGATAATACAAGAAGAGCTGGGCTGGCCAAGGCCATCCCAGGACTTGTCTTGTAACTGGCTTCTTTCTCTTAGCACAATGTCCTCCAGGTTCAACTACGTTGTCAGAAATAGTTCTTTAAGGCTGCATGATACACCATATTTTCTTTATCTATTCATCCATTACTGGGCATTTAAGTTGCTTCCATGTCTTGGCTGCTATTGTCAGTATTGTTGCAGTGAACATGAAAATGCATGTATCTTTTTGACATCCTGATTTGGGTTCCTTCCTTTGGATATATACATACAAGTGGAATTGCTGGACCATATGGTAATTCTATTTTTAATTTTTAGAAACTTCTAAACTATTTTCCATAATTACGGTACTAATTCACATTCCCACAGTGTGAAAAGGTTTCTTTTCCTCCACATTCTTGACAATACCTGTTAGCTTTTGTAATTTTTGATAATTGTCATTCTAATGGGTGTGAGGTGATATTTCATTGTGGTTTTAATTTTCATTTCCTTGGCAATTAGTTATGTTGTGCACTTTTGGCCATTTACATGTCTTTTGTTAAGATATGCTAATTAAGTTCTTTTGCCCATTTTAAAAATTGTGCTGCCTTTTTGTTATTTTGAATATTAACACATTATCAGATGTATAGATTGCAAATATTTTCTCCCATAAGTTGTCTCTTCACTCCATTGTTTTCTTTGCTGTTCAGAAAATTTTCAGTTTGATTCAATCCCAGTTGTCAATTTTTGCTGTTGTTCCTCATGCCTTTGGATAATTTATAAGAAATCTTATTGCTCAGACCAATGTCAACAAACTTTCCCCCTCTGTTTCCTTCTACTAGTTTTACAGTTTTAAGATATATGTTTAAGACTTTAATCCATTTTTAGTTGATATTTGTATATGACATGAGAAAAGAGTGTAATTTCATTTTTCTGCAGGTAGATACCCAGTTTTACCAGCACCATATTTCAAAGAGACTAAATTTTTCACATTGTGTGGTCTTGGCATGCTTGCAATGATCTTGTAAATTTACATGTGTTGGCTTATTTCTGGGCTTTGTGTTCTGTTCCATTGGTCTATATGTTTGTTTTTATTCTGGTGCCATGCCATTTTGATTACTATAGCTTTGTAATATATTTAAAATCAGATAGTGTGAAACTTTTTTCTTTCAAAATTGTTTTGATGATTCAGAGTGCCTTGAGAGTCCACATGAATTTTAGGATAGTGTTTTTTCTATTTCTGTTAAAAATGTGATTGGAATTTTGACAGGAATTGCATTTAATCTATAGATTTGAGTACTATGAATATTTTAACAATATTAAATTCCACAATCCATGAACATAGGCTATCTTCCCATTTATTTGTATCTTCTCCAATTTTTTTAAATAACGATTTTGTAATTGCCAGTGTATGGATCTCTCGTCTTTTTGGTTAAATTTATTCCTAAGTATATATTTTTTTCTATTCTATTGTAAATGGCATTGTTTTCTTGATTTCTTTTTTGTAGAGCTCGATGTTAATTTTTGTGTGATAATTTTATATTCTACTATTTTACTGAATTAGTTGAATATGCCTATTTCTGATAGAAGAGTGCTGAGGTCTCCAAGCGTAATTGTGGATTTATTTATTTATTTCTTCTTCTTGCATATCTATCAGTTTTTGCCTCACATACTTTGACACTCCGTTTTTACACACACACCTGTTAAGAATTGTTATACAGTTTTGGAGAAGTGGTTCCTTATTATTTTGTAATCCCCCTCTTTGTTAGCCCTGATAACTTTTCTTGCTGCTCTTTTCTTGCTCTAAACTCTGCTCTTTCAGAAATTAACATAGCTACTTCTGCTTTCTTTTGGTTATTGTTAGCAAGGCATCTCTTTCTCCATCCATTTACTTTTAATCTATATGATTTTTTTTTTTTTTTTTTTTTTTGAGACGTGGTTTCGCTCTTGTTGCCCAGGCTGGAGTGCAATGGTGTGATCTCGGCTCACTGCAACCTCCACCTCCTGGGTTCAAGCGATTCTCCTGCCTCAGCCTTCCTGAGTAGCTGGGATTACAGGCATGTGCCACCACACCTAGCTACTTTTGTTTTTTGGTAGAGACATTTCTCCATGTTGGTCAGGTTGGTCTCAAATTCCAGACCTCAGATGATCTGCCTGCCTCAGCCTCCCAAAGTGCTGAGATTACAGACATGAGTCATCGTGCCCAGCCTATCTATATGATTCTTTATATTTCAAATGAGTTTCTGGTAGACAATTTATAGACAATTTATAGTTAGCTCTTGTTTTTACCTGATGATTCCAGCTTTTAATGGGTGTATTTGGGCCATTGACATTTAAAGTAATTGTTAAAATAGTTGGATTAACACCTACCATTCTTGTTACTGTTTTTTATTCACTGCTCTTGTTCTTTCTTCCTATTTTTGTTTTTTATTCTCTCCCTGCCTTTTGTGGTTTTAATGGAGCATTGTACATATTTTTATTCTCTCTCCTTTCTTAGCATATTATACTTCTTTCTTTAATACATTTTTTTGTGGTTGGCCTAGGGTGTGCAATATTACAAAATTCATTAGCAACAAATCGAAGTTCAATTTCAAATAACACTATGCCACTTCAAGGGTAGAATGAGTACCTTAAAATTACAAAATAATTATAATCTTTTCCTTTCATCTCTTATATCACTGCTGTAATGCATTTCACTTATATGTCAACACATGTAAATATGCAGCATGTGTATAATCAAATACATTGTTACTATATTATTTTGAATGAACAATTATCTGTTATATCACTTAAGAAAAATAAGTTTATTTTACCTTCACTATTCCTTTCTTGATTTTCTTCCATTCTATATGTAGATCCTAGTTTTTACATATATTACTTTCCTTCTCCCTAATAAACTTCTATTAATAATTCTCACAAGGCAGATTTATGGGCAACAAGCTCCCTCAATTTTCATTCATCTGATAAAGTCCTTATTTCATTTTCACTTCTGAAAAATAATTTTTCAGGGTATAGATTTCAGGACAGTGAGTTTTTTCTTTCAACATTTAAAATATTGCCCTCCACTCTCTTCTTGCTTACATAGTTTCTAAGGAGAAATCAGATGTAATTCTTATCTTTGCTCCTCTATGTAAGGTGTCCCCAATCACCAAACTCTGGCTTCCTTCAACAGTTTTTCTTTCTCTTTGATTTTTTTCAGTTTGAATATTATAGGCCTTGGTATCTTTTTTCAGCAAGTCTCCTGTTCAGTGTTGGCTGAGTTTTCTGGATTGATGTCAAATATTAATTTAGGGGAATTTTCCGTCATTATTGCTGTATATATGTCTTGTTTCTTTGTCTCTTTCTTCTCCTTATGATATTCCCCTTATGCATTTGTTACACCTTTTGTAGTTCTCCTACAGTGTTTGGGATATTCTATTCTTTTGTTTGTTTGCTTGCTTGCTTCTTTAGTTTTAGAAATTGGTATTTAAATATCCTCAGGCTCTGCAACTTTTTTTTTTCTTTTTTTTTTTTTGGAGACAGAGTTTTGTTCTCATCACCCAGGCTGGAGTGTCACGGCACAATCTCAGCTCACTGCAACTTCCACCTCCTGGGTTCAATCAATTCTCCTGCCTCAGCCTCCCAAAATAGCTGGGATTACAGGCGCTCACCACCATGTCAAGCTATTTTTTTTGGTATTTTTAGTTGAGATGGGGTTTCACCATGTTGGCCAGGCTGGTCTTGAACTCCTAACCTTAGGAGATCCACCCACCTCGGTCTCCCAAAGTGCTGGGATTACAGGCATGAGCCACTACGCCCGGCCAGACTCTGCCATTCTTTCCTCAGTCATGTCTAGTCTAATAATGAGTTAAACAAAGGCATTCTTCTTTTCTCTTACAGTGAAGCATTTCTTATTCTTTCTTAGAGGTTTTACTTTTCTGTTTATATTCCCCATCTGTTCTTACCTTCTCTCTACTTTATCTGTTAGAGCCCTTAGCATATAAATCACAGCTATTTTAAATTTCCAGACAGTAAACTCCAACATCCCTGCTACACCTGAGTCTGGTTGTAATTCGGTCTCTTCAAACTGTGTTTTTTTTCTTTTGGTATGTCTTACGATTTTTTTCTTGGTAGTCAAACATGATGCACTGGGTAAAAGGAATTGCAGTAAGTAGGCCTTTAGTAATGTGAATGTAATCTTTTTATTATTGAAGTGACTTGCCTCAATGTTTATGGCTGCTGACT
Organism: Rhinopithecus bieti; assembly: GCF_001698545.2. Taxonomy (NCBI): domain Eukaryota; kingdom Metazoa; phylum Chordata; class Mammalia; order Primates; family Cercopithecidae; genus Rhinopithecus; species Rhinopithecus bieti. Next base: position 2,197,729 of record NW_016809273.1, read on the forward strand.
GATTACAGTGGTGGTTGCTGAATTTTGTGGTGGCTGTGGCAATTTCTTGAATGAAGGCAACAATGAAGTTTGTGATATTGATCGGTTCTTTTTCACAGAAAAAAATTCTCTGTAGCTTGTGCTCTTATTTGATAGCATTTTACCCTCAGTAGAACTTTTTTCAAAACTGTAGTCAATTCTCTCAAACTGTGCTGCTGTTTTATCAACTGAGTTTGTATAACAGTATAAATTCTTTCTTGTCATTTTAACAATGTTCACAGCATCTTCACCAGGAGTATTTTCTATCTCAAAAAAATCAATTGTTTTCCTCATTTATAAGAAGCAACTCCTCATCTGTTTTACCATGAGATTGCAGCAATCAGTCACATCTTTGGGCTCCACTTCTAATTCTCTAGTTCTCTTGCTCCTTCCACTACATCCACAGTGACTTCCCCTATTGAAGTTTTGAACTCCTCAAAGCCATCCATGGAGACTGGAATCAGCTTCTTCCAAACTCCTATTAATGTTGGCATTTTGACCTCCTCCCATGAATCATGAATGTTCTTAATGGCATTTAGAATGGGAAATTCTTTCCAGAAGGTTTTCAATTTGCTTTGCCCAGATCTATCAGAAGAATCACTATCACAGCTATAGTCCTATTAAATGTATTTCTTTAATAGGACTTGAAAATCAGAATTACTCTTTTATCCCTGGGCTATAAAACAGATTGTGTTAGCAGCATAAAAACAACATTAAACTCTTTGTATATCTTCATCAGAGCTCTTGGGTAACTGGGCGCATTGTCAATGAACAGTAATATTTTGAAAGGAATCTTTTTTCTGAAAAGCAGGTCTCAGCAGTGGGTTTAAATCATTCAGCAAACCATGCTATAAACAGACACACTGTCGTCCAGACTTCATTGTAGAGCACAGGCAGAGTAGATTTAGCATAATTCCTGAGGGCCCTAGGATTTTCAGAATGGTAAATGAGCATTGGCTTCAACTTAAAGTCACCAGCTCCATTAGCCCCAAACAAGACTTAACCTGTCCTTTTAAGCTTTGAAGTCAAATATTAACTTTTCTTCTCTAACTACAGAAGTCCCAGATGGCATCTTCTTCCAATATAAGGTTGTTTCATTACATTGAAAGTCTATTGTTTAGTGTAGCCATCTTCATCAATGATCTTAGCTAAGTCTTCTGGATAACTTGCTGCAGCTTCTCCATCAGCACTTGTAGCCATATCTTGCATTTTTAGGTTATGAAAAACTTCCTCACCTCTCTTGTCTTCATAGAATTGAAGAGTTATCTTCTCTGAATTAGGCTTTGACTTAAGGGAATGTTGTAGCTGATTTAATCTTTTATCCAGACCATAACATTTTCTCTATCAGCTATCAGGCTGTTTTGCTTTCTTATTGTTCACGTGTACACTAGAGTACAACTTTTAACTTCCTTTAATAACTTTTCCTTTGTGTTCACAGTTTGGCTGTTTAGTGCAAGAGACCTAGCTTCCAGCCTGTCTCAGCTTTCAACATCCCTTCTTCACCAAGCTTAATCATTTCTAGCTTTTGATTTATATGAAAGACGTGAAACTCTTCCTTTTATTTGAACACTTAGAAGCCACCGTAGGGTTATTAATTGACCTAATTTTTATATTCTGTGTCTCAGAGAATAGAGAGCCCTGAGGAGAGGGAGAGAGCTGATGAGCAGCTGATCTGTAGAGCAGTCAGAACACACACAACATTTATCAATTAAGTTCATTGTCATCTGAATGCAGTTTGTTGCACCCCAAAACAATCACAATAGTAACACCAAAGGTCACTGATGACAGATAATCATAGCACATATAAAATAAGTTTGAAATATTGTAATAATTGTCAACATGTGACACTGAGACACCAAAGTGAGCACATGCTGTTGGAATAATGGTGCTGAACAATTTGCTCACTGCAGTGTTGTCACAATCCCTCAGTTTTTAAAAACATGCAATGTCTGCAAAGTTCATTAAATTGAAGTGCAGTAAAATGAGATATGCCTGTAACAGAAAATTTAGGCAAATGTTTGGATTACATTATGTACACATACTCAAATTAGTAAACCTTTTAGCTAGGTTTGTGCCTATGGCAACATGGACAATAATGGCCATTCTTGTTCTGCTACTTTCTTTACCGTGGATGTGCCGTTGCATGTGACATCATTTTATCATTTCTTCTACCACTAATGTTTGTGTTGTTGCAGGTCCAGGATTCACTGGTATGCTATAAATATAAATATAAAACCTATCTCTGATGATAATCTAGTCTCTTACCCAAGGGGAGGAACTTTTAAGAGTTGCCAACCCTTTATATGGGCAGAGCCTATTCGATCTCAGTCCTCTTCATATGGGCAGAGCCTATTCGATCTCAGCTACAGACTACAGAAAGCCCAAATCAAATGATTTTATGCCAGAAAGGAATTTATTAGCTATTCTGAATGGAAAGATCAGAGGAGTAGAGCTCACTTCAGGTACAGATTGATGTTACAATGACACTCTTCTGACCTGGCTCTGCTCTCTTCTGTGTGCTAGCTTTGTTCTTAGACAGCTTTTCTTTTGCGTTTCTATGATAAGTGAATCCAATCCAGATCTTCTCTTCTAAACTGTAAGCCCACAGGAAAGAATGAAAGATGCTTTCCAGAATTTTCAGAAAGGTTTCATTGTATCACTAGTTCTAAATGATTCTAATTAGGTCATGGACTCACTTCTGATTTAATCACTGTGCATAGCTAAGGCTCGGGCCATATGATGCACTAGTGAATAAAGAATGAAGTCAACTCTCCTGGAAAACCTTGGTAAGACAGCTGGTGATGGTGGGTGGCTACTAGGAGAATTGAGATAGTTAGTAGAAGGTGGTGGAATAGACACCAGGCAGCCAAATCAACATGTTGTGTACTCTGGAAAACTGGAGCTAATTTGTGGCTATCTACATCATCTGGTTTTTGATGAACAACTCAAATGTATATTTAATTAGTTTGCAATATTTTTTCTTTTTCATCAGATATCAGGAGAACCCATCCCCAATATTTCAACATAGGTTCTTTGTATTTTCCCTAAGTGTTAGCCGGTCTGAGAAATAAAGAGAAAGAGTACAAAGAGAGGAATTTTACAGCTGGGTCACTGGGGGTGACATTACATATTGGTAGGTCCATGATGCCCACCTGAGCCACAGATCAGCAAGTTTTTATTAAGGATTTCAAAAGGGGAGGGAGTGTATGAACAGGGAGTAGGTCACAAAGATCACATGCTTTAAAGGGCAAAAAAGGAGAACAAGATCACATGTTTCTGAGGAAACAGGGCAAGGACAAAGCAAAGATCACAAGGCAAAGGGCAAAATTAGAATTACTGATGAGGGCCTGTGTTCAGCTGTGCATGTATTGTCTTGATAAACATCTTTTTTTTTTTGAGACGGAGTCTCGCTCTGTTGCCCGGGCTGGAGTGCAGTGGCCGGATCTCAGCTCACTGCAAGCTCCGCCTCCCAGATTTACGCCATTCTCCTGCCTCAGCCTCCCAAGTAGCTGGGACTACAGGCACCTGCCACCACACCCAGCTAGTTTTTTGTATTGTTTAGTAGAGACGGGGTTTCACCGTGTTAGCCAGGATGGTCTCGATCTCCTGACCTTGTGATCCGCCTATCTCAGCCTCCCAAAGTGCTGGGATCACAGGCTTGAGCCACTGCACCCGGCCGATAAACATCTTAAACAACAGAAAACAGGGTTTGAGAGCAGATAACTGGTCTGACCTCAAATTACCAGGACGGGGATTTTTCCCTATCCTAATAAGCCTGAGGATACTGCAGGAAGAGACCAGGGCATATTTCAGTCCTTAACCGCATAGGACAGACACTCCCAGAGTGGCCGTTTATAGACTTCCCCCCAGGAATGCAATTCTTTTCCCAGAGTATTAAGTATCAATATTCCTTGCTAGGAAAAGAATTTAGTGATATCTCTCCTACTTGCACATCTGTTCATAGGCTCTCTGCAAGAGGAAAAATATGGCTCTTTTTTGCCCGACCCCGCAGGTAGTCAGACCTTATGGTTGTCTTCCCTTGCTCCCTGAAAATCACTGTTATTTCTGTCCTTTTTCAAGGTGCATTGATTTCATATTGTCCAAACACACATTTTATAGTCAGTTTGTACAATAGTGGTCCTGAGGTGATGTACATCCTCAGCTTATGAAGATAACAAGATTAAGAGATTAAAGTAAGAGTATTATTTGGGAACAGATAAATGTCCATGAAATCTTCACAATTTATGTTCAGAGACTGAAGAAAAGTCAGGCATAAGAAATTATAAGAGTATTATTAGGGAAGTGATAAAAGTCCATGAAATCTTCACAATTTATGTTCCTATGTCACAGTTCCAGCCAGTCCCTCCATTTTGGGTCCCTGACTTCCCAAAACAATCAGATCATATTTACATAATTAGAGTAACAGAATTTTAGTATTTATTCTGTACTTCATTTACTTTGGATGATTTTTCACCTTTAGTCAAAATGCTGTACTCATAGTATCACAATCAATTTAGTTACTATAGAGGAGACTTTGATACCATGAGCTGAAGATTATAACCACAGAGGAAAAGAGAATTATAGAAACCAAAGAGAAAGAGAAAGGAAAAGACTCTGTCTTCATGAAAATGCCCCTCCCATGTTCCCTTTGTAATGACTGATATTTTAAAAGTACATGTTAAATGTGGCTTGTGATTTATCGGTACCATTGTTTTTAAACACACACACACACACACATACATGCACTTTTCTTCATTTTCCCCTAGCGTATGTACTGGATATTTAATAATTAATAATATTGTATAAATGATTAATTGCCATAAATTTCATTTGTATTAGTATTTTGAATACAAGTTAATACATATGAAGTCAGTCTATATGTACACAATTGTTTGTATTAAATAAATTACAAGATTGGTGAAATCAGAAGTAAATTTGACAGGACATGTAATTCATAAGGAATAACTATTGTATAATAGGTGGTATTCACAGGCAAGAACTACAGATATATTCTAAAAGTCAATAATTCTGATAGAACAAGTAGGGAAAAATAATATGAATCAAAACCTTCTCATATTTGATGTCACTTGCATAGTTATACATTACAAAAATGATGGACTATAATAGAATGAAGCCAAAAAAAAAAACACATCTGACAAAGGAAGTTTTGCATAGGGGTCATTAATGTTAAATAAATATTCAATATTCACTTTCTACACATCAATCTTAAAGGCTCTGGGAGCCTGACTCTCACAGAAGTGTAGTTTTGAATTAACAGGATATACAGAGCTCAGTAAAAGTATTTTAGTTCTCAGTCCCTGGGGCCATATGAGGAAAAGAGGGAGATATACAGGGATGTCTGCAAGTGTTGTTTCTCTTTTCATTCTACCCCAAGGAAAAAAAAAATTGCCATGCATCTTGCTATAATCTGAATATTTATGTCCTTTCCCTGCCAGAGGTATATGTTGAAATCTTCAAAACCAAGGTATTAGGAGGTAGGGCCCTTGGGAAGTGATTGAGTCATGGGGCACAGCCCTCATAAATGGGATTAGTGTCTTTATCAAAGAGGCCCAAGAGAGACCACTTGTCCGACTTCTACCATGTGAGGTTAGAGCTAGATGATGGCTGCCTACGAAGAAGCAGGTCCTCACCAGATACTTACTCTGCTGGCACCAGATCTTGGACTTTTCAGCCCCCAGAGCTATAATACATTTCTGTGGTTTACAAGGCTCCAGTCTACGGTATTCTTTTATAGCAGTTGAACAAAGACACATTCTCTGTAAGCCAATATACTATGTGCATTTTACACATTTACGAGTTTCTAATAAATGTTAGGTACAATTTCCAACGTGACTTAATGTTTGAGTCCACAGTACACTGTAATCTCCACTAAGATCTCAGAATGATTATCTCGAATAACTCTCATTAATAAAACATTAGGTTGACCAAAGAGAAAGAAAAAAAGGAAGAGGTGGCTTTAGCTCTTGGGAGAAGTCTTCTTTAAATAACAAGAATAACAGTATGGTGTTATTTATTACCCATAGATAGGGTAATCATTTCAACTTTACAGGTTTGCTTAGAACAAATACTAAATCTAAGCTTTGTGGAGAATTCTTTATTTACCTGAAATTGCGTGAAAAAAAAATTATGTGTTTGTATTTGTATTATTTTATGTGAATACTACTATCATTACTCATATTGTTATACTATTGTCTAAAAGTGCAATAAACTAGCATATCAAATCTTGTATATCTTTAGATTTGTGATATTTTAATGTATTTTATGTACATATGCAGCAATTCACCATGTAACCCTCTATTTCCAGTTCAGAAACAAAAATTCATCATTTTACTCTAACTATAGTAGTTCCTCCTTATCTGTGGTTTTGCTTTCCATGGTGTCAGTTACCCACAGTCAACTGCAGTCCAAAAATGAAAAATGTCAGAAATAAACAATTCATAAGTTATAAATTATACGTCATTCTGCATAGCATGTTAAAATCTTACACCATCCCACTTCATCTTCCCCAGGATGTGAATCATTCCTTTTTCCAGCATATCTATGCTGTAGATGCTCTCTGACTCCATTAGTCACTTAGTAGTCCTCTTGTTCATCAGGTTGACTGTAATGGTATCACAGTGCTTGTGTTCAAGTAACCCTTATTTTCCTCAATAATGGCCCCCAAGTGCAAGAGTAGTAATGCTGGCATATTGTTATAGTTGTTCTATTTTATTATGAGTTATTGCTGTTAATCTCCTATTGTGCCAAATGTATAAATTTTATCAAAGGTATATCTGTATAGGAAAAAAATCATACTATATACAGGGTTTGGTACTATCTACAGTTTCAGGAATTCACTGGGGGTCTTGGAACATATCTCCTGCTGATATGCAGGAGAACTATATGCTTTCAAAATTTTTCCCAAATCTCTGACTTTCTGAGTATCGGTTACAGAATTGGAGCACAGGATCTCTAGGAAGCACTTTGCTTTACCTCAACACCCAAGATATTATTTTCACTATGTCTAAAATATCTTATCCTGTTAGAAGGAGAAGGAAAAAAAAGAAAACTTTTCCATTCCAATTTGATTTGCTTTAGTTTTGTTGCTGATGCCAAGCATAGTTAGAAGAGATGGAAAGTGACAGATAACAGAATAGTCGCTTCTGTGTGGCTTACAGATGCAAAGCAAAGCATCTTTATTGATATCCTTTTCAACGAGTTCACTGAGGTGCAGCTCACAGTTGTCAAGTGGAATGGAAAACAGAAATCCCTTTGAAAATAAGAGACAGAATTCAAGGTCAGTCTCCCCTAAGCCAGTAGTCCCTATACTCTCACCTTTTTGGAAATGGTAGATCATTTATCTGGGTTTGTTCACTGGATGCTGATGGTATCACACCTTATCACTCTCTAAAGGAAAACTTGGCTAGCATATTTAAAACAACAATTTATCTTCTCTTGTCCCATAAGCTAATTTGAACCCCAAAATATTTCACTGGGAAAAACATTTACAAATTGCAATGCTTTTAAGAGATATTAAAACTTTCTTATATCTGTCATTCAAAGTTAAGTTATAGTGGGCATATTATATCTTAGATGAGTTCACTGTGCCTACTACAATTATAAATTTTAGAAAATATTCACAGCATTCAGGACAAGAGGAGAATTATTGCATTGTTTCTATGTGAGTGGCAACATGTACTTCTTGGTTATCTTTTCTCTATGTCTTTCATACTGCATTTCTCTAGAGAGAAAACACTTATGATGAATTGCTGAGTTCATCATGTTACCACTGCACAAGATGCTTAAGCCAGAAGCGCTCAAATTTCAGTTCCACCCAAGTTTCTGATTCAGTAGTGTTAACAAAAAGAGTCAAACTTGGTAAAACACTTGAAGAGAATTTTTTGAGCCATATATGAGTGACCAATGGTCTGTGACACAGTCCTCAAGAGGCCTTGAGAACAGGTGCCTAAGCCGGTCAGGCCACAACCTGGTTTTATACATTTTACAGAAACATAAGACATCAATCAGTACACGCAAGGTGTACATTGGTTAAGTCTGAAAAAGCAGGATAAATGGAAAGGGCAGGGGCCTTCCAGGTCATAGACAGATTCAAAGATTTTCTGATTGGCAATTGGTTGAAAGAGTTATCAATAGAAGGAATTTGGAGTTACAATAAGGGACTGTGGAGACCAACGTTTTCTCATGCAGATGAAGCCTTCAGGTAGCAGGTTCAGAGAGAATAGATTGTAAATGTTTCTTATCAGACTTAAGGAGTCTGTCCTATCAGGAATTTCTAAAGGGAAAAGGATATATTTAGGCATGCTGGGAAGGGGGACCTTCCCAACATGGCCCGAACTCGTTTTTCAGGTTAATGCTGGAATGCCTGGCCAAGAGGAGGGGTCCATTGAGATGGTTGAGGGGGTTAGTTGTTTTTTTTTTTCTTTGGTTTACAGGAAGTTTGGGATGAGGGATGAGAACTTTTAGTTTTAACAATGTTTTATGTGATGCTGATGTTGCTGGTCTGGGAACCACACTATGAGAATCATTAGCCTAATCTATAGTTAATTTATTAGACATAGAAAATTTATCATAATAATCTATTATTTCATAAATAATATATTATCACAGATATCATAGATAATATATTAGAATTAGAAATTCATAAACCATAGATAAATTGATTAGTCATCAGCATTAGGGTCTTAAATTATTGCTTCATTAGAAGTATGAGGGATATATAAAAACACCTGAACTGTAAATATGTAGAATATAATAAAATAGATCAAAATCTCTATCACATCTACGACAAAATCAATTCAGTGAAAATGATACTTTGAGACCATTAAAATATGGGTGTGCTCCAAAAATCTAAGGTTATGTTTTCTTCCAGTAGGTACTTTAGAAACTGTGTTCAATTATGGAAAGATATATTATGTTTTCTTGCACACCTAAGTGTTATGGCCAAAAAAAATTGTGTTTTATTCATTTATAGTGGTAAGCATTTACTGGTGCTTTCCTACTGACAGCTAATGCAGTGATTTTCAATTGCTGTGCCAAGTTTAATTGATGTGTAAATTTCATATTTGCTTCATCAAATCTTGCTACAGGTGTAAATTTTACACTTCTTACAACTGAATATTCATATTGCCAGATAATTTTGAATGTTCCTATGACACTAGAAACCAAAGTACATTTTTCAAAGAATAAATAAGAAATAAAGTGTAACTTTAAGTCAGAGACAAATAAATCAATAAATAATAACAACAAAAAGAGCTCATGTTTACAGAAATACAGGAGGGCTTTGTTTCATTATTAAGCATGAAAGAGCTATAGGGGCAATAAATAGTTCTCCTCTAAAGTAAAACAACAAATAGCAACAAAGAAAACATTCCTAAGGATGTTTAAATTAAGAGTAAGACAAAAGGAAGTGGTGAATATATCATCCACAGTTACAATTTAATGTTCTGCATCTTTTAATCCCTTCAAGCATACCTCCCCACAGAAGCTAGTATTACTTAAAATTGCCCTAAGATTACAGACAGGATGAAAACTATAGATTTAGAGTTGAATTGCATGATCTATTTAAACAAAACAGGAAGGATAAAGCAACTATCTCTTCATGTTAATGTGTATTGCTTATGAAAACTAAAGGTATTTAGACTTTACTTCCAAAGAATTGAATCTATGAATTTGGAAGTGACCTCAGGAATCTACATTTATAAATGATTACAGTAAGGACCAACTTGAAAAACTCAGGAAGAGAGGGTAATCCTTAGTAGGTTCTTCTCTATCTGGTCTTTCTTACTCTACTGCAATAACTTTACCATGCATAAGGATTCACCGCAGATCATTACCCTTCTATTTAGCTACATTATCAAAAAGAAATGCAACACTCCATAAGATACTCCCTTTGTACATTCTGCCAAAGGAAGTGAGTACACATCAACTTCTTATCAACTAGTCTCCTTAAAAATAAGAAATTTAAAGACTTAAATAGGGCCAGGCACGGTGGCTCACACATGTAATCCCAGCACTTTGGGAGGCTGAGTTGGGCAGATCACCTGAAGTCAGGAGTTCAAGACTGGTCTGGCCAACACAGAGAAACCCCATTTCTACTAAAAATACAAAAATCAGCCAGACATGGTGGTGCATGCCTGAAATCCCAGCTATGTGGGTGGCTGTGAGAGGAGAATCGCTTGAACCCAGGAGGCAGAGGTTGCCATGAGCGAAGATCCTGCCACTGCACTCCAGCCTGTGATGACAGAGCCAGACTCCGTCTCAAACAAACAAACAAAAAAGACTTAAATAGTTAAAAATGGCTCTTTCTCTGCAAAATGCAAAGGTTTGCATAAGAATTTTATCGTTTTAGGACTGAAAATCACATGGTCCACGAAACTCCTTTGTCCTGGGCAAACCATGGAAGTTGGTAACCCTACCAGGAGTTCTGTGATTTTCATGTTTTATTCCCAGCTACCTATGAAAACAAACGTGCTAATAAACAAAGAAACTTCAATTGAGAGTTTTTTCTTCTTTTTCAATTGCACTCTTGTTCTTATTCTGCTGATGCCCTTCACATATTTTCAGAACAACAACAACAGAAAAACAAAACATCAAATAGCTATCCAATCCATGAGTGACTTGAGGGCAAACCTGGAATTGTATTTACCTTTTCATCCCCAGTATCTAGCCCAGTGTCTGACACTGTGAGAGGTATTCAGTAAGAAAAGAAGTTGGAGGACATTAAAATATTGCTTTACATCTGTATCAAAGAAGTCATTTCCTTCGGTGCATATGCTCTGAACTGGTTCTCCTCACCCCTACCTACGCACAAACATGTTTTCATCAATCTTAAACTATGCTCCCCCTCGCAAATTAGGTTTGCTCTTCCAAATGCATTTCATAAAATAGAAGCCCTCAAATTTATCTGTCAGAAGAATTGTTGAAGTGCTAGAGAGGAGGTCCATTATCTGTTGTGAAGTTTGCTTTAGGGAAATAAAGAAATGCAGATATTTGTATAACCAAAGACTAGGACATTCTTCCCAACCCTTTTGATGTATGGCAACAAGGATGCAAGTAAAGTCAGATTAAGTTCAAGCACATTTCTCCTGATTTCTATTGACATATGCCAGCCATTCCGATGGTAGAAAAGCTTCTTTCCATGAGGGTGAAAACTATAATAACAAATACCATGCTCAGACACCAAAGTGAACACCCTCCCTCAAGCATCCTGGAGATTTTTCAGTGAAGAGGCTTAAGGAAGAAACTCTGCCCCTTGTTTGAAACACGTATCACAGAAACATGAACAATAATTAGGAGTTCAATAATCAGTAAATTCATTATCATCACTCCTTATCAATTCAAGTTATGAAGACTCCCAAATATACAGGAATGTGTTTGTGTATGTGTGTGTGTGTGTGTGTGTACACACATACCTGCGCTGGTGTGTTTTGGGCTATAAGACAGTATAACAGAACTTTGAAGGAGATACAGATTTCAGTCCTATACAAAGAACAAGTGACTTGGTAGCTGGCATTTCACACCGATGTAGTTGATTTGAAAACTACATGTAAATTATTCTTCTCCCCAATTCTTAATCTTTGCCCTTTTACTAACCACACAAACTTCCTTACACATTTCAGTCACCCATTAATAATGACCAGATATCTCTAAAAAGCATTCTTTGAACCATAGCCTTTCAACATAGTCTTTCAGTATTTCATCACTCCTGACTTCTCCACTCATATTTTCTCCTCTTTTCTGCATGTAACATCCAATTCAAGGCCTTTTCTTTCCCTCCTACCCACATCTCATCATTTTGAAGCCTTTTCTTCAGCATTCTAGCTCCTCTCACTTTGACAAACAGATTGATGAAAGACAGGAGCATGTGGCTTCTACAAAGTTTTTTCACTTAGGCAGTATAGGATGACATAGTCCAGTCAAATTCTTCCAAAGCTCAATAGGCATTGAGAATATTTTTTTTTATTTGTTCCATCTCATACCCCATCTCTACACCAACAAACAGCTGGCTTTGACAGTATGTTCCATTTTGATGTCAATCCAGGCATATGATAGATGGGGCAAAGCTTTAACATGAGTGATTCAATTAGGACGGGGAGGAAACACATTGGTAATAAAATGATGGGTGCATTTACTTGATTACAGCTGACACAATCATTTTAATGGTACTGCTTCCCACCATTAAGACCTTTGTATTTGTTTTGGATTTGGGGGCGGGAGGAAGATTTTGTTTGTTTGTTTTGCTTTGCTTTTTTGCCTTAACACTTGTCATCCAAAAGGCCACCAGGATGGCTAAATAGTAGAAATGAGTGCTTTGTTGGCAATATCAGTTTGCAAATCAGAGAAGAGAAAGTATTCCATGAGGACCAAAGGTACCCTCTCTTCCAAGGAAGGCCAGGTTGGGTTTTATGCCTCATAGAGGTGATATCATACATGTTAAGCAGGTTTGGGGGGAAAGCCATACATATTTATGAGGGGAGCCAAGTGTATGGGGATTGGATGAACACGTATGCAACAGACATCCCATGTTCACTTTGGGGCGGGGTTTTAGCATTAAAATGAGGTGGAATTTTTCTTATATGAAAAGGTAAACTGTAGGACACAAAGATGGTTTGTGGGCAGCCTCTGTAAGCCGGCTGTCTCTAGTTTAAGGTCTGCAATCGCTCAAGAGAAAAGAATGTTTGCAAAGCCAGTTCTCTGTTCAATCATAGTAATGGTCTGAAATGTACATCAGCATTGATAGCTCCTATTGTTAGGGAGTTTAGCCATAAGAATTTAGAAATGTGCCACACCAGCCAGACCCTGAACCCTTGACCTGTAGGTCACTTGGTTTCCTAAACCTTAGAGTTCATCTTAGTTGATAAAGGGGTGTCTATTTTGGTCTCCCAGATCACACACTCACTAATAAGTTTTGTGATTTCCTTGGAGACCAGTGCAACCCACCAGAATGGCTTCATGGAATATCGTTAAAGTGTATCTTGCAAAATATGCCATTTGACTCTTAGGCACTTCCAAGGCCAATAACAGTTTTGGTAAAAAAATAATAATAATAATTAAAATAATAAAAATAAAGTTTATATACACTCTGCAAAAGACACTGTAATAGCATACACTAGATATTTAGGGATAAGTCAATGATTTTTTATTGTTGGCAATATAAAATCATCACAGAGAAAGAAACAATCTTAGTTGCAACACATCTTATGTAGACTATAGACTTGTATGAGTCATCAATTTTTATAGATTAACGCATGAAAAGTTTTACAGTTTCATGAAGTCTGTTTTAAGAAAACAGAAAATGACAGGTCATGTGAGGAAATGACTGCCATGGACACAAGGAGACATAGAATTTGGGGGTCTGTACTCATCAGCATTCACCCTTTGAGCCAGCTCATAATAAAGTTTACACACTCTTTGATTGAGATGGTAAGACACTCAAAAGATCCTTTGGGAAGCGGTGATTATTTTGTTAACTTAGTGCTACATTAAACTAAGTTTATTCATCTTGGCAAAAAAATATGGTGATCTCCCTGGGTATATTTTTGTCATCCAGGGAGGAACTTGTGGTGTATAAAGAAAAACTGACCTGGAAAAGGAGGTCAACATATCCCTGCAACATGTGTTTGCAGAGGAAATGCTAGAAGAACAAAAGGCAGAACAGGGGACCTAGTTGGAAGCAGAAGAGATGGAAGTTCAGGATCTCAAGGACTGAGAAGTCTCTCTTGCCCAAGCAGATGTTCTGGGTAATCATTAAGACTTGTTTTATTTTGCAGAAATGATGCTGCTTTGAAGAGCGAGGGCTTTTATTGAAATTCTAGTGACGTCTCTGTCACCATCTTGTTAGACTGGAGATGGCTGAGTTTTGAAATGCTTTTTTAAGTTACTTATTCTCTTTCAAGCATAAAACAATGCCAGAATTATGAAGGTTGGAAAGGGTAGTGATGGAAACGCTTAAAGAGTGAGGTTATGAATTTGGGGGAGGGTTTTTGCCTTTAAAAAAACGAAATCACATAAGAAAGCAGTGGACCATCTCACTCTTGAATTCACAGCTTCTTTGTCACATTGTTTTCCTCAAATTAGATTTATAGAATAATTTTTCATTTAGTTTTAAATAATGTTTAGATTTCAAAAGTGAGATAATATTCCTGAATGGGAGTCTACTCTCATGGATGGGTAAAACTAACTCCAAATCATCAATCCTTGATTGTTTCATTGTCTGTCCCTATTTTGAGTTGCTAATGATATGTTAAGGGAAGATTTACCCTGTACGTACTTTGGAAGCTCATTTTTCCTCCATTTCTCCATTAGCAAGAATAATTTTTGGTTAAGTTTCAGTAGCTTATCCATACCACCGCCAATATTCAGAGACAAGATTATGTACATTCACCACAATTTTTCTAGCATGAACTTCTGGGAGACATAATATTTTCCCATTTCAGCTGTTTGATCATATCTAACATTAATTTCATTGGGTGTTCTGAGTCATTTTAGAGATGAAGAAAGGAAGGAAGATGAATATTAGAAGTTTTTTGAGACTGCAAAGTTCATTATAGAATGACTATTTGCTTACATATATACAGCCATGGCCCATTCAAAGTCATATAAAACATGTGTGAATAAAAGGTATTATAGACTGGGCACAGTGGCTCACACCTGTAATTCCAGCACTTTGGGAGGCTGAGGCCGGCAGATCACAAGGTCAACAGATCAAGACCATCCTGGCCAACATGGTGAAACCCCATCTCTACTCAAAATCGAAAAATTAGCTGGGCGTGGTGGCACGGGTCTGTAGTCTCAGCTACTCAAGAGGCTGAGGCAGGAGAATCAGTTGAACCTGGGAGGTAGAGGTTGCAGTGAGCTGAGATCACACCACTGCACTCCAGCCTGGTGGCAGAGCGAGACTCCGTCTCAAAAAAAAAAAAATTATTATAAAATATTTTATATTACAAAACAATGCTATATATTGTAATTTTAAATGGTCTTTTGGAGCATTTTTTAAAAGCCTTTATTTTATAATTCTCCTGTAATCTCTCTTTTATTAGAGAACATTAAACAAGAAGTCATGGGCCCTGATCTGGAGTTGAGCAGACCAAAGATTTACATGTAAAACAATTGAAGAACAAGAAAATCAAGTTCAAGTTTCTGTGTTAAAGAGTACAGAAGTATACACAATCCTATTCCATAATGACCCTCCACCTTGTCAAAGATATCATAGAAAATGATTTGGCTTGCCAGTCCAAGTAAAAGATACAGTACAGGCAAAGTATCCACAGGAGAAGGTACAAGCATGGTGTGCACATCTTAATGTATCATCTACAAAGGAGCAGAAGGCCTGGGGGAAGGAGCAGGAAGAAAGAAAGTTCAGAAGGAAAGAGACATGACGCCTATGTCTACACATCAAACTAAAATTAAGATAAAATCTTTTATAAATGTCTACTCAACTTAGAAGCATGGGTATCCGTTTGTAATTTTGTTTGTAGATTTTATATTTTTGCATAGAATTTACCATTTCCAGTTGTGACTGTTTTCAATGTCTTCATTTAACTGAATCTATCCTGGGTATCCTCCCAACCAAAAATTATGGCATGTGCTTTTTATTTTGCTTTAATTGTTTCAGTGACAGGTAAAATGATGCTCTAATTTCTAAGAAACCGAAAGAGTGAAGTTGTCCACTCTTGCTCTGATTCCATAGTCAAAAGCAGCTGGAGTTTAACAAGGTCCAGACAGTTCAGACCCAATCGAGGCAGGTTATTTTCCTTTTCCACATCGGACTGTAAAAGACCTGGTGTCAGGTTATCATTTCCAGAAAACATCTACGCCAGCAAAACCTGCAGATACAGACTTTTTTCCCTTTCTGAATTGTTAGTTGGTCTCCTAGCACATTTTGAACGTAACCTTTTTAATCCCTGCATTTGCAATTAGAGATTAAAATTCCATTCCAAGAGCCATTCAGCAGATGGCATAGCATGAAGAAACTGGAGGTATTTTAAAATTGTATTTATACAGAACACCAGATTAATTTGCCAGTCTGTTTCTTCCTGAGCTTATACATTCTCTTGTGAAAATTGATTGTTTAAGATGTAGATTTCATGTGCTGGGATTTAGCATTTTTATAGGATTTTAAAGCATCAATTAATCCATCTCTTTTGTTCAGCACAGTAGATTTAAATATAGAAGTAAAATCTATATTTAAAGAAACTGCTCCTTAAGAAGATTAAGTCACCTGTGCAAGGGTCACCAAGGTAGGGTCAGAAAGGCCATATGATAATGGAACAGGGAGGCCACTGAACCAATGCATCTATTAAAAGGAAACTCATCATATCTTAGGCAATTTAGAAAGTTTGATTCTTAATTAAGATTTTTCCTTTAGCTTTCTCCAAAAGACTTTTAAAATTCTTATAGCTTTTAAATGTTTATTGACATATAATAAATATAAAAAGCACATAAATCATACACGTATAGCTTGCAGAATGTTTTTAAAATGACCACATAACTCCCTCCCAGATTGAAAATTAAAAGTTGCTGGTACCCCAGAAGCTCCATCATGCTCCTTCCCATTTCCTCCCATAAGTGAAGCACTATTCCAATTCTAGCACCAAAGATTATCATACATCTTACTGAAATGTATGTAAGTAGACGCATACAGTATTTACTTGTTTGTGACTGCTTTATTCACACAACATGTTTGATATTCATCTATACTGCTGCATGTAGGGGTATTTTATTCATTGTCATTGTGATACATAAATACATTTTATAAGTATGTCACAAGTTATTTATTTCACTGTTGATGAACACTTGGGATCTTTGTCATTTAGGACCGGGTTCTCAGCCCCCGGGCTATGGACCAGTACCTGGACATACAACAGGTGAGTGATGGGCAAGTGAGCATTACCACCTGTGCTCAGCCTCCTGTAGTGGCAACAGATTCTCATAGTCATGCAAACCTTATTATGAACTGTGCATGAGAGGGATCTAGGTTGCGTGTTCCTTATGAGAATCTAACTAATGCATGACGATCTGAGGTGGAAGAGATCCCGAAACCATCCTCCCAGCCCCCACTTTCCACCTCACCCCATCCATGGAAAAATTGTCTTCCACAAAACTGGTCCCTGGTGCCAAAAAGGCTGTAGACCACTGGTTTAGGAGATTACCATGGGTGCTTTCATGATCATTTGTATGTATGTCTTGGTAAACATGTGTATACATTTCCTATAGGATTAGACCGAGTTGTGGAATAGCTGGGTGAGTTTTCCAAAATGGTTATACCTATTTACATACTTACCAGCAGTATATGAGGGTTCCAATTGCTCCACATTCTCTGTAGCACTGGGCAGTTTTAGCAATCTAGTGGGTATACAGTAGTTTTGTGTTATAATTTTGTACTTCCCTGGTGACTAACAAAGTTAAACGCACTTTCCTATTTATTGGCCATTTGTGACATAGCCATTGAAGTCATTGGCCATTATTAAATTTATTCATCTTTTTTTTTTTTAAGAGCTCTCTCTGCATAGTAGATGTAAATCTTTTGTGAGATACGCATATTGCAAATTATTTATAGACTGTGGTTTGTTTTTTCACTCTCAAGTCCTTAAGCAGCTCTTAATAATTTTAAAGAAATTCAGTTCATCAATAATTCCTTATTTTTCTGTATGGTTAGTGTGTTCTATGTTTTCTTTAAGAATTTTCTTCTTCTCTGAAGTTCACAAAGTGAACTACGCTCTTTTCTAAAATCTTTATTATTTTGCCTTTCAAACTGAGTCCACCATCCACATTTATTTTTATATGGTGCCAATGAGGAATTATTATTTTCCAGTTAGACTTCCTATTGATCCAGCACTGCTTATTGAAAAGAACTCTCATCCTCAGTGCACTGCAGTGATATCTTTTTATTAACTCAATTGATCCTTTATGTATGGGTCTATTACTAGACCCTATTCTATTTGTCTATCCTTGTGTCAATAACACATGCCTTAATTATTGTAGTTTCACAAGTCTTAATATCTGATGGAATAACTCCTCCAATTTTGTTCTTCGTATTCAATAACTCTTTTGCTATTTTAGTCTTTTGCATTTCCATATATACCTAAGAATCACTTACCAATTTCCACAAGAAAATATAACTTACGGATATTTTGACTGAAATTGTATTGCACTCCTAAATTATTTTGATGGAAATTGACATTTTTGCAATACTGTCTTTTATTCCATCAATACGGTATAACCCTCCATTTATTGAAGTCTTTAATTTCTCACAACAACATTTTGTTTTCTGTGTAACACACATCATTTGTTGTTTCTCTAGTTTTGCTATTAAATTGGATAATAAAATCATTGTCTTTTTAGGTTTTTCTTTTTTAATATACACATTTTAAGGCAATACATTTCCCTGTAATTATGACTGTTGCCACGCCCCACATGTTTGAGTAAACGGTATTTTTATGATTTAGTTTGAAATGTTTTCCAAATTTTGCTTTTATTTCTTTTTTGACCTATGAATTATTTAGAAGTGTAAGCTATATTATCAAAGATAGCTTTTTGTTATTGATCTTCCACCAATTTCACTCTGGAGGAGAGCACACTCTGTATGATTCCAATCTTTGGAACTTGTAAAGATTTGCTTTAGGAACCAACATGTGGTCTATTGTATGTACATTTGAAATACAGATGCTGATACAGATGTTGATACAGGGTTCTACATGTGTCAATAAGGTCACATGAGTTGCTAAAATTTTCTATGTGTCTGCTAATTTTTTGTCTATTATATCATGTAAGAAAGGTTCATTAAAATCTTCAACTACAACTTGTAAAGTTAACTATTTTTTAATATTAGGTTTATTAGGTTTGCTTTATTTACTTATGTTACTTTATATAAATAGAATTGTTATATTTTTATAATAAATTTATCCATTTATCATTATGAAATGTCTGTGCACAGCCAGTCATATTCTTTTTCTCAGTCTACTTTCCTGATGTTAGTATAACTATGCAAGCATTGTCCGATATAGTATTTACCTCTTCTATCTTATTTTTAATCCTCTCAGTATTTCTCTGTTAATATTTTCATGCTATATCCCTTATAAAAAGTATATATTCCAGGATTTTTTTACATCTAGACTAAGAATACTTGTTTTACTTGGGTTTTTTAGTTCATTTACATTTAATGTCATTATTAATATATTTTGGTTTATCTACTACCTTATTTTTTGTTTTCTAAAGACCACATCTGTTTTTTTATTCATTTTGCCTCCTCTCTTGTAGTCTTTTGAAGTAACCAACAATATTTAGTTTTATTTTCACTCACGATTTGCTTGTTATACCTTATTTTATTATTTTTAAATGTTACCCTAAAGATTATACTACCATACCTGACTCTTAAATTCTACTATAAATGAGTACTTTTGCAACTTCCAGGAAAATGCAAGCGTTTTAGAATACTGTAAATAAATTAACTCCTCTCCAAAATTTCGTATAATTCTAATTTATTTTAATTCATTATATTTATTATTTTAAGTGAATATACATTTAGGTTTACCCACATATTTACTTTCATTGTTCTTCATTACTTTCTAAATTTCGTATTTTTATTAGGAATCATTTTCCTTCTGCCTGAAGAATACCCTTAAATTTTTCTTCTACTGTGAATCTCCTGACAATGGATTCCTTTTTCAGTCCTGATACTGTTATTTTCTTCACGTTGAGTTTTTAAGGTTGTGTATTATTTCCTGTCATCACTTTAGAGACATATTTTAATGTCTTCTGGCTTCCATTATTTGTGCTGACTATCCATTCATCACTCTTGCTATACCTCTGAAAGCAATGTGTTGTTATACCTCTTGTTGTTATGCCTCTGAAAGCAACTTTTCTTAGCTATTTTGTAATATTCTCTTTATCTTTGGTTAGACAGACCATTATGAACATAGATCTCCAGTTAGGGACTCTGGGAAATGTGTGAAGCTTTGCTAAAATGTATTGCATCTGGTCCTGCTGTCTCTCAGCATCCACCTGACTAATTAACTCACTATCACAATCTAACCTACAGAGTATGCTGTGTAAGTCCGAGTCTCCTCCCAGATTCTGTAACCTCATAGGCTGTTGTGCACACATAACCATATAATGCATTTAAAGTGCTTAGCAGGGTATCTGTTACAGAATAAAGCCCAAAGTAAACTCTTGTTAGGACTATGATGAAGGTGATAGTGTTGATCATGAAATGAGCAGATACACAGATGCTGGCAGCATTCTATTTTGGTGGATTATCAGTAAGACAGCAGCAGGGGGATGCTTCCTTTACTCTTCTAAAATGTACTACTGGCTTGAAAGAATAGGGATTTTAATCAGTCATGGAGCATCTTGCTTCTCCTCATTTTGTGAGATTTTAAAGTAAGGTCATTAAAGACAACGTGGTGGTCCAAAATTACATCAAGAAACACTTTTTTCCCTTTATCTTTAAAATGTAAATGGAAGGATAGTGATAAATATTAAATTGGAGCTCCTGAATCTCTGACATTCCAAATGTAGTCATTTTTTGTGATTCAGAGGAATTCTGTGTTGTCAATGTTTTTAAACACAGTAGTTCACTCACTTAATAGATAACCCCACAAGATCATCTGCAAGACTTAGATACAAGATCTAAAAGCCCTTCAGAGTGAAAGTAACATAAAGGAAGGAATTACTGCAGGCTTCTGCCTGTGCCTCCTCTTACATGAAAGCCCTGCCACTACTGGCATTATTGTGTCAGGCCAAAACCTAATTCTTATTACCCTGACTTGTGAAATGGAGAAAATAGAAAATTCTTCAAATTTTGTGGGAATTATTACTATCAGTTCACCATTACAAGCATTATAAAATGTCTTAATCAAAAGAGAGGAAGAAAACGAAGCCTAGATTACTCAGAAACCATGACATCATATCCATCTTCTTTCCAGCTTTATCTAAATACATCAAAATATTCATTGTTCCTTAATTATACTCTCATTCATTCATTCCCAACTATTTGTAAAGAATCTACTATCTTTCGGACATTGAAATACAACCTTACACCTTGGACCCTTCCTTAACAAGTTTATGATCTGGTAAAAGATCATTATTATTCCATTATTTACACTGCCCCCTTAATCTGAACATAATTCCTTACTACCAACTTGACTCAGAAAATATTTTTTACTACCTTCAAGCAATCTGGATTGATCTGCCCTCCTCTTCAAAGTTTTATTTTTACCTTGACTATAGCACTTAAAACACTGGGTCATATGGAACAGTTAGTCATATATATGGTAAATTCCATTATGGAAAGGATGGTACTTTTAAATTTAGCATCTTAGTTATTTCTGTCTCCAAGAGCACTTGTAGCTGCATCTATAAGCAGACACTACACATACATAAACACACATGGACAAAATAATAAAATCTATTTTCCTGTGGAATTATATATTTTTAAAAACACTTTCTCATATAACTTTTCTTTTAACCTCAAATAACTTTTAAAATGTATTCATGTGAAAGAAAAAAAGGTTGCTTAAATGACCTGCTAAAAGTCATCAAAAGATAAAGCTGGGAAACATACCAAAAAAAAAAAAAGAGTTTCACCTCCTGGTCCAGTGATTTTTCTACCACAATCTTATTGCCTTCTAAAAGCCATCCTACAATTTGTCACTTTCACATGGACTTTGAAGGAACATTCAGGCAGAAGACTGGAATTCAGAAATGAGAAAGATCAGGAGAGTGAAAGATTTACTACCTTCTTGAAAAGGATGAAAAAGCTATTGTTAACAAAGCACAAGGCTACATTCTAAATGCAATTCTAGTCAACAAGCTCTGATACTATTTACCCACTAAAATATAATCTAAGTCAAAACCTTTTTACCTCTATGAACTGCCAACGTATTCAACTTCATATTCATAGCAGTAAGGTTCAAGGCTATGTTCATCACTCAATAAACCCTATGATATTGGTTATTATGCTAAGAAAACACATGACTGATTTATCCAAATATGTATGTAAATCAATACATATATATGAATTATGCATATATACATACGCATACACACATATATATATAATTGCTTGTCATTGTAAAGAAGTAGCACTAGACAAGCTCCTAGTTCAGACAGCTCTCTCATTAAATATTCTACAATCCCAACTGGAGAAAGGAGACAGCTGGACAGAATCCAGTGACCTGAGCCTGGAATTCTGAACTATCTTCTTTTGATCCATCAGTTTCTTCAATCATTTAATCTTTTCTCTTTTTTTGAAAACTTAGATCTGACTTAAAGTTATTTTTCAACATGCATGGTTTTCTGGCTAATAGTGGTACTAGAAACGAAGTATGCTTAAAAAGGCATTTGGATCCATCAAGGGGGATATAACTGTCTAAAACAAACTAGGTCAGAGTGGTCATGTTTCCAACATTCCCAGTGACTAACAGACATGAGACTTCGCTGAATTCCACTGATCTCTTCTCCTTTACCTGACCAGTTCTCCCACAGTCATTTGAATAAGTTTATCCAGTGAATCAAGAACTGTCCAATGATGCTGAGCTCCTCACTTTTTCCTGTGCCTCAGGGTGATAGAAGAAATGATATTTTGACATCTTTATTGTCTTCCCCCCAAAATGGCTTTGTAGCTGAGGAATAAAAGGGAGAAACAAAGGCATGAATTTTATTGTATTTTATATTTTTATTTCTTTCTGCTGGATAAGGAAGCTTTTACTGTATTATCACATCATAGGGAGGAAAGCAAAGCAAGTAACTTGGTGTAATAGGTTTCTCTGCATAGTGCCTCTTAGTACCAAGGGAACATATAGAAATCGCTCCCATCAGTAAAGCACCTGAAGAGGGGATTGAGAAAAGTTAGATACAAAAGATTTTGTTTGTGCTACCATAAAGTCACAACTATAAAAACTTAAAAACATGCCTCTCTTCCCTTACATACTTAAAATACCAAAAATGTTTTCTTAGAATAATTTAAATCAAGAAGAGGTCTCTATCTTTTGACAATTTGGGAGGGTCTAATTGTAGCCTATGTACACTAAATGTTTCTCTTTGTTTTACCTTCCAGCAATTCACATATACACCTTTTAAAAGGATTTTAGTCTTGAGGTGTTTCTTTCAAACTCTCCCAAGTTTTAATTCTCAATTCACATGACAGGGCTACAAGCAAGTGCAGAACCTGATTTATTGCTGTGGGGATAAGGTTCTCTGTATAAAATACCAGCCCTGTTGGCCAACTGGCAGCCCTCTGGTTTGCATACTCTTGCCATTACTTCCAGGCCATTAAGCTCATCTTGAGTAGATATTTTACTGTCATTAATAAAAGAGGTGTAATGACATTCAGTGATTTCATGACTATAGCAATAAATGGGGGAGGGGTGATGATGAAAAGGAGACTTACAGGCATTGGATTTCAACTAAGTTGTATGAGAAAAAGAAAAGTTACGAAAGCCAGCATTTTAAAGCACTGATTATCAACACATTTGTTTCATTCAACAAAAATAAACTGAGGGCCTACAATGAGTCAGACACTGTTTTGGGTGCCAAAGGATAGAGCTTTCAATACAACAGCCAAGGACCCTAAATTCACAGAATCTATTTTCACTGGGGCCAAAACAAAGGGGCAGACACACCAGAAACTATTAGTTCGTTAGAAGTGCTATGAAGAAAATAAAACTAGAGAAAAGACGGAAAATGGCCAGACACCCAATATAGCACTTCCTGAGGTGTCCCATTCAAACTTATACCTGAGTAATAAAAAGCACCCAGTCCTTCTGAAATCAAGCAAAAATTGGGACAGCTGAGGCCAACACTGTGAGAATTTAAATGAGGAAAAAACTTCACATGTTTTAGGAAGAATGACAACAAAAAAGGTCAATGGAGCCAGAGAATATTGACCTAGAGAAAAGGGTTGGCAAAGTCCACAGGGTCTAGATCATGAAAGGCCTGACCAAAGCCTAAATAATTGTACCAAGTATTTGTTAAAAACCTACTCTGTGTCAGACACTGCTCTAAATCCTGGGGATTAGAACAGTGGGAGAAAAAAGAAAAAAGAGTAGATTTTTCTGACTTCAGGGAGCTCGCTTTCTAGTTGTTAGATACAAACAAATTTTTAAAAACATATGGGCTGTAATAAAAAGGTGATGTAAGGGAAATAATTGATGCATAGTCAGGGGAGGCATATGACATTATATAGAAATGTGTGGTGAATGAAGGACGATGGCAAACTCTTCGTCACTCCTTACGTTGACAGGTTGAATCTGATTCCCTTCCCCTTGAATCTGGCTGGTCTTGGTGAGTTTTAAGTTGACTGATAGGATGCAGTGAAAGTGATGTTTGGAGACTTCTGAGGCTAGAACATAAGAATTCTTGTAGCTTCTGCTAAAGGAAGTTCTCCTGGAATAGTCTCCCTGGGACCCCTGAGAGCACCAAGCTGGAGATGTCCTGTGTAGACAGACACGTTGGCTGTGATAGGCAGCATCTAAAATGGCTCCCAATGACACGCACTCTCTGATACTCACATACTGTGTAGCCTCTTTTGCTTGAGTATGGACTGGACCTAGTGATTTTATTCTAATGTAGAGAATACCACCAATGTATTGGAATATCACTTCCAAGTGTATGTTACTAAAAAACTGTCACTTCTGTTTCGCTTGGCCTCTCTCTGTCCCTCTCTCTCTCTCTTTCGCTTTCCCTCTCCCTATGATCCCTCACTCTGGGGAATGCAAGTTGCCATGTTGTGGGTAAACTTTTCGAGAGGCCCATGTGACAAGAAACTAATGTCTCCAGCCAGCAACCACCAAGGACATAAGACCTGCTGACGGCAACATGAATGAGTATGGAAGTTGGTCCATTCCCAGTCAAGACTTGAGATGACTGCAGCCTCAGCAAACACCTTGATTGCAGCCTTGTGAGAGCTGCTGAGCCAGAGGATCTAGCTAAGTGACCTGGATTCCTGACCAACAGAAACTGTGAGATAATAATTTCTGTCATACTAAGCTACTCATTTGGGGGAGTAGCTTGCAACAGACAATGAATACACTGTAAGACAATTATAGCTGAGGCTAGCCTTCCATTCATCCCTGCTACGGTGCCAGGCATGGGAGTCTTGCTTCCCTTGGAGCCCATCCACCAACTGAATAACACTAAGTACCTGCTGCCAATGCCTGTCAATAGAAGATTCACCTAGGTCAGGCACGGTGGCCCAGCACTTTGGGAGGACGAGGTGGGCAGATCACCTGAGGTCAGGAGCTCGAGACCAGCCTGGCCAACATGGTGAAACCTCGTCTCTACTAAATACACAAAAATTAGCCAGGCGTGGTGGCACGTGCTTGTAATCCCAGCTACTCAGGAGGCTGAGACAGGAGAATCGCTAGAACCTGGGAGGCGGAGGCTGCAGTGAGCAGAGATCACACCACTGCCCTCCAGCCTGGGTGACAGAGCGAGACTCTGTCTCAAAAAAATAAAAATAAAAATTCACCTAGCAAAGCCCTACCCAAATTGTGATCTAAAATAAAAACGGTTGTTATTTTAAGCTACTGTGTTTGGGAAAAGTTTCATATTCAGAAATAGATAAGTGGAACAGGTAGTTAGAAGTACTTATTTGACAAGGTGACATCTGAGCAAACATCTGAAATAAATAAGGGAGTGAGCCATGCCAATATCAGGCAAAGGGGGCAGTAAGTAAAGCACCCAGGTGAAAACATGTTAGGCATGTTCAAGGAACACCAAGTGGTCCTATAGCTGAAATGGCCTAAGTAAAGAATGGATTGTCAGCCAGACATGGTTGCCCATGCCTGTAATCCTGTAATCCCAGGATTTTGGCAGGCTGAGGCAGAAGGACCGCTTGAGGTCACCAGCCTGGACAACATAGGGAGACCTGGTCTCTGCAAAAAAATTTAAAAATTAGTCTGGCATGATAGTGTATGCCTGTAGTCCCAGCTACTCAGAAGGCTGATGCAGGAGGATTGCTTGAGTTCAGGAGTTTAAAGTTGCAGTGAGCTATGATCATGCCACTGCACTTAAGTCTGGGTAACAGAGCAAGACACTGTTTCAAAAAAATAAAAATAATAGAGTGGTGAAACCCTGTCTCTACTAAAAATACAAAAAAAAAGTTAGCTGGGCCGTAGTGGCTCATGCCTGTAATCCCAGCAACTCAAGAGGCTGAGGGAGTAGAATCATTTGAGCAGGGGAGGCGGAGGTTGTGGTGAGCCAAGATCATGACACTGCACTCCAGTCTGGGTAACAGAGTGAGACCCTGTCTCAATCAATCAATCCATCAATCAATAAAAGAATGTATAGCTCAGATGATAGCTGATGATGAAGGCCATTTGCAAGGTGTATTTACATTGAGTGAGTTGCAGAATTTTAAGCAGTGGCTCAAAATTTTGAGTAGAATATTCCGTCATAAAATTTTGTCTCTTAGTCCCACTCCCTTCACCTATAATTGCTATATCCAAATGGTGAGAGCCACAGATCTACAGTGGACAACCTCATAGCATCGAACAGTCACCAACAACCCATCCGTTGCAAACTCCCCCTAAGAGAATATCTCAGGGTCTCTGGAGTCTGTGTGTGGCCTGTGCCTTCACCTTTTCCCTATCCTCTTCTTTGCCTGGTCATATTTGCAGTTCAGCACTGGTGCTTTCATTTTTGGAATGTTTACATTAACTTGAAGTTGTTAACCTAGTTGTGTTGCACAATGTTTCAGACGGTGCCAGAGGCTATAAATAAATAACAGTTATTTCAGGTCTGCCTGGCAAACAAGCGCCTGGATTCTACGGAGACCCCAGGGACTATGACTGTTGCAGTGCTGAAAACCTCAAAAAAGGCTAAAAGCAGCTGTTCTCAAGGAATACTAAGCAGACACATTCCCTGTGACAGTAATATTGCCCATCAGACCTCTCTGTCATACCAACTTGGAATAAACCGCAGCTAACTTCAGCCCAATTTTTCCATATTATCTACCAGATTTACTATCTCCTCAAATATTAGCAGCTGATAAATGACCAAAACAAAGTCTCCTAAGGAATTTTTTTACTAATGCTGTCATCTAGAGAAATGGGTCCCAAATTTTTCAAGTAGGAAGAAATATATTTTCTGAGTGCTGGATTTTATTATCATTATTATTATTATTATTATTATTATTATTGTACTTTAAGTTCTAGGGTACATGTGCACAACGTGCAGGTTTGATACATAGGTATACATGTGCCATGCTGGTGTGCTGCACCCATCAACCCATCATTTTCATTAGGCATTTCTCCTAATGCTATCCCTCCCCAGCCCCTATCCCCTGACACGGTCCCAGTGTGTGATGTTCCCGCCCTGTGTCACCAAGTGTCTCATTGTTCAGTTCCCTATGAGTGAGAACATGCCGGTGTTTGGTTTTCTTTCTTGTGGGATAGTTTGCTGAGAATGATGGTCTTACAGCTTCATCCACGTCCCTGCAAAGGGACATGGACTCATCCTTTTTTTATAGCTGTAAGTATTCCACGGACTATATATGTGCCACATTTCTTAATCCAGTCTTATCACTGATGGACATCATGGGTTGGTTCCAAAGTCCATCATATTGGAATAGTGCCCAATAAACATACCATGTGATGTGCTTTTATCAGTAGGTATGATTATAATCTTTGGGTTATATACCCAGTAAAGGGATTGTTTGGGTCAAATGGTATTTCTAGTACTAGATCCTTGAGATTGCCACACTGACTTCCACAATGGTTGAACACTCCCACACAGTGTAAAGTGTTCCTATTTGCTCCACATCTTCTCCAGCACCTGTTGTTTCCTGACTTTTAGATGATTTGCCATTCTAAACTGGCATGAATGGTATCTCATTGTGGGTTTTGATTTGCATTTCTCTGTGGGACCAGTGAGTGACGATGAGCATTTTTTTCATGTGTTCGTTGCCTGCATAGATTTCTTCTTTTGACAAAGTGTTGTTCATATACTTTGTCCACTTTTTGATGGGGTTTGTTTTTTTTCTTGTATATTTGTTTGAGTTCTTTGTAGATTTCTAGATATTAGCCCTTTGTCAATGGATAGATTAAAAATTTTCTCCCATTCTGTAGATTGCCTGTTCACTCTGATAGTAGTTATCTTTTGCTGTGCTTAGAAGCTCTTTAGTTTAATTTAGGTCCAATTTTCAATTTTGCTTTTGTTGCCATTGCTTTTGGTGTTATTAGTCATGAAGTCCTGCCCATATGCCTATGTCCTGAATTTGTATTGCCTAGGTTTTTTCTAGATGTTTTTATTGGTTTAGGTCTAACATTAAGTCTTTAACCCATCTTGATAATTTTTGTATAACGTGTAAGGAAGGGATCAGTTTCAGTTTTCTACATATGGCTAGCCAGCTTTCTCAGCACCCATTTATTAATAAGGAATCCTTTCCCATTTCTTGTTTTTGTCATGTTTGTCAATGATCAGATGGTTGTAGATGTGTGGTGTTATTTCTGGAGGCCCTGTTCTGTTCCATTGGTCTATAATCTTTGGTACCTGTACCATGTTTGTTTTTGATTCCGGTAGCCTTGTAAGTATAGTTTGAAGTCAGGTAGCATGATGCCTCCGCTTTGTTCTTTTGCTATAGGATTGTCTTAGGCAATGTGGGCCCTTTGTTGGTTCCATATGAGCTTTAAAGTAGTTTTTTCCAATTCTGTCAAAAAAGTCATTGGTAGTTTGATGGGGATGACATTGAATCTATAAATTACCTTGGGCCATGTGGCCATTTTCACGGTACTGATTAGTAGGAAGAAAGTTTTTTCAACATCTTTTTAACTACCAATACCTGTCTATATGAACTTGGACTAGATAATTCATTTCTCTACCTCATTTTCTCTAATTGTAAAATGGAAGTGAAACTACTAATGCCATAATGTCAATAAGAATTTAAATTAGAAAATATAAGTATTTAGAAAAGTATCTAATGTGTAATTAACAGTCACTAAACATTAGTTTATCATCAATTTAAAATATGACTGCCTGTTCTTCTCACATTATAGTAGTTTACTTTTAACTAGGTTTTCTAAAAAAAAGAAAATGCCATGACCACATTACAATGAATTCAGTAGTGCTTATAAATGAATATATAATTCATTATCCATTAGAGAAGTGCATATACTTTAAACATGGAATATATTACAGAAAGACAAATTGTTTATTGAATCAGCCATGCCTCCGGAATGTGTGACTGACACAGAGTTTGGGAATTTCTGGTCCAGGGCTCAGAGCACATTTACCTCCTTCCGCTTTATTATTTATTTACATCTCTAGCATTATACAATAAAAATTATTGTTCAGAATTATGATTCATTGCCCCAGGAGTCTCACAAAAGAATATAATTAAAATTTACATTTGATGTGAGACTCTAGCAACAAAATTGAAAACAACAACAACAAAGAAAAGTCCATCTGACTCAATTTCAGTGAGGTATAATAATCAAGAACTCAAAATTTCTCTTTCCTATCTAGATGGTTAGAGTTTCATAACAATATCATTTCATCGGAGCACCTCAGTGTACAAACTGGTAGTCCATGGCTTCATGTATCTATTTTCACATTTCATGCAACTTCACCTTTTGATAAAAAGATACCTAACATGTACAGACTAAATGATGAGAAATGGTTAAGGGTAGTCAATTTTCTCCTCTGATAGATTTCTGATCTCCTTATAGGTAAGTAAATAATTTATGGAAAAATATAGCATTTATCTCATAAAATTGAATTATTAGTCTATAAATTAATTTCAAATAAGAATTGAAGTAAATAATATCTTGCAATTTACTAAACACTTACTAGGCTCTCATGTAGGAGGGAAAGTAGAGGAGAGAAATAAGTGAAAATGTCACCCAATCTATATTCACAAGTTTAGTGATGAAATGATACTATATACTATAAATTTTAATTAAGCAAAGTCTTAGTTACTGGCTAGCAGTTGCTTTTATCTAGTTAACTTCATTAATATTCTTTTGGACTTAACTTTATACGTGGTAATAGAGAGAAATACTCTGCAAAGAATTGTTACAGAAAAAGGTTGCAAAGGAGCAAAGTATTTTATGAAAAGGGAAAGGGGACTAAATTAATGCATTAGTGTGGCAACTATTTATAGTACAATTAATGAATCTACTCATTTTAACAATTGTTCCCTTATAACCATTTTACATTTGCCTTCTTCAAAACCTACAAAATTCCTTACAGACAAGTCAAAGTGTAAAATTAAATGATATCATGACGTCTAATTACTAAGAATAATTCTGTCTTAAGAACAAGAGAATATATTACAGCCAGTGTTCAACACTGAATCTAGATGGAAGTGTTGATGATCTTTTCTTCCCAAAATTAGCAGGCCACACCCATTTAAAGTCCCTGTCTTTGTTCTCTTGCTTGTCTTGGAATCCACGTGTCCCTAGCTGCTATTTGCAGGCTGAGATTGGACTAACAATGCTTCGCTCAGGTTTTTGCTCTGAGAAACTCTTGATAGTATGGGTTAATTATCTCTCATTTCACCTCGCATTATCACTCACTCAATTAAATACAAATTTAAATGGAAAAAGCAGTTTTCTCCCACATACAAATGTTTGTTTTTAGCCTAATGTGCTTTCTAAATAACTGGTTGCCATAGTGGCAGGCACTTTGGACAAAGTGTCTCAGAGTGAATAAAGATCATTAAAAATGACTAATTAGCCATCAGATAAGAAGATGCTATTTGCATGTTCATGTGAGAACCAGAATTCTTACAAATTTCATGTACCTGCACATAAAATAGGAGAGAGGTAAAGGTAAAGAAAACAGTGTTTTCTTTTATCCTTCTTTCTCCCCAATCAGAACTCTATTTCAAAAGTATATTATAGGCTGCAAAAATTGCTTGATCCTCTTGGTTACCTGAGTACCAATTACTGCTGCCTTTTTAGAATATCCATCCAGTATCTGTCCTTTCATGGGTCAGTTGTTTGTGATGTATATGAAAAGAGTGTAGACACTGGTACTTAAGCCATGATTAGACTCTGCTACTTCCCTCACCAATTCAAATCTCATGATTTTATTTCCAGAGAAATGTCTCTAAGCACAAGGTCACAGAGACACTAACAATTTCAGTTTAACCTGTCTCTTCAATTGACTACTTAAACTGACAACTCTAATTGTCCACTAGTGAACACATTTGTGCATTAAAATGTCTGGTTACATTGTTCTAAACCAAAGGATAATCTGACTTCAATAATCAGGTCTGAATTTAGAGGCTAATTGTATTGCATCCTTTAACCTTAAAATGAGCTGCCCTTGTAATTTAGCAAAATCCTCCATACATTTGTCTAAATCCAAGGATTCCAAAGAAATTAAAATGAAAAGAGCTGATTATTCTATGTGACTGAAAAGTGACAAAGCAATGACCCCCCAAGCCTCCAATTTCAAAAGGTTCATAAAATCTATGTTCGTACTGTATACTCGTTGGATTTATAATTCATTCATTGCCCCCCTGCTCTCATTTGCACGGAAAAAGGAGGGACAGGTCAATATGTCCCTTTTAAAGTATCTGAACTTCAGTCCCAGAAAGCACTGTTTAATGGATGCTGTCTCTCTTTTCTTCCCGCTCTTTCTCTTCCTCTCTCTCTACCTCTCTATCTCCATCTCCTTCCAAAAGACACAACCCCTAAGTGTAGATTTGTTTTGGTTTCAGAAAAATTTGAGTCTTGACCCTAATTTTACCCTAGGAAATCAAATAACTCAGAAAGCATCATCTCTCTTTCAATATTGTTGTTTCTTCAGTGTAAAGATTATTTTTACCTACTCAATTAATAAATAGCTATAATTCATGGGCAAGTTAAATTAGTAGAGGAAAAAATAAAGAGGGAAGAAACCACCCCTGAATCTGCTAGATCTCAGAACCTGTATTTTTTTTAAGCTTCCTGTAAATATAGTGAGACATCCGAATGGTGACGCTGCAAGTTTAGCATAGATAAAATATATCACCAGGCCACAGGACAGTTCAAGATTACAATTCTTTTACTGGAATGAAAACCTTTTTTAGTTCAAAAATCTTTAAATCACATTCATGACACCTTAGTATCCTTGGAATATTCTCTTTTACATAAGATCAAATGATTATAAATCAAAATCATTAAATAGAATCACACTCACAGACAATAATTTCCTCGATAAATAACCTTGT
Source organism: Rhinopithecus bieti (assembly GCF_001698545.2). Classification (NCBI taxonomy): domain Eukaryota; kingdom Metazoa; phylum Chordata; class Mammalia; order Primates; family Cercopithecidae; genus Rhinopithecus; species Rhinopithecus bieti. The sequence goes on from NW_016809273.1 coordinate 2,229,926, forward strand.
ATATTTTAAGATGTCTTGGGATATGTAAAAAGAAATCTTTCTTCCCTAATCAGACCTGCTGCAGCTGAAATCTAGGAAAGTTTTTCATACCAGGCCTGAGTAAGATGCCATTGTGGAGGAAGAATTTCAATAATACAATCTCTATAATGCTGAAAAGCTGTCAAATCATTTGCAGATCACTTGCATTTATATTTTTCTTTTTTACCATATATGAGCAACAACACTCGCAAAATCAATTATCCATTTTTTAAACATTGTCTCAAGCAAAATTTAGATCTAGATCTTAATGGATACACAAGATTGATTAATTCCTAGCTCTCACGCTTTAAAAAAGTTTTTCACAGTTTTCTCCTGTCAAAAACACAATGCCATCATCAAAACAGAAGTTGCAAACCAAAGTACTGTAGGTGAAGTCCAAACCTATGTTCCATCTTCACAATCCAAGGAAATCATTTTCCACTAAGGACAACAATTTGAATAAGTTAAAGATTTTGTTCCATTAATGTAAGACACTGAGTGATTATGATGTTACACCGTATGTCAGGCAATGGAGACAAAACTAAACAGGCAAAGGTCCTTCCTGCACTCTCAAAAAGTCTGCATTGTAGCACACCTTACTGTCACAGGGAGAGTTTTAGCCAAAGTGGTAAGAATCACAATTCAAGTATGCACACTATGTGTGGGAGCATAAATGAACTTGGAGGTCACCCTTTAGGTCTAGTGAAGTCCCTATTAAGTGAAATACTTGTTTCACAAATCACACTCTGCCTCGTGAGCAGGAGTAGGTCCCAGACAGGTAGAAAATAATCTAACATAGAGGGGCATTGGTGATGGAGGAAGAACATCTGTCAAGACATAAAAGTGCATGGGCTGCTTTGCAGGGTTGAAGTCTGGAATAAATGGTGGCTACTATCAGGAGAAGAGAATGCGAAAGTCTTTCCAAGCAAAATCTTGCAAACAAATTTGTGTTTTTCTTCAGTTCACCAGCCTTTTTTGAGGGCCAGCCATTTTCCTTTCTAAGTGTCTCACATTGTAACACTAATGCGTTGAAGTAAAATGCCCTCCTAGGACTAAAAGAAGCAAACTGAAACATGCTTGGCACCCCTGAAACTCATTCCCAGCCCACTGATGAGAAGCTGCAAATCAAAGAAGAGCATGTCCTGATTACTAATCAGAGGTTTCAGAATTGAACTCTGGATTCAAACCTTGATTTACTTAGCTGCCTGAACTTGGAGAAATTTCTTAACCTAACTAACTTTCTCTTCCTGTATCTGTAAAGTGGAGATGATAATACTTACATATCCATGTTGTGAAAACTAAGTGGATAATGAAAGGGAGTAATAAAATTTATGTTAACAATTCACCAAATGATAGTCACTAATATTATCATTATCAGTCACCATGGGGAATAGAGAAGAAATCATAATAAAAATACCTAGCATGCCCTTCTAAGAGACAGGAGCTGCTTAATCTTTATAACATTCCATGACATCAGCACGATTGTAATTCTCCTTTCTACAGATGAAGAAACTGTAGCACAGAAAAGTTAAGTAATTGCATAAGGTTGCAGAGCCAATACATGATAGTCATCTGAAACATGTTAGGGAAATTGTCATCTCAGGAAATCCTTTTAGCCCATAGAAGAAACTTGTTCTCTTCTTTAACAAACAAAAACTAAGAGTGTATTCTAAGCTTCTCTTAAGAGGCATTATGCTATTTCTAAACCTGTCTAAAATCTCTTTATTTTCATTTATGTTTTCTGCTTCACCCATCTGCTAGTGATTCTGTCGTGTTTTCATTTCATTTTTTCCTATACTTACTTTGCTCAAATCACACATAAGGTCTCCTTGGGGTGACTGATATTACCAGATTTGGACAAAAAGTCGATTTTCCCTTTAGACTAATGTTTCTAACTCTAATTTCATATAGTAACTCCTTGTCCTCAACCCTTCACTAGATCTGTTTCTTAATTGGCATTATGTCTTTTTGAGGTGTGACTGCTGGAATTACAACTGGTATTCAGGATAATTGGGAAAGTTGTACTGAGTCTGGTTTGCAGTATCAAAAAAAAAAAAATCCTTGCTCTCAAGAATCTTAGAATATAGTTGATAAAAGAAGCTAAGATACTGACAATGTGTGATGAATAATGTGGTTGTATTTGGTTATTCCCCTACTCACAGTGCCCTTCACCTTTCCCTACTTACTTGAATGTAATGCACATTTCCATGGAAGCAGAATGCAATTTTTGTAGGATGATTGGCATTTTAAAAGAAAGTGGTGAAAAAAAAAATTTAGTGAACATTACCAACAAAGGAATAGCATAAAACAATGTTCCCAGAACCAGTTTCCTGCTCATCATTATTTTGCAGGCCATTAATAAGTGTACTACAAAGCACAAGTGTTCTGTCTCAAACAAGCTGGGGAAAGTCTGGTTTAAATTGAGTAAAAGACATTTTTATTTTGCTTCCTGTTTTAACACTGTAGGAATTTGCAGAGCCTTCAGTATCCTATTGCGTATTGTGAATCTCCTAGAGAGGAATATGATACTGTATTTCTCAAATGTATTTGACCATGGAATTCTAGCCAACACATTATGGAACTAACACACAATGAAACACAGTTTAGGAAGCACATTTAAAAAACCATAAAGATAAAACAAGCATTATTTAGGGCATGTAAGAAAAATAAACTTAATCGGCACATCCATCATTGGGATCAGTGGAATCTCATGGGTTGAGGATGGAGAGCAAAACCCAATGAAGGGATTTGGCCTTGATGCCACATAAAATAGGAGTTCATTTCCATGGTGTATACCATCATAGGATTCAGTCATGTAAGGATATATGAGTTCGGCTAGAGAGCAATATTCACATTCAAGATGCATCTTTGCTTAGCAAAATAGGAGCTCCTGGCATGTCACTATTGTTTTACATAGAGCAAACACAACAAAGGTAAAGCATTTGCCCTTCTGACATCATTAATTTTCTACTTGGCACAAATAATTTCTATAAATTAAATTGACACCTAGAAAAGATTGGTTGTCTGTTCAATGGTAAAACTATATTATACCTCTATTCAAAAAGGCTGAGGTATAAATTAATTTTTCAGATCATCCAAGGAAAGCTAGTTATCATTTTCTGAAAATAGGCCAAATAGATGTGCATGATAGAAAACTTTCCAAATTGCTGTCTTTGGTAGAGCTATGCCATTCAACAAAGAAATATGCAGGATAATCTTGCTATTTAAAGACATGGAGGTAAATCTCAGATAAAACAGCTAGAATACTTTAAAATAGTTGTTCTGGAGAATGATGTGGGGGCAGAAGGCCAGTGAAGGAAGCAGCAGGGAACAGCGGTTTTAACTATGTCATTTAGTCTTATGTGATACTTAATCACTTGTGTGAGATACTTTGTTAAAAAAAAAAAAAGTAATTTTTCAAAGGGGATCATACCTTTACCATTTAATGCTCGTGGGTAAAATACACAAGTGCAGAAATTAATAGTTAACCTTGGAATAATATGGCTTTGACTTATGGCTAACACACACAGTGATGGCGGGTCTATTTAAAGTTTGATTACTAAATTATATATATATATCTTTCAGGCAAGGAAGAGAGTTTAAAATATAACAAGAAAGTATATTTGTTTAATTGGGAAAAAATTTTAAATTTGAATAATTTCGAAGGGGTTCTAAAAAAATAAGTAAAATCACCCTTTCAATTTGAAAGTATAATTTATTTTCTTCTCCTCCATAACATTTATTATCTGCATTAATTACTAAAGAATCCATTACAACTAGTCCGCAAACTAATGACAGGTCCATATTTTCCTGAATTTTTTGCCCTATAATCATTTTACATTATAGATGCAAGACAAAAGAGGAGAGAAAGGAGGGAAGGAGAGAGAGAGAGATTAGAAAAAACAACTGGGGAGATGTATCTCAAGGGTTTTAACAAACAAAAGTATTTTAAAGCTATCTTGAACTCTGGCAGTGTTGCTTTTCTGTTCTTTGGATGTTTTTATTTAATTATACAAGAATAATCTCAGAAGCTGGTGATGGTATCAATTTGTCTGATAGAGAAAGCTAGAGAATTACCCTTCATAATACTTAATTAAACATTTCTATCAATTACACTGAATAAATATGCAGTCACAACGGCTGCTGGTTGATTTGACGTTTAAAAAGATGGCATATATTAAAGCCCCAGTTTGGCTATGCAACACATTAGATTCAGTTAGCAAACACTGTGATTGTTTTTCCTAAGAAAATTGTTCTTTTTAATTAAAGCCTTTGCTCTTCTCTTAGCACTTCACAATGTGTGATGCAAAATAAACATAAAATAGTTACTGCATACTTTTCCTAAGCTTTCTCAGTCCAGATCCCAAATAATTTGATTCAGAGTAATTTCTGAAGGGTTTATTTACTTGGATTGGGAGAAAAAAACATACTACTGGCAAGTTTGGCAATCAGAAAATCTACTTGATCAATAAATCTTGCTACTTAGAAAACTCCTATGGAAAACGAGATGATGTGGGATCTTATGCCTCCTTTTCACTCATGACTAACAACTGAAATCTTCAGTTACATGCATTGACATCAGTTGAAAAAACTGAGTCATATGGGAAAATTATTGTTTCAAATACTAAAGATCAGGTAAAAATAAAGAATATGGGTTTTCAGCCCAAGGTAATGATCTGAATTAGATGTGCTTTCTCTGAAATACTTCAATTAGATAAAAAGGGTAAACTCCATTTGAATTCATTTTACGTTTTTAAACTAATGTCTGATCATACTATAAATTGACCTATCCGCCAATTACAATTCAGGAATATTTCCATTCTTTTGTTCCCCCCGTCCTTTATGCCCTGGATTTACTTATTAAAAGTGAGTATTAGATGAAATTGTATTTATCTAATATGCCTGAACCATCAAAAAAAAAAGTGTGATTCTGATGGATTTTCTCTTTGCATCAATATTAGCAGAGATTTTAGATACTCTGGAATCAGATCTTCCTGTAGAACCACTTTCGATGGAAACTAAGCATAGAATTGCCAGAGTCTATATACAAATCTGTGTGACTGAAGTTTTTAAAGAAAATTCTAAAGAAAAAATTAATGAAACCATCTTATGGTCTTATGTGGTGCCAAATATAGGTTTCACTTTTTAATTAGATAGTCCTAATTCACTGTTTTTTTTTTAAAGCTACAGTTGAAAGAAATGAAAGACCCTGTCTCCCAGAAAAAAAGCAAAAAAAGCATGTGTGTGTGTGTGTTTGTGTGTGTGTGTGTGTGTGTGAGAGAGAGAGAGAGAGAGAGAGAGAGAAAAAGAGAGAGAGAGAGAAAGTTATTAGAGGAGGTCACCAAAATGGAAATACAATGTTCATCTTTCCTCATGAAAACACAGACTTAAAAATTGTACTCAGAAACTATCCCCTCGGAGCCTGCATGCCTGCCCTGCCTCAAATTTTGTTGCTTTCTCTACGTTCTCTCTGACTCTCCCTTCTCTCCCTTTACCCAATGACAAGAGTTTTTTTTTTTTTTTTTTTTTTTTTGGTTCTGATCTATGTCCTTCCTTTTGTTCTTTCATCTTAAGAAAACAAAATAAGACTGTATAGAGTTGGTTTTATCTATTAATAGGAAAATCTCTGTCAAAACTCCAATGATATTAACTAAGTCAGGGAGCCCTATGGTACAAAAGAGCAGGGGTGACAGTCACAGGAAACAAGGACTCAATGATGTCACATGAACTTTTGAGGAGTACATGTCCTGCAGATGCAGGGACACAAGAAAAGTGGCTCATTTCCTATTATCCATAGGACGGAACCCTAAAGCACCAAATTTCATGAATGAATATACTCCACAGACAAAAAAAAAAAATCAAGGCATTTATGGATATAAAGCACTAGAATAGGAATACAAAAATTGTAATCCAATTTGAACAAACTGGATTAGCTTTAAAGTTTAAAACACCATTGGATTCAATTTCTGACTGAATTATTTGTTTGTCAAGTAGCCCTGGGAAAATAATTTAACCTCTATGAGTGTCTGTTTCTATATTTTTTAAATGAAGATAATATTGTTTGCATGGTAGGGTGGGAAATGTAATGCATTCATGTACATAAAGTTAACGGCATAGCGATAGAGATTGTCCTTACGAAGCCTATGTATGGGCTTGAGGTGGAAGAGGGAGGCAATCAAACATAATTAAGAGAAGAACCCAGAAGAATATCTGTCATTTCCTAATCTGCCCAGAGTCTTTGGAGTTGTTTTTGTTCCTGTAATCTCTTCTCTTGGAAGTGTACAGTGCCAGAATACAGGTAGTTTTAAAAGTGTTTTAATATAACAAGTAAAACCAAGAGTAAAATTTGAGATATGGAATGAGAGTAAGAAGAATCACTTGGTAATAGTGGAAAGAACCATTGGTTTTCCTGAGAGACTGAGACAACTAAAGGAAGGAGGTCTAGAAACCTAATCTGCGTAGGAGGAAAAACATAAAACATTTTCAAACGAGAAAACACTGGGAGCTAGAGGAGCTGCCTGGGAGATGTATAAGCATCCCAAAATACTTGGTGGATACTAGTACAGATGGGTACTAGGTGGGTACTAGGACAGATATAGAGATCCTAAGTGTGAGAAAAGATGAGGCAAATTTGTTTTGATTTACATTTGTTAATTGAAATTCTTCAGTCAAGAAGAGCTATCCTTTTCTTCCCATGTATTTATTTATTTAAGACACAGATATAGATGATATAGATATAGATGCTCTGTACAAACTCACGGATAATTGTCTATTCTGAATTATAATCTGATACTATCATTACTCATTTTGTTGCCCAGAGTATCCCAGCTTTGGCCATTGGGAACTCCTTCAGGTTTGCTTTTGTATCCATTCAAGTTGACCATATAATTTTTTAAGCACTTCCTTACTTTCTGGAACCACTTTCAACATGTTCCTAGTTCATCTTATATTTTCCCAGACATAGCTATGGAAGCACTCATTTCTCCAAAAATCCCTGATTCCTTTTATAAAGGACTATCTAGAAACCAAGTAATCTAGGTTTTAGATACCAAGACTGGAATGCTAGGTGAGCTCATTGTTCTCTGGGCATCATTGCATCAAGTCCTCTCAGCAGCTAGAGCTACAAACTGTATGTATGTATGTGAACACACACATAGATGTACATCTTTATGTATCAGAAATTTATAAGAAGATTTTCTTTCGAGGACATGAACTGCTGAACTGATCTACATATATAAAAAATCAGAGTCACACTTGGTAGTAATAAAAACCATTAGCTAAAAATATAAAGGCAATATTCTAATAGTCTATAGGCAAATACATCCACACATCAGCTCCTTAGAAACTTAAATTTATAAATATTATTTATACAGCTTGATGTGAAAGTAGTATGAATAAGAACTCTAGCAAATTGAGGAAGCCATTCAGGGTTGCTTTCAAAAAACTATTTGACCTGTAGTTAACAGTCTCTTGTGACACATGATAACTATTTGGGAAGGGGTCAGAAAGGTACTGTGAGAATTTCTGGTAGCATAGAATAATTTGAGTCTTCATCATTATAGAGTCACTATCAGAATTTTCCTTCTGCTACCACTCCTCCCCTGAACCCTGGCCACCATCTGTCCTATCTCAAGTTTTAGGCTTGATTATTGCGATACAACTTTGAAAATCCATGAATTTTGAAGAGGAACTGAAATGATTTGGGTTCCAGAATGCTCACTAAAAATAAAGCAACTCTATCTTGGGTGCTAATGCACTATGTTTACTTTTGATTAACCCCTGTTCTAGAAATGCCTCTAGGATTTCTACTTTATACAGTGTTACCCTATGTCCTTCCCTTAGGTCAAAACAACCTTGACCACAAATCCCGATTTTAGGCAAATTCACATAGCACTCTTGCCTCTCCCTGAGGGTTTGAATTCAATTGTCCTACATATTGATTCCCTATGTGATATAAGCCTTGGGTCTTAGAAGTAATGGCACCAGGATCGACCATCTTGTCTCAAAGTCACCAAAGATAATAGCTTCTGTCCCATAGTCCCTATTTCTTTGGTCTCTCAGTTCTCTTTGCCTTTGAAGGTAGAATTGCATGGGACTGCTCACCATAGAACATGCCATGTCAGCAAATCTTTATGTATAATTTGAATAAACAGCAGTTCAGAATGACTTTGGAAATTTTTCCTCTGTCTTTGAAGTTCTCATGCATAGAAGAATGGAATAACAGTGTGGGTTATTGATATGAGGAATGGTTCAGGAAACATTTGGATTTACCAGTTACTACAATGTTCTTAACTAAGCCTGCCTCAAAGGACTTCATAATTGTGTTATTCATTTAACTAGCACTTAACAGTAAAAATATCATGAGCACTTTGTTTGTTTTCTAATAATATTCCTGCAGGTTATTATGCAATGCTAAATTTATATTAGAAGATTTCTCAAATAATTGGTGGTTAAAGTTGGATAATACAGATACCAATATCGTAGTATAAAATATCAAGTTTGAAAATTGAAATTATTATCATTATTAGAGCTGTTTATTAAATATAGAATTTAGAGAATTTTCTGGCTTAAGGGTTGTATTTTCATTAATGAAGCTGAGAAGCGAGTAGGAGCAAATTATTTTTGAAGCTTTCAAAATTGATCAGGACTAAATGAGAGTGCACTGTTCTCTAATATAAGGTCTTGCACTCTGAAACAGTGCCAGATAGTATGGTATATGGACCAGCTACAGTCATGCTGGTAAATTTCACTAACTGCAGAATAAAAACCTACTAGCAATTGGTAAAGGAAAACAATAATGTTTCCACTAAACTAATCTGATAGGGAACTTGAGAAATAAGAAATGAAACCCAGATTAAATCTCCCCTAGAATGCCTTAACTTTGCACTCAATTGTACTAAGAAAAAAAATATTTTTAGTTTTTCAACAAAAGAATGTTCAGGTTTCTAAGGTAAGTAATATACCCAGCGTATTTATTTCCATCTTCATGGACTCTTCCCTAGAACCCCTCCTAACTCATCCCCTTCCCCTAGCCTTAAATTCATAATATTTTGAATAAGCCAGAGTGTTCTTTTTCAAAGACCAAATAAAATTACTCCCCTCTCCTGACTAAAATCCCTCAAAGTCACCCTCTGTCCTTCTCTTCCCATTCCCTCAAGATAATGTCTAAACATCTTAGTATGGCATACAGCACTGTTCATGGTATGGTACCTCTCCAGGACAAATGCATGTTACTATCTACAAAACTATTTGCTCTGAACATCTTAAACTTACCTGAATGAGATACTTTCTCTGCTTCCCCTAAAACTTCAATCATTCTCACCCCTTAGCATAAGTCATCTGTCTTCAACATTTTCATCATTGGCTAACTTCTGTTAATCCTTCCTAAGTTTGAGTGATCCAGGAAGCTTTGTGGTACCAACTAGCCTGTCTCCCAGTGGTGCCCCCAGCTGGTCTAGTAGCTATGTCCTGCGTAATAAAATAGTATAAATCACCAATTTCTCACATCTTTAATTATCACAGTGTGAGATTCTTTTGAGCAGGAAAAAAATTTATTATTACATCGTGAATATTCAATACAGAGTCTGAAAAATGACTGGCCATAGTTAAAACATGTTATTTTTTAATACTCCAGTATCCACATAGTATCCTGGCTTTTACTGAAACCTCCAGTACATGAGTCTTGGTAATAGTCAAAGATGATAGAAGTCATTTGGGGCTAGAAATGCTCATTTTCTGACATCTGGAAGTTAGAGGATAAGCATCAGATCTAGGATTGGCCAACTGAACATTCCTACTCAGGACTATAAATCCACATGGGAGAAAACAAAGCATATAAGACAAAGCTTATTCACAGTGGCATCTGTGATCTCAGGAGCTTATGGATACTATGATTGGCAATCATAGTTATCAGAAGACCATGAACAAGCTTGGGCACCTACCTGACTGTGCTCTGTGATGTCTTTCTGGACTTGTTTTCTGTGTTCAGGACTTTGATTCGATGAACTGCATGGTTTTCTGCAAATAAATTCATTTTCTGCTTAGCTTAGTCAGTAGTGGTCAAGACTTTGATGAAAAGAAAACAATTCAAAATTCTAATGACTGGACAGTTAGATGGATGGACTGATACACAAATGACTAAATCAATGAATGAGTAAAAGCAACAAAGCCTCAAAGAAAGAATAGGCTCAATTTCCACTACTTTTACCATTCTTCCCTTCCTCTTTCCATTACTTGACTTCCCAATCTTTTCTGTAATAGCAAGTGATTTTTAAAACAAATAAACATTCTAATTTTCTAGAAACCTTTAGGGTTCTTAAATAATGTATAAAAATAATTTAGAACATATTGACTTAATAATTTTCTGCTAGCCTGTGAACTAGTTGAAGTAGAAGTTCTGTATCCTCTCCTTTGGGCTCATTTATTTTTTGAAATTAAAGAAGAAATTAGAAGAATCAAAAAAAAAAACTAGCATCTTTCATTCATAAAACTAGCTGAGCCTAGTACAATATTAAACTCACATTTCAATAAATAAATCTACTCAGGTCTTTCATGCCCGCATGTCTGTTGCTCAGTCAGTCTTCACTACTCCTTCTTCTTCACTGTAGGAGGCCCAGGGAGTTCTGCCATGGCATGTCCTTTGTCACTCTGTGACCTGCAGGTACTGGGAGATGCATGGGGAGGATGCCAGGACATACAGGAATCTGGAATATGGACTTAGTTGCCTTTGAAGATGTGGCTGTAACCTTCACCCAACAGAGGTGGGCTTTGCTAGATCCTTCCCAGAATTTCTACAGAGATGTGATGCAGGAAATTGTCATAAATCTGGCTTCTATGGAAACAAATGGGAACATCAACATTGAAGATCAGTAAAGAATTCTTGGAAAAATTTAAAGCACATTATATCTCAAACTAGAGGCAAATCATATGACTATTAGTAATGTGTAAAGACACCATACAATGACAACCAATGTTGGAATGCCTTCATTTACTTCATTTATCTTACAAGTGTTCAAAGAGATATGGTAGTCTTTGATTTTCACAGTTCATTTCAAATACTTCAGGGAAGTCACATGAGAGAGAAATCCTATAAATGTAAACAACGTGGTAAAGCCTTCAGTGTTTCGAATTCTTATCTCATACCTGAAAGAACTCACAGTGGAAAGAAACCCTATGAATGTAAGAAATGTGCGGAAAAGCATTCAGTTTTTCCTATACTCTTAAAAGACACTGAAGAATTCACTCTGGAGAAAATCACAGAAAACGTAAGAAATGTGGTAAAGTCTTCAGATATTCCAGTTCCCCTTAAGACAATGAAAGAACTCATACTGGAATGAGGCTGTATAAATGTGAGGAATGTGGTAAACCCTTAGTCACTCCAGTAGCCTTCTTTACTGTGAAAAAAACTTATACTGGAGAGAAACCTCATGAATATAAGAAATTTAGTAAAATCTTCAGCTGTTCCAGTAACCTTTATTATCATGAAAGAACTCATACTGGAGAGAAACCATGTGAATATAAGAAAAGTGGGGAAGCATTTCATTGTCTTGCTAACTTGCAATAACACATAAAGACACACTGGTGAAAAACTCTATGCATGTAAGAAATGTGGTAAAGCATTCACTTTTTTCAGTTTCCTTTGAGCATATGAAAATGATTGTAGAGAAAAGCCCCATGATTGTAAAATTGTGGAAAAGGCTTCAGTTGTTCTACTTTCTGTCAAATACATGAAAGATCACATATCGAAGAGAAATCCTATGAATGTAAGGAATGTGGAAAGCATTTAATTTTCACAGTTTCCTCCAAAGACATGAAAGGAATAAAACTGGAAAAAAAAAGCCTGTGAATGTAACAAATGTGGAAAAGCCATCTGGTTTTTCAGTTCTTTCTGAAATGTTGAAAGGACTCACACTGAAGGGAACCCTAATGAATGCACAAAATGTGATATGGACTTTAGTTATTCCAGTTACATCTGATGACATAAAATAACTTATTCTGCAGAAAAAAAAATTAATGCATGGGATGTGGACATGCATTTATTTCTCTCATATTCATATTCATTCAAAGGTTCATGAAAATGCACAATGGAGATGGACCTTACAAATATAAGAAAGCACACAAGATTAAAATCCCAGTAGTCTGGGAAATATAGAGAAGTTATGAATTTTGAAAATTACTTTAAAAGTCATTTGAAAACACTTGCTGGAAAGAAATCCTATAAACATAAGTAATGTGGAAATCCTAATTCAAATTAATTATTCAACAATGCACTGAAAAATTCATATGAAATTTTTTTTATACTTTACCTTCTGGGATATATGTGCAGAATGTGCAGGTTTGTTATGTAGGTATATATGTGCCATGGTGGTTTGCTGCACCCATCCATCTGCCATCTACATTAGGTATTTCTCCTAATGCTATCCCTCCCCTTGCCCCCAACTCCCCAACAGGCCCCAGTGTGTGATGTTCCCCTCCCTGTGCCCATAGGTTCTCATTATTCAACTCCCAATTATGAGTGAGAACATGCAGCGTTGGATTTTCTGTTCCTGTGTTAGTTTGCTGAGAATGATGGGTTCAGCTTCATCCATGTCCCTGCAAAGGACATGAACTCATTCTTTTTTACAGCTACATAGTATTCCATGGTGTATAAGTGCCACATTATCCAGTCTATCATTGATGGGCATTTGGGTTAATTCCGTGTCTTTGCTATTGTGAATAGTGCTGCAATAAACAGATGTGTGCAAGTGTCTTTATAGTAGAATGATTTATAATCCTTTGGGTATATACCCAGTAATGGGATTGCTGGGTCAAATGATATTTCTGGTTCTAGATCCTTGAGGAATCACCACACCGTATTCCACAATGGTTGAACTAATTTACACTCCTACCAACAATGTAAAAGCATTCCTATATCCCCACATCCTCTCCAGCATCTGTCATTTTCTGACTTTTTAATGATTGCCAATCTAACGGGCATGAGATGGTATCTCATTGTGGTTTTGATTTGCATTTCTCTAATGACTAGTGATGATGAGTTGTTTTTTTTCATATGTTTGTTGGCCACATAAATGTCTTCTTTTGAAAAGTGTCTGTTCATATCCTTTGTCCACTTTTTGATGGGGTTGTTGGGTTTTTTCCTTGTAAATTTGTTTAAGTTCCTTGTAGATTCTGGATATTAGCCTTTTGTCAGATGGATAAATTCCAAAAATTTTTTCTCATTCTGTAGGTTTCCTGTTCACTCTGATGATAGTTTCTTTTGCTGTGCAGAAGCTCTTTAGTATAATTATATCCCATTTGTCAATTTTGGTTTTTGTTGCAATTGCTTTTTGTTTCAGTTTTGAAGTCATGAAGTCTTTGCCTGTGCCTGTGTCCTGAATGGTACTGCCTAGGTTTTCCTCTAGGTTTTTTATGGTTTTAGGTCTTATGTTTAAAACTTTAATCCATCGAGTTAATTTTTGTATAAGGTGTAAGGAAGGAGTCCAGTTTTGGTTTTCTGCATATGGGTAGCCAGTTTTCCCAATACCATTTATTAAATAGAGAATCCTTTCCTTGTTGCTTGTTTTTGTCAGGTGTGTCAAAGATCAGATGGTTGTAGATGTGTAGTGTTATTTCTGAGGCCTCTGTTCTCTTCCATTGGTCTATACATCTGTTTTGATACCAGTAGCCTTGCTGTTTTGGTTACTGTACCATGCTGTTTTGGTTACTGTAGCCATGTACTATAGCTTGAGATCAGGTAGCGTGACTGGCAAATGGGATAAAAAGTCAAGACCCATTGGTGTGCTGTATTCAGGAGATGCACCTCACGTGCAAAGATACACATAGGCTCAAAATAAAGGGATGGAGGAAGATTTACCAAGAAAATGGAAAACAAAAAAAGCAGAGGTTGCAATCCTAGTCTCTGATAAAACAGACTTTAAACCAACAAAGATAAAAAACAAGACAAAAAGGGCATTACATAATGGTAAAGGGATCAACGCAAACAAGAAGAGCTAACTATCCTAAATATATTCACCCAATACAGAAGAACCCAGATTCATAAAGCAAGTTCTTAGAAACCTATGAAGAGACTTAGACTCCCACAAAATAATAGTGGGAGATTTTAACACCCCACTATTAATATTAGACAGATCAATGAGACAGACAATTAACAAGGATATTTAGGATTTGAACTCAGCTCTGGACCAAGCAGACCTAATAGACATCTACAGAACTCTCTACCCCAAATCAACCAAATATACATTTTTCTCAGCACCACATCGCACTTATTCTAAAATTGACCACATAATTGGAAGTAAGATCCTCCTTAGCAAATGCAAAAGAACAGAAACCATAACAAACTGTCTCTCAGACCACAATGCAATCAAATTAGAACTTGGGATTAAGAAACTCACTCAAAACCACACAACTACATAAAAACTGAACAACCTGCTCCTGAATGACTACTGGGTAAATAACAAAATGAAGGCAGAAATAAATAAGTTCTTTGAAACCAATGAGAACAAAGACACAATGTACCAGAATCTCTGGGACACAGCTAAACCAGTGCTTAGAGGGAAATTTATAGTACTAAATGTCCACAAGAGAAAGCAGGACATATCTAAAATTGACACCCTAACATCACAATTAAGAGAACTAGAGAAGCAAGAGCAAACAGATTCAAAAGCTAGCAGAAGACAAGAAATAACTAAGATCAGAGCGGAACTGAAGGAGACAGAGACACGAAAACCCCTTCAAAAATCAATGAATCCAGGAGTTGGCTTTTTGAAAAGATTAACAAAACAGATAGACTGCTAGCTGGACTAATAAAGAAGCAAAGAGAGAAGAATCAAATGGATACAATAAAAAATGATAAAGGGGATATCAGCACTGATCCCACAGAAATACAAACTACCATCAGAGAATACTATAAATACCTCTGTGTAAATAAACTAGAAAATCTAGAAGAAATTGATAAATTCCTGGATGCATAATAAATGAATAAATAAACGGATAAATTTCTGGACACAAGACTAAACCAGGAAGAAGAAGAATCCCTGAACAGACTAATAATAAGTTCTGAAATCAAGACAGTAATTAATAATCCACCAACCAAAAAAAGCCCAGGACCAGACGGATTCACAGCCAAATTCTACCAGAGGTATAAAGAAGAGCTGGTACCATTCCTCCTAAAACTATTCCAAATAATAGAAAAAGAGGGACTCCTACTAACTCATTTTATGAGTCCAGCATCATCCTGATACCAAAACCTGGCAGAGACACAACAAAAAAAGAAAATTTCAGGCCAATATCCCTGATGAACATCAATGCGAAAATCCTCGATAAAATACTGGCAAACCAAATTCAGCAGCACATTAAAAAGCTTATCCACCATGATCAAGCTGGCTTTGTCCCTGGGGTACAAGGCTGGTTCAACATATGCAAATCAATAAACATAATCCATCACATAAACAGAACCAATGACAAAACCACATGATTATCTCAATAGATGCAGAAAGGGCCTTCGATAAAACTCAACAGCCCTTCATGCTAAAAACACTCAATAAACTAGGTGTTGATGGAATATATCTCAAAATAATAAGAGTTATTTATGACAAACCCACAGCCAATATCATACTGAATGAGCAAAAGCTGGAAGCATTCCCTTTGAAAACCGGCACAAGAGAAGGATGCCCTCTCTCACTGCTCCTATTCAACATAGTATTGGAACTTCTGGGCAGGGCAATCAGGCAAGAGAAAGAAATAATGGCTATTCAAATAGAAAGAGAGGGAAGTCAAATTATCTCTGTTTCCAGATGACATGATTGTATATTTAGAAAACCCCATCATCTTAGCCCAAAGACTCCTTAAGCTGATTAACAACTTCAGCAAAGCCTCAGGATACAAAATTAATGTGCAAAAATCACAAGCATTCCTATGCACCAATAATAAGAGAACCAAATCATGAGCAAACTCTTAATTGCTACACAGACAGTAAAATACCTAGGAATACAACTTACAAGGGATATGAAGGACCTCTTCAAGGAGAACTACAAACCACTACTCTAGGAAATCAGAGAGGACACAAACGAATGGAAAAACATTCCATGCCCATGGATAGGAAGAATCAACATCATGAAAATGGCCATACTGCCCAAAGTAATTGATAGATTCAATACTATTCCCATCAATCTACCATTGACTTTCTTCATAGAATTAGAAAGAACTACTTTAAATTTCATACGGAACCAAAAAAGAGTCCGTATAGCCAAGACAATTCTAAGCAAAAAGAACAAAGCTGGAGGCATCATGTGAACATGTTAAAATAATAAACATATTGTTTTCATCAGTGGCTCATTCTTAAAGAGCTTTTGGATTATGTATTTCCACTTCTTTTGTTAGGAAACACTGAGATGAGAAGTCTGTAGGTACTCTTTTACCAATAGTACATGAGTTTAACAGTACTTTTAAGCCAGTTAATAAAAATTTTCTTTATCTATTTTAAAGTGTGTTAGATGTATAAATTCACATATTCTTCTAATATATAGTTAAGTTTAAATTTTATATAGTTCTTTAATTATTCTGTGATTAATGGGCTACTGAAAAATTAGTCTTTTTTGATAGGCTTATAGGGAAGGATTTAGATATACTCACCCATTATGTATATATTCCACTTTTAGTCATATGACAGAAATGACTAGTTTTGGCATAAAAGATTATACTTTTCTTTGCCAATAGTGTCAATTTGTTAAAAAATAAAATCTACGCATGATTCTAAATAGCAATTAGATATCTTCCTATGAATATCCCTCAAGTACCTTAAGCTGAACATGTCTTTTACAAATAATTTATTTCTTTATTTCTAAACATGGGTTATAAATTTTGCCTGTACTTTAGGTTTCAGATGAAAATATGACACCATACATGGACTTCCAGCACTTTTTACCTTAAACTTCCTCAAAATTAATAAAAAATGCAGAAAGCTAAATCTGTATTATGACTAGAATTTTACAAAATAAATTCCATAAAAATGCGCAATATTTTGAGGCAATTCTGTAAGCTATAACAGAAGGAAGAAATAGAGACTGGAATTTCCATTATGTAAAGGAAATGCTAAAACTGGGAGCAACTGAATGAGTTCCCAGAGGATGCATCCTCAGATCTCATATTCAGAGAAGCAAGTAAGTGCAAACAAACAAACAAGACAAAACAGCATTGATCCTAATGGAACAGGGTTTAAAGGTAGCAAGCAAATTTTTAACACTCCTCCCATTGAGATTTGGGACTCTATCAGATCTCTTTAATCAAAGTAGACTTCTCATAGCTTTGACCAATACAGTACTTTGAAAAGTGACTCAATATGTCTTCTAAGGTTTTAAAAATGACTAAAAGACCATACATTTTATCTTCTTCAATAGGACATTCACTACTAGAACTCCGAGACTTCATGTAAGGAGTCTTCCACCCTAAGAATGCCATGCTTAGGAAGCTATGTCTGGTCACCACTTCCAGTTGAGTTCTGCCTTCCACCATCCCTGTAAAGGCACAAGACTTGTGATTAAAGCCGATGATCCCATCCAGCTCTTTTACCAGGACAATGTCACAGAGTCACCTCCCTCAAAGCCACCTTGAGCAGAAGAAACACACAGCCAAACTTAATGCTTGACCCAGGAAATTGAGAGATATGTTAAAATGACTGATATTTTAAGCTACTAAGTTTTGGGATAGTTCGTTGTGTAACAATAGATAACTGGAACAGAATTTGAAAACAGAAGTGGTAAAACCAAAGGTATAACATGTGGCATGGATGAGGGGAACAGGCAATGGATGAAAGCATAACAGTCTTCAATCTGACTATTGGATATCAGAGGGCTTAATGTAACATGAGGAATATATGAAACTGGAAAAAAATAGATCCTTGTTACATATTGGAAGAAAGTTACATATTGGCAACACTGTCACCTAAAACAACACGGAAAATATGAAATATATCTAATGAATTAAATAATATAGCTAACGAAATTTTCTGGGAAGTGTTGGAGATGCCATCTGATCTCTTCTAGATACCTATAATAAAATTAAAAGGGAGCATAATGAGCCAAAAAAAAAAAAAAAAAAAACAAAGGAAACTGTTCAATGTTTGAATAAAATTTGGAGGAAATGTAAAAGGTCCAGGATTTCTTTCCAAGAAAGACAATATTTTCAAAGAGATAACCTTAAGGAAAAGATCAAATTCAGAACACTGCAAATGAAACACAGGCTGAAGGAATCCGAGTTCTGCCTATAAAATGTTTTCATAAGATGGCACACAGGTTTAAGTCAGAGCCTCAAACACACTTTAATTTATATAGAAAGCTAAGAACATTAAGAGTGTAGCTTAGACCCTCTTAGCTAGACAGCAGTGCTTCTAAGACAACTAAAGGTGCTTCCCATAGCAGCCTCATAGGGTAGGGAGCCAAGATACAGATTTATCTTAACACGTGTGTGTGCATTTGCCTAATGGAGTTTATTTATAAATTGATACATGAGAGATCTCAAAACTTTTCAAAGAAAGTATGTCCACCTTGACTAAAATTGATAGGGACAATAAAAAGTGTACAGACTTCGGGAACCCCAAATTTCTACGGGCATAGAGCAGGCTGATAATGTTACTTAGCTGCAAAATTGGCTATGTTTTAGCAAAAGAAAGGATTGCTCAAAGAGCACAACCAAGAATTGCAGAGAATTATTGACAGAGAGCAGGACCAAGTATTGTTCATGAAAGACAATATGCCCAGAGGTGAATTTAAGAATTGCTTTACTAGTGACTGACACATGCCTCCCGTGTACCCTCCTTATCCGTGGGAGTGTCTAGTGTGTACCATCACAGTATCATGCATGTGTGTGCCTTGGGGGAGCAAGACATTGTTTCTGAAGTTCACAGTTCTTCAAAATATGTAGAATTGTGCCCAAGGAAATGAACTCAAAGAGGTTTATTTGCCCTAGGAAATGATTTCACACAAGATTCTAAACCTCCAGCCTGAGCCCAACGTTCTAATAGGATGAAGTTTCTGGGAGCTGAGTCTTAGGAGAGGGTGAATATATTTTGCATGTTAGAGAAATGTAAAGGTTTAGTGTCCCAAAGGCAGACTGCGGTAGTTTTAAACGTAGATGCAAAATCTTTACCACTTCTCTAAGAGGTGGAGCCTATGTGCTCTCCCCTGGAACTGAGTTAGTCTAATGAATACTTCCACCAGTTGAATATACCAGACATGATGCTAAGTGACTTTTGAGTGTAGCTCATGAAATTCCATGCAGTTTCTGCTTTGTTCAATGCTTGAGGGGCCACCTGTGATCACTCTAGTTGACAGTGCCAGCTGAGCCTGGCCTTCTAGCTATTCCCACCAAGATATGTCAGTGAAGCCATCTTGGATGTCCATGAATAGAGAATAATATTTGAGTATATGGAAAAACTTAAATATTAAAAACAAAGGGAATAACTTCTGTGGCTCTATTAAATGACCTTGCTTTGGATAAATTTTTCTCCTGAGAACAACTAGAAATTTGCATAAATTTATTATCCAGAGTTCAACATTCAGTGCCAATTAATCAATTACTTCCATTGGCAAATGCCAATCAATTTAGCTGAGAGGCTAAGAAACTAAGAAGCTGAACAGAAACTTTTGTAGACAACACCTACATCCATCCATATAGAAAAATTTGATGATGCATAAAACCAAAATGTAAAATTTCAGAACAAAGTTTCTGGAAAAAAAATAGGAAAATACTTCTGTGATATTGGGATAGGATTGAAATGACACAAAAGCACAAGTAATACAAAAAAGATGAATTTGACTGCAACAAAGTTAAAAATTTCTGTCCATAAAAAGACATCAACTAAGAAAATGAATAAACAATGCAGAGAGTGGGAAAAAATATTTGCAGCAGCACATATATCTGACAAAGAAATTGTATTTGGAATAAAGAACTACTACAAAATACCAAGAAAATAGTTTCCAAATTCACAGTTTAAAAATTGGATATAGGCTGGGTATGGTAGCTCATGCCTGTCATCCCAGCACTTTGGGAGGCCGAGGCAGGTGGATCACCTGAAATTAGGAGTTTGAGACCAGCCTGACCAACAGAGTGAAACCTTGGCTCTTCTAAAAATACAAAAATTAACCACGCATGGTGTCGCATGCCTGTAATCCCAGCTACTTGGGAGGCTGACACAGGAGAATTGCTTGAACCTGGGAGGCGGACGTTGCAGTGAGCCGGTATCATGCCATTGCACTCCAGCCTGGGTAACAAGAGCAAAACTCCATCTCAATAAATAAATAAACAAATAAATAAATAAATAAATAAATAGGATACAAGACTGAAACAGACACTTGACAAGAAAAGTATTTAATTCGCTAAGGAAAACAAGAAATTATACTCAACATCATTAGTCACCAAGACTAAGCAAATTAAAAGCACAAGATACTCCTTCAAACACTATAATTGCTAAAAATCCGAATGTTGGTGAAGATGTGGAACAACTGGCACTCTTCTTCTTTGTTGGTGATAATGTAAATGATACAACCATTTTGGTGGATTGTTGGCAGTTTTTGATACATGAAACATCAATCTACCTTATAACCCAGCACTTCCGCTCTTAGATATTTACTCAAGAGAAATGAAAACATACGGCTACACAAAGATTTACACAAGAATGTTTACAGTAGCCTGATTCACAACTGCCAAACACTAAGACAACCCAAATGTCCATGAACAAGATAACGGAGAAGCTAATTGTGGTTTAGCCACAATGGAATGCTACTGAGCAATAAAAACTAAAATAATTCTGTATGGATCTTCTTTGTTCCATAAACTTCACTTCTAGCAATTACACAGGAAATGAATTAACTATAGGATAGTAATGGCAGCATGCTTATAATAGTGAAAAATGGAATCAAATAAAGTTTCTCAAATTAGGAAACAGGTTAACTGTGGCTTATACATAAAGTGGAAAAATGTTGGGACTATAGAAATTATTTTTATGGAAAACTGGTCACAATATATTAATTGAACAAATCAACTTGTGGTATAATATGTACAATATGTTATAGGCAATGAGTACATGCCTACATGCACTCATACTTACAACAGTGTTTATGTATTTGTATAAATGTATACCATGGAGTAGGTAACTTAAACACAAATTTATTTATCCCAGTTCTGGAGGCTGAGAAATTCAAGATCAAGGTGCTGGCAGATTCAGTGTCTAACAAGTGCACTCTTTCTGACTTGCTGAAAGCAATCTCCTCATTGTATCCTCACAAGGAGAGAAGGCTGGGGAAAAAGCAAGATTGCTCCTGTCTCTTCTTATAAGAGGCACTAACTAGTCCTACCATGAGGGCTCCACTCTCATGACCTAATTACCTTGCAAATGCCCCACCTTCAAATACGATCAAATTGAGAATTAAGGTTCCAACTTCGGAATTTTGAGAGCATCCAAACATTCAGTCTATAGCAGCGTGTGTGTCCCCAGCATGTGCATTAAGTGTGTGTGCACGTATGGAGAGACTATGTGGTCAGGATGTGGAATAGTTGTGTTGAAATAATGTTTGGAAGCTTCTTTCTTCAGTGACATTGCTGAATCCTATTTCGTTTTGTTGTTGTCGTTTGTTTGTTTTTGAGACAGAGTCTCGCTCTGTCACTCAGGCTGGAATGTAGTGGCACAATCTCGGCTCACTACAACCTCTGCCTCCCAGGCTCAAGAGATTCTCCTGCTTCAGCCTCCTGAGAAGCTAGGACACGCACCACCACACCCGGCTAATTATTTTAAGTATGTTTAGTGGAGACAGGGTTTCGCCATGTTGGTCAGGCTGGTCGTGAACTCCTGACCTCAAGTGATCCGCCTCGAACTCCCAAAGTGCTGAAATTACAGGTGTGAGCCACCGTACCCAGCCTTATTTTGTTTTTAACAGATGTTAATTGCCAATATCATAAAAATAGACCATAAACCAATATAAATTCAGTATTCAAGTCAAATAAAATGTATGCTTAATTATATGCATCTCATATTAACTTACTAAATCACAAATTTTTGTTAGATTTTTTAATAATCGATGCACAATTATCATTTCTTCTAAACCTGAGGTGAAGCCAGCCCATATTACTTTCTGTTGAGAAATACCCAGAGTGAGGGAAAAGCTACTGATTTTGTTCTTATTGGCTTGTGATACTATGCAGCTAAATGATGACTCTACAACACCATGCCCCAGACTCTCCTAGCTCTAGCAGATAGAAAGTGTTTCCACTCACGAAAGTCTCCTTACAATAATTTTTTAACACATTTTCTCTATATATTACACTTGGCAAACTTTTTCTGTAAATATCCAGATAGTAAGTATTTTGGCTTTATGGCCTGTTGGTCTCTATCACAGCTAAAAAATATACTGTTGTCAAAGTAACCACAAACACTGTATAAATACTGTGGCTGTGTTCTAATGAAACATTATTTTATTTACAAAAAGAGGCAAGGGGCCAGATTTGGCATGCAGGCCATAGTTTGCTGACCCCTGCCCAACACAATATAAATAATTATAACAATGATATAAACATAATGAAATCAGGAATAGACTAGAAAGGGCATGGACAATGATTAATACATTAAATAGATTCTATACTTTGAATATTAATCATATAAACATGAGATATTCTAACAAAATATTAGTAATGTTTTTTGTCTTTTTTGAAAACTTTTAAGTTCAGGATACATGTGCAGGTTTGTTATATAGCTAAACTTATGTCATGGGGGTTTGTTGTACAGATTATCTCAGAACCCAGGTATTCAAGCCTACTACCCATTAGCTGTTTTCCTGATCTTCTCCCTCTTCCCACCCTCCACCTTCCAACAGGCCTCGGTGTGTGTTGTTCCCCTCTATGTGTTCATGTGTTCTTATTATTTAGCTGCCATTTATATGTGAGAACATTCAGCATTTGGTTTTCTGTTCCTGTGTTAGTTTGCTAAGCTTATATTAATATAAACCTTCTAACAGACAGTATTGAAATAGTTAAGTAAAAGAGAAATCTTGTAGTGAAGAATTACATTTGAATCACTTTCTTAAATATAGATACATGTCTTTGGAAAGAGAATTTGCTGAGACAATTTGCCAAAGGCAATTATTGGAGAATTAAACTGATGGATAGGGAGACCATATAATTTATCATTCAAATTGAGAAAGTTGGGGAAGCAAAAGCAATGCTAAATTATTAAAATATACACTTTTGAAAGATGTATTTGTTGACTAACAAGTTTGCTTCATATTTTTAGACCTGTAAAATAGGTATATTCAAAACCACTTTCAGAAAGTGGAATATCTTCTAAAAGTAAAACATATACACATGTTCATTTAAGCACATTTGTTTCCATTAATTACCTGAACGTTTAAAAGCAGCAGTGTAAAAAGAACAATTGTTGTACTTCCATATGTCTCTCAAAAAAAAATCCATGCATGGGTCCTTTTTCTGAAATGTGCATTTTTCAATATAGTCCTTATGAAAATAACAAGATTTATATAGTAAATTTATCTATTGAACATTTATATAATAATTAATGCTATTGCAAATTCTTCCTTGCAATTTTTTCAAATTTGCATTTTAACAGTGAATAAATATGAAATTGTTGAAAAATTTTAATTGACCTTCTCTGTAGACTTTTAATGCTTTTAAAAATAAAGAATTACAACTCCGAGTTCCCAAGGTAAATAGAATAAACCTGTGACATGGAGAATATCCTCATTTCTAATGTTTTTCATGTGAAACTTTGTAATACTTAAGCCCAATATACTTATAAGTACTGACTAGCTTTTTTGTCTCCATTCCAAGCCCTTTTCTTCAAAACCATTTGCACAAAATAAAAACCTTCAAATGTCTTCTCTAATTTTTATAAAACTTTCACAAAATATAAATGCTGAAAACTCATAGAACTAATTCAAACTCAATCCTTTCCAGTACAGGATATAAAGTTTATTCAACTGGAAATAGGGAACTCCATCAAAAAAAAATTTTTCCACAATTTCGAGGATTTTTTTTTTTTTTTTTTTTTTTTTTTTGCGGAGGCATCTTACTCTGTCACCCAGGCTGAGTACAGTAGCATCATCACTGCTCACTGCAACTTTGACCTGGGCTCAAGTGATCCTCCTGCCTCAGCCTCCTGAGTAGCTGGGACCACACGCATACACCAACACACAAGCTAATTTTTCTGTTTGTATTTTTTGTAGATATGGGGGTCCCACTATGTTGCCGAGGCTGGCCTCAAACTCCTGGACTCAAACGATCTTCCTGCCTCAGCCTCCCAAAGTGCTGGGATTACAGGTGTGAGACATCATGACCAGCCTAATTTGAGATATTTCAAGGTGCAGCTATAAAATTTCAAATTTAAATATTGTAAACCATTTAAGAAATAATATTTAATTTGTTCCGATCATCCCCTGCTTTTATGGGGATGCACTGCAACGGTTTCCTTTTCATAAGTTTTGTTTCGAACACTTGCAATTTGCTAAAAGCATTACAAGCTAATGTGTTTTGGTACTCCATTCATTCATAAATGCATTGATTAAATATGTCCTACTGATTCTGAATGAAATATAACAAAATTTTAGATGACTCTTTTCAAAATAACTCAGCATCATGGTAGGGCATTTAGATTTGTTTCCAAAGTCTTCAGAGCCTACATTTCTAATATCTGATTGATTGATAGTGGGCAGCAAAGATGAAAAGTACATCTGCCAGCTAAAACTATTTTTTGCTCTTATTGAAAGAAGTTTCCCACATAAACATTTTATATTCCATTACTGTAAACTGTTATATATTTAAAAGTATAGAAATTTTGACAAGCATTGTTTCTATTACCATTAATAGAATAGAAACAATAATACATTATGTGCTCACCAGGTTGAATCGTTTCAAGATCACTCAATTTAGTAACTATATTGTTTCCCTGTGATTCTGCATTCCACCATACATGGTAATGCAGCAAAACCAAATAAAACCCAAATTTGTAGTAATGAAGCAAAACCAAATTATTTTATTTTTAATCTTGAAGATTTTAACTGAATTTTATAAGCATCCACCATAATATCAGATATTTCGCATTTGACAGACCGAACATCAAAAGCATTTACTTTGAGTTCGTAGACTGGATAGAAAAAAAGATGGATGCAGTACTGGAATTAAATAGTTTTCTGTTTGAAGGATCCAAACATACTAATATAAGCCTGGCATCACTTAATAATTGGAAATATTCTTCTGTGAATGCAGCAAATATATTCACAGCTACTGCTTCAGTTTTCATACACGCACAGAAAATCTGGAACTAAAAAGTGAATTAAAGCCATCATAAATGGTCATTTTATCTAAATGATAAATGATATTTCACAAAGTGATATGTAAAAATATCTGTTGCAGCTGCAAATTAAATCATAGTCATCAGGCAAATTCTTAATATTACCATTAACTTATAAGGAGACACTGATGCTTCCTTAGCATGTTCATCTTCTGTTTCTGTGTGGTCACTGATATCACTGTGGTCTCCAAGGCACATAGTAATTGCAGACAAATATTTTGTGTAAGCTACATGTTCTCCATCAACGTTTTAGAAAAGCAGAAATAAAGTACTAAATTTACTAAATTATTACAAGCATGTACTGTTAGTTTTTTAGTTCATTGCAATCAAATTTAAATATATTGCTATTCTCATGAAAAAAATAAATAGCCAAACAATAAAATATATATCTGTATATATCTGTATATTTTTCCATATAATATCAACAATGTTATAGCAATAATGTTCAGAACACTCTCAATATTCTCATCCTCCCTTTCCTACATGTATTTCACATTCATTTAATCAATAATTGTCCATGTTAACCACTGATTCTTCCAACTGGTGATCTGCCCACTTCATGTGTCTTACAAGCCATGGCCTGGCCACAGCACAACTGTCCAGCACATCAAGTAAGGGGAATAGTGAATACTTCTCCTGGCAACACGAAGCAAGGAGTTAGCAGTCCCAATCTATCCTTGAGAGGTGTTTCTTACCAGATAAATTAAATAAATAAATAAAACAAAATAAAAGCAGGTTATAACTGAGTATTTTGTCTTATTTTTTGTTCTAAGATTTAATCATGTGACAAAATGAAACTCTGATCACTCTGCATAACAGAAACTGGAAGGTCAAAGTGAGTGCCCACAAAGGCTTAGTAGGTACACTTTTCCAACAGTTGAAAATTGGAATTAAAGAAATAATAGCATTTACAATAGCATCGAAACATAAAATACTTAGGAATAAATTGGTCAGAATATATGCAAGAACCATACACTGAAGTCTACAAAGTATTGCTGATAAATATTAAAGAAGATCTAAGTAACTATATTAAAAAGCCATGTTGATGGATTAGAAAATTCATTATTGATAAGACGTTCATACTTTCAAAGTGGGTCTACAGAGTCACCGCAATCTCAATCAGAATGTCAGCAGATTCTTTGCAGAAATTGGGGAGCTGATTCTAAAATTAATATGGAAAGGCAAATGACTTTTAGAAATCCAAACAATTTTGAAAGTAAAGAACAAAGCTGAAGAACTTAAAAGAATAGAGTTCAAGACATTCTAGTAAGCAAAAGTAATCAAAACAGTGTCTTACTGGACACCAAACTGAGGAACAGAATAGAGAAAAACACACACACATATGCAAATGATTTCCAACAAAATTGTCAAGAAAATTCTATAGAAAATGTATAGTCTTTATTTTTTCAGCTTTATTGAGGTATAATTGAGAAATATTGTATATATTCGAAATATGCTATATACTGTTTTGGCATACATATATGCATTGTGAAATGATTACCACAATCAAGCTAGCTAACATATCCATCACCTCACATAGTTACCTTGTGTGTGTGTGTGATAAGAATGCTGAAGATTAACTCAGTTATCAAGGAAACATAGTCTTTTTTTTTTTATTTTTTTTTATTATTATACTTTAAGTTCTAGGGTACATGTGCATAACGTGCAGGTTTGTTACATATGTATACTTATGCCATGTTGGTGTGCTGCACCCATCAACTCGTCAGCACCCATCAATTCATCATTTATATCAGGTATAACTCC
>NW_016809273.1:2259895-2275561 GCF_001698545.2 Rhinopithecus bieti
AAAGATTAATTCAAGATGGATTAGAGACTTAAATGTTAGACCTAATACCATAAAAACCCTAGAAGAAAATCTAGGTAGTACCATTCAGGACATAGGCATGGGCAAGGACTTCATGTCTAAAACACCAAAAGCAACGGCAGCAAAAGCCAAAATTGACAAATGGGATCTAATTAAACTAAAGAGCTTCTGCACAGCAAAAGAAACTACCATCAGAGTGAACAGGCAACCTACAGAATGGGAGAAAATTTTTGCAATCTACTCATCTGACAAAGGGCTAATATCCAGAATCTACAAAGAACTCAAACAAATATACAAAGGAAACATAGTCTTTAAACAGAAGCTCCAGTCTTATTTCACACTGTATATAAAAATTAATTCAAAGTGGAAGAATCATAAACTTAAATGCAAGAGTTAGGACTATAAAACTTCCAGAAAATTTAGGAGAAAATTTTTGTGACCGTGGGTTAGGCAAATATTTTTTTAACTATGACACAAAAAGCAAAGACTATAAAATTAAAACAGGTAAATTAGATATTATCAAAATTGAAAATTTCTGTTCTGTAAAAAAAAAAGATGAAAAGACAGAGAAATAAAATGAAGAAAATATTTGCAAAACATGTATCTGATAAAAAGGCTTTATCCAGAATATAAATAGAACTCTTACAATGTAATAATAAAAGAAACAACCAGATTTTACAAATGGGCAAAGAATTTGAACACACACTTAGCCAAAGAATATATAGAGATGGAAAATAGCTCAACATCATTAGTCATTAGGTAAATACAAATTCAAACTACAATGAGATACCACTACCTGCCCAGCAGAGTGCCTAAAATCTGGAACAAGATAGAGAAGAAATATTCACCATACTGACTGCTAGTGAGGATGCAGAGGAAATAACATTCTCATCTACTGCTGCTGAGAATGCAAAATGGTACAACTACTTAAGAAAACAGTTTGACCCAGCATATAACCTAGCAATTCCAATTCTAGGTATTTACCCAAGAGAAGTGAAAATATATAACCGCAACAAGATGTGAACACAATTGCTTAGAGCTACTCTTTTTTATAATTGCTGAAACCTGGAAACAATCCATGTGTCCTTCAACTGGTGGATGGATAAACAGATTGTGGTAGAAACATATAGTGAAGTACTATTAAGCAACGAATGGTAGTGAATCATTGGTACATGCAACACAAAGGTTTGATCTCAAAAGCATAAAGCTAAATGAAAGGAGCCAGAAACAAAAAAGTACGTAATGTATGAATTCATTCATCTGTCATTCTGAAAAAGACAAAGCTATTATGTCAGAAAACAGACCAGTGATTGCCAGTGATTGGGGGTAAGAATAAAAGACTGACTGCAAAAGGGCAAAATAATAACCTGTGGAGATATAAATATGATATCCTGATGTTGTAGTAATTACGCAACCGCATAATGGCAAAAGCCCTGGAACTGAACACTTTCATAGGGTAAATTTTATTGAATGTAAATTTTACCTCAGTAAGCCTGACTTTTAAAGAATAAGAAGAAGGAAAACTTGGCTGAACTATCTTCTCTTTTTGGAATGTTCCCTGCTCCCATTCTTTTCAGCCTGGTGTATCATTCCTTTCTCCTTTATTTCACCAAACTTGATGGGCCTCCATCCTTGCACCTGGCACACTTGGTTAAACTCACCGATGTTCCTGTCTGTTCTCCCATGAGATTGGGCTCCTTTGAGGGGTGTTTTCCCTCCCCAAAGCTATTTCTTATTTAAGTCACATCTAACATAAAATATAATCAATAAATCCCAGCACTTTGGGAGGCTGAGATGGGTGGATCACGAGGTCAGGAGATCGAGACTATCCTGGCTAACCCGGTGAAACTCCATCTCTACTAAAAAATACAAAAAACTAGCCGGGCGAGGTGGTGGGCACCTGGGTCCCAGCTACTCGGGAGGCTGAGGCAGGAGAATAGCCTACCCGGGAGGCGGAGCTTCCAGTGAGCTGAGATCCGGCCACTGCACTCCAGCCTGGGCGACAGAGTGAGACTCCATCTCAAAAATATATATATAATATATAATCAATAACTGTTGGGAGAGAGGGAAAATAAGGAATGAAACAAGGGGAAAGGTACTCTTTTGTTACTATTTTCTCTACCAACCATTCCTTGAGAGGAAAAGGTTTCTTCTATCATCCTTAAGATACTAAAGCTAATCTTAATTATAAAAATATACTGGATCTATGCCTTTAAATGAACCCAGGATTTTGATTTTATTCAGTTATGGTGAAGCCAAGAGATCAGGAGATGATTCCCAGGGAAAAGATGGTTTATTATTAACTGTTCCCAAGAGGATGAGTCATGCACCGTTGCATAGGGCCACAGGAAGAGGCACCAGCGTCAGTCAGAAGGCAAAGTAGGGAGGAAACCCTGGGTAAAAGTCTGTATTGTGGGTTTTGGGAAGAGAAGTGGGCAAGGCAGGGTAAGCAGTTGAGCAGGTCACTAGATACTGTAAATAATTTTGTTAAGCCCTGGGATATAGGAGTGGTCTCTAATTGTCTGGTACTTGGCTCTGGGGTGATTTGGCACAGAGGAATAGTGTCCCCAACTGCAGGAGTCTGATAAATGGAGCCAGGGAAAGGTATGGACACAGAATTGGCTGGTTTGCCCATCAAAGGTGTGCTCACCAGCAAGTGTTTGCCATCTCTAGGAAATAGTTACCCCTGAGAGAGGCAGTTTCTCCCCCAGCCAGTGAGGCCCCATATGCCAGAGCATTAAGACAGAAAATAAGAAAACACAGTCAATGCAATTTATATAATATCTTTCTTTTTTACATTATAGTGTATTCAATCACCTTAGAATAAAATCAGGTGTGCCCTGCTCATTATATGGGTGTTAGTGCTAGTTTTAGTCTCTAAAATAGGTCTAACATCTTGCTAAATATCAAGTAAAAAATAGCTTAGATGATGTGCTAAGGCATGCTCCTCTATATTCTGCAATAAGCGCTATATAAACATTGAGAGAGACATTTAATTTGTGTATGGAAAGATGGATTACACAGTCAACTTCTTTAACTTTTATTTCCTACTGTGAATCAACAGAAACTATGCTTTAGTGCCTCCCAGGATAAGTAATAGAAAATGCCACAGACAGAAACTCCTGAGTTATCTTCACCCTTGTTCTTTTATTTAATATTATGTCCATGTTATTTCATTTAATAAAAGATACAGGGGCTGGGAAAACACAACAGTGTGTCTGTGCATGTAAAGATATAGGAGAAATCAATTATAGTATAATACAAAGCATTATATTTTCTTACCTACATTTTATTGAAAGTATTAGGAAAAGGCCACACTATATTAGACTCCAAAATATATTTACCTTAAACTTCACTATAATAGAAGAAAACATTTATCACTATTCTAATATCATCAGTAGTTTTTCATTTCTGATTTCTCCACTTTGTGTCTGCTTTTAGCCTTATTCAGGGTTAAGCTGGGAATAACAATAATTAAGTTTAAGACCACCAAATGCTTTTATGACAGGGTTCTTAACTGCTGCATAAATACACAAAATAAAATATTTATTTAGGAAATTATGTTTTGTATCTCAAATGGCCTTTTTCAATTGCCCTCTCATTTCCAAGAATCTAAATAGAAACATTGGCTCACATTAAAAAGAGTTTTTAAACATAACCTATGGTGACAATAATTTTAAACAGCTAATATCTGATGTCTTACTATATGCTTACCCAATCTTTGACATACAATGTCTCATTTATTTTTCCAAACACTGCATGAGGGATGTATGCATACCATTCCCATTTGCAGATGTAGAAACTCAAGGACAGAAAGATTAAGAGACTCAGCTTGTAAGCAGTAACCCTGGGACTTAAATGAAAGGCTCTCTAACTCCCAAACCTATATTTTCACTCTATTATGTTGTATCTCATGTATAAGCTCCTTGGTTGGAGTATTTTCCCCTAGAAAGCACATTATAAATAATATTTATGGTACTACGAGTAACGACAAAGTACTTTGCATTTGTATAAAAGTACCAATACTATTACACAAAATCTGACTATAATGTGTACGGTTGTTACTTTGAGACAATACATGCCAAAGCTTTTCAACTTGCATCGCAGGAATCGATTTTCTATTTATGTAGCTGGATAACGGAATATCTTTCCTTTTCCCTTGTGCCCTATTAAACCTGAATACAGTTGATTATGTGGGGCTTTGTGATAAAGTAAGAGAGCAAAATAAAATCATTTCACAATGGGGAGACAGAAGTAGGTGGTTCCAGAAAGGCTGAAATAACTATAATGAGTATGGTGGAAGATGAAAACCTCTTCCATGTCTGTTTTTGAGAGAATACATTTCCATCATACATTATGCATCTATAGTTTCAAAGCTCTTCCTAGACATTTTAAAGATATTACCTCTAATCATCACACCATCTTTGTAAGGTAGATATGAATGTTCTTATTCTATAACTTAAGGTTAGTTGAAACTAAAAGTGGTTCACACAGCCAGGGAAGGGGCAGAACCAGGTCCTAAAATTCTGGTGTATCTAGCTCCAAAGGCTCCAAGATTGTGTGATTACTGGTGAGTGAAAGGTCTCTGAGAAGGCCAGTAAACTGAAGGTCAAGGTTGTTCCATGGTCACACGTTATTTGGTGCACCAAGTGCTTTAGGAAATTTTAAATTTACGTTCCTCTGCCCACCAATTTTTTATAATTCTCCTACATACTATATTTTACACTCGGCTTCCAACAGAGGTGTATCAATTGCATGGCTCTTGAAAGAAATTAAGAAGTCTGGTGAAAGATGATTATGATGATAGCGGGACATTATACAGAAGCACTTCACTATATGCTGTACATATGACCCATTTAATACTAACAACCATCCAATCTGTTAGATATGGTTATTCCCATTTCACAGATAAGGAAATTGATTAATTTGCCTAAGCCAACACAATTCCCTGATGGTAGAGCTGAGATTTAATTCCAAATCGAAATTATCCCAACGGTATGCTCCTAAATCCTAGGCTAAATTGCTTCTACTAGAGAACTAGGTTGTAAATGTTTCTGTTATAAACAACTCTCAAGCAATAGCTAAAAAACATCAGAACATACTCTAAGAATTAGCAAAGAAAGCTGATTAATTTGTTCTTCATCAGCAGACTCTTCTACTTCCTTTAAAAAAGAATCAGTCAAAACTTCAATTCAGCCCAATTTCAAACACCTTATATTGAGAAAACCTTCACCATAGGCGGTTAGCTTAATTGTCCAGAGGATTTGAGACTAAATAGTCAGTCGGTCCTTTGATTTCACTCTTGAATCAATGGCCCTCATGTTCTTCTGTCACTGTGAAGACGATGGCTTCTCATCTCTAGACAGCAGAAGAGTGGGTTTGCAAGAAAGAGAAGCTCGCTGATGTATTAAAGAGAACTGTAACCTCTGCAGAGGATTGATGGTGGCTTCAAGAGAATGTGCTCTCCCATCCACTCACAAGTGTAATTTAAAGAGGATTTTTCAAGACGTGGATAGACACCATTACTCACATCAATTCCCACTGCTTTCTCGCTCTACAACTCTTTACCAATTCTGGTCCACAGCTACTCTGCCCTGTTTAATCAACAGCGTGAATTTGAGAAGTATTCTCCAGCTTTCCCAAATGAATTTCTTATAATGCAAATTGAAAGAAGTGGTGAAAATGATAAATATGTCTGCAGTGTAACAGATTTGTTTCAAGCCGTATGATCTGCCTGAGGGTAAAAGAAACTTCCCAAACAAACTATGTCAACTCCAGATTTGAAATGATCTATTTTGACCAGGAACTTACCCTCAGTTTTTTCTCCTATGAATTTTTTCCTGAGAGTTTTTGTCTGCAAAATTTTATAATATTGAGGTCAATTCTCTACTTTGACAACAAAGATATAAATAAGTTCAAGGATATAAACTTATTCATGACAAAGATAGCATAAACCAGAATGCGTTTGTGATTCATGATGTTTTCCTAACCCTTTTCCCATACAACCATTGTGGTAGACAGAGTAGTACACCCCCAAACATGCCCACCTCTTAATCCCTAGAACCTGGGAATGTGTTATGTTATATGTCAAGGCTGCAGGTGGAATTAAGGTTGCCAATCAAGCGACCTTGAGAAAGAGAGATTATCCTGGAATATGTGTGTGGGCCCAGTGTAGTCACAAGAATCCTTGTAAATGAAAGACAGAGGCAGGATATTGAGTGTAAGAGAAATTTGATGCTAGAAAGGAAGGGGCCACAGGCCCAGGGCGGTGGACAGTCTCTAGAAGCTGGAAAGGGCAAGAAGATAGGTTCCCTCTGAGAACCTCGAGAAGGCAGTGCAGCCCTGTCGACACCTTAATTTCACCAAGTGAGACCCTTTTTTGGACCTTCAGAAGCATACTATAATACATATATGTATATATATTTTTTGAGACAGAGTCTTGCTCTATCACCCAGGCAGGAGTGCAGTGGTCTGATCTCAGCTCACTGCAACCTCCCCTTCCCAGGTTCAAGCAATTCTCCTGCCTCAGCCTCCTGAGTAGCTGGGACTACAGGTGTCCGCCACCATGCTCAGCTAAATTTTATTGGATTTTTAGTAAAGATGGGGTATCACCATATTGCCCAGGCTGGTCTTGAACTCCTGACCTTGTGATCCGCCCATCTCAGTCTCCCAAAGTGTACATATGCATTTTTAAGCCACTAAGTTTGTGTTAATTTGTTAGAGCAGCAAAGGGAAACTTAATACACATAATGGTGCCTGGAAGTGATGTGATGCTACATAAAATACCTAAAAATGTGGAAGCGTTTTCAGAAGTGGGAATTGGGAACAGGATGAGAGAAATTTGAGGAACATGATAGAAAAAGCTGATATTGCCTTGAATAAAGTGTTAGTAGAAACATGGATGGTAATGACTTTGCCAGTGAAGACACAAGGAAGTGATGAGAATGGCAGAGAAAATATATATTATTTCAGAGAATACCTAGTCACAGACTCTCAGTAATGAAGCAGTTAGTATTATACACTGTTAAATGCTGCCAAATCTTGGGAGATAAATCTGATATACAATTGGCCCTATCTTCACGTTTAGCATCTGCAGATTTAATCAACCACAGACAAAAATATTCTTAAAAGACAAAAAGTAACAATACAATACAATAACAATGTTACAAGTAAGAAAACAATATAGTTAGTATAACAACTATTTGCATAGCATTACATTGCATTAGGTATTATAAGTAATCTGGAGGTGATTTAAAGCAGAGGTATCCAATCTTCTGGCTTCCCCGGGCCACACTGGAAGAAGAATTGTCCTGGGCCACACATAAAATTCACTAACACTAATGATAGTTAATGAGCTAAAAAAAAAATTGAAAGAAAATCGCAAAAAAAAAAAAAAACTCGTAATGGTTTAAGAAAGTTCACAAATTTGTGTTGGGCCTCATTCAAAGCCCTCCTGGACCACATGTGAAACATGGACCACGAGTTGGAAACACTTGATTTGACGTATACTGGATATGTACATGGGTTATAAGTAAATGCTATGCCATTTTATAGAAGAGACTTGAGCATCTGAGGATTTTGATACGGAGGTTTCTGGAACTAATTTCTCAAGAATACCTAGGGACCACTGTATACTGTATGTATATAACCTCATTGTTTGGAGAATTTTTAAGAGACCAAAAGCAGTTTGGGTGAAAACACAGGAAATAGAAGGTAACAAAAAAAAGAAAAACGAAGAGGAAGAAGAGGAAGAGGAAGAAGAAGAGGAGGAAGAAGAGGAAGAAGAGGAGGAAGAGGAGGAAGAGGAAGAGGAGGAAGAGGAAGAAGAAGAAGAAGAAAAGAAAATCATTCCCAGGGTAAGTAACCACAGGCACAAATTAAAAAAAAAAAAAAAAGCAAATATGTTGCTTTATAGAACTCAAACTACTATTAAACAGAAGACCTCACCCAGGCTCCAAACCCAGATGGGTTTAACTGTACAGGTTGAGATAGACAGTTGGGAGAGTAGAACTACTCTGTATACTTATGGGTAACTTACACTGGAGTGTGGGGACCTCAGAGAAATGGATTAGCAAGGTGGGGTACTGCATAAGCAGAGAGAGGCAGTAAGAACCTTAAATGCATATTCCTAAGTGAAAGAAGTCATTCTGCAAAGGGTAGAGACCATATGATTCCAACAATATGTTTTAGAAAAAGGCAAAACTTTCAGAAACAATGAAGGTTCAGTGGTTACTTGGGGTTATGGGAAGGGAGAAATGAATAGGTGGAATACAGGGGGTTTTTAGGGCACTGAAATTACTCTACAGAGGCCCGAATACGTGGAGAAACTGGAGTAAAAGAGAGTAAAGCCCTGGGAATTAATCAAAAATCTTGGAAAAACAAGAAACTCTCAGATCTTGGAACTGTGCCTACAAAGGAGGGAATGCCAACGAGTACAGTTGGACTGAGTTCATATCTGGAGACATATTGAAAGAAATTTGTACAATGGTAAAGAGCATGGGTTCACTTTCCCCTCCTGAGGGTTCTTCAGGACCATCCCCTGGTTTAGTGATGTTGCATCTCTGGGCAAGAGCTCACAGGCTCAGTGTCCAGGGCCCAGTGCTGCCTGAGGCTGGAGTGCACCATGGAAGACAGGGATGGATCCCTACCTCCTGAATAGCTGTAGCTTGAGCTCACCCTCCATGGGCCATTTTATTTGTTTTCTTCTTTCCGTGTGCCACATAGCTCTTCCTTCTTTTTCTGTACTTCCTCTAAATGAATCCATTTGGGAAAGAGACAGAAATAAGGTAAGGGACCCCAGATCCAACCCCTCCAGAACACAGAGGGACTCTCGTGTTCTCTGTTCCTCCTCCCACTTTCCTGAATCACTTCTATTGAACAGACTTATGAGCTGAGTTCTCTCAGGAAAAATTAGGACATTTTCCTTTAAGAAAACAGGGTGAGCAGCAGAAGCCTTCAGTCCAAGCTCATAGACTAATCTGGGGATGGTAGAGGACTCCAGGGTAAAATTTCAAAAACTGTGACTCCGTGTCCTTGGAACGGATTGTTAAGACAGTGTAGGATTTGTCTGGGGGCACAGAGTCACACAATGGTTATTCATCGTCCCCTGTCATATGTCAGGTGTCTCTGGGCCCAGCCCCTGTTTCAAGACTGATCTGAAGAGCAAAGCCAAGTCTCTGGAAGCCTCTGATCAGACCCTAAAATCTGAGCTCTGTCTTCAGGGAACAGAGTCCTACCTGATGGGGCACACACACACCTGTGGGCTACACATTCCTCAAATGCACCTGTTCTCGGCAGAGGAACACGGACCAGAATCTCAATGGCAGATCATGCACAAAAAGTTTTCCAAAAAGGGACAATAAAAAATGATTATTACTCTCCTAAAAAGTGTAACAGGAAAGAAACACAGAGTTGTGTGAATTTCAGGTAGAAAGTTGCATTATTCAAGATTAACGATGGACTGAGGTTTGTCTAAGGAGAAGAGCATGAGAACTGGGTCCCAGTCTCTGAGTCCTCCAGGGTCCAGGGCAGACAAGGGAAAGATGTCCTCACCTGACCCCCTGCCCTTGCCCAGAATCACTCATTAACCTCAGATCCATGGAATCACCCTCCGCCAGCAGACCCTCCACTGCCCCCACGGAACTGACCACCTTCCTGCTGACGCAGCCTGGCGCCTTCCCTTTCTATGGAACTGTCCCAGGGAGTTCATCTCCAGAGTTCCTGTGGGTGACCTCTTCTGCCTCCACATTCACAGGCCGGGGAGACTCATGCCTGCCCATCACAGCCTTCTCCTGGAGGGAGGGATCGTGCAGGGGTTTGTCCCTCCTCCTTCTCACACTGTGTTCTCCATGTAGAGTGTGTTTCTTTTCATCATGTGCAGGCCTCTCTCTGGGGTTAAGCTGCAACCTGTCATGTGGTGGTTAGACATTTTTTTATCCTTCCACTTGTTGGTCATGAGCAGCTGGATATGGGCAATAAAGAGGGTGCACATTCAGATGTGGTTGGAGAAGAGAAAGGATTATGTCCAGAACGACCGAGCAGGACTATAAGCTGCATTCTGTGAACACCTTAGCATTACTTCATGCCTTCCAGGGCAGTGAGGACAAATCAGAGCAGTTTAACAATTTATGGAGTCCACTGCTCCCAAAACAAGTCAAGACACCTCCAGAGAGCCAATGACCATAGAAGCTCCCAAACTGTAAATGGAGAATTGAGCAATACAGGGCTCCAGGCACTGAGGAATGATCTGTACCTTCAGGCCTGCTGAGACATAAAGATCTGGCAAACCGTATCTGAAAGACCATCTTGCAAGAGGGTCAAAGCTCCAACTGGAAGAAGATCTGCCAACCCAGCCTCATTGTTTTGCCATTGGAATGCCCTTGACTCAAATAATTTGTCTTCTTAGGGCACTGAGTCCCAGGCCCAAAATATGTACAGAGGAGATCCATATTTTGTATCTTTGTATTTTGGCCACTTCCTAAGGTCACAACATCCACTGAGAGGACAGGATTGACCTGGGTCATCAGGAGCACAGGATCCCTAAGTTTCAAGTTCCTAAGGACCAGGGCCAGAGCACTGCCTTGACCCAAATGTAGAAAAAGGACCCTGAGAGATTTCACTCAACAGAGCAACCTGAAGCAGATGCAGAGTTAAGACCCTCCCTCATTATAGAGTTGAAACGGTGGAAACATGATATTAAATCTTATGTGTTTGTTAAAACCCACAGAACTATACAACACAAAGAGTGAACCTTAATGTAAAGAATAGGCTACAGTTAACAATAATGTATCAATATTGATTCATTAATTGTAACAAGTGCATCACACTAATACAAAATGTTAATCATGGGGGAAACTGCATGTAAGTGACAAGGGGCCTGGAGGAAACTGGCAGGTGTGAGAGGTTGAGGGGGAATATAGGAGCCCTATGTATCCTTGGTTTAAATTTTCTTAAACCTAAAATTGCTCAAAAATCAAAGTCTATTATTTTAAAATAATATAGAGTATGTTCTTTGAGCACAATAAGATTAACTTAAAATCAATAACAATTTATCTCAGAAAGCTCCATCTTTTTAAAATTGAAGCACATACTTCTAAGTAACCTGGGTTAAAGAAGAACTCACAAAGAAAATTAGAAAACATTATGCACTAAATGATTATTAAAATACAACATATCAAAATCTCTAGATTCAACCAAAATTATGCTTACAGGAAATGGTTAGCTTTCAGCTTTAAATGCTGACCTAAGGCTGTACCTGAAGAACACTGAAAAGGAAAATAAAATCTGAAGCAAAAAGAAGGAAGGAAGGAAGAAGAACAAAGGTAAATGGAATTTTAAAATGAAAAAACAATTCAGAAAATTAATAAGCCAAAGTTCATTTTATATAAAGATCAATGAAACCAATGAACACATTGCTGAACTAAAGAAAAAAAGAAACAATACAAATCTGCAATATCGTGAACACAAGAGAGTGACCAGTACAGTTCTTACTAACAATAAAAAAAAAAGAAATTATCAACATTGTATGCCAACCAATTCAACTACTTAGAAAAAATGGAAAAATTTCTTGAAATACACAATTTACCAAATTCACACCATATAAGAAAAGAAGACGAGACATCTACCTCACACCATATACTAAGATTAATTCTAAATGAATTATATATTTAAAAATAAATGACAACATAACTTACTTGTAGAAAATAATACAGCCAAATATCATCATGACTTCAAACAAAAAAATAAAATCTAAGAGCTTCTGCTCATTGAAAGATGTGTGTAAGTAAAAGGCAAGACACATAATAAGAAAAGATATGTATAACACATATAACAAAAAACTGCATCCAGAATAAATGAAATTTGCCAAAACACGGTAAGAGAAAGTTCATAAAAACTCAATAGAAAAATGGGCAGATGATTTTAGTGGGCACTGCACAAAAGGGATTATCCAAACAGCCAGTATAAATATAAAGTTTCTAGGAGGCCTCGTTAGTCATCAGGAAAATGCTAATAAAAATCAGAGCTAAATACTATTGCACAGGGTAAAAAGATTGACAATAAAGGTGAACAAGAAAGTAAAATAATGGGACTCCTCCTGAGCTACTTTGAAGAAGTAAATTGTACAACTTTGATCTGGCAATTTCACTTCAGCGTATACCTGAAAGTAGCATTACATATCACCGTTCCAATCTGGAAACAACCAGAATGTTCATCAACAATGGAATGGACACAACATTTGGTTATGTTCATCCAATTCAATACTATAAAGCAATAAAAACGAGTAAACTACAGCTACAGGCAACTTGGATATTGAACACAGACTCACAAACATTATTAAGGTAAAAGACCCTGACACAAAAGAATATATATTATGCACCTGCCCACATAAAGCTAAGAGTCAACAAAGTTATACTATAGTGTTTAAGAATGGAGACTTAGGTATACAATTATAAGGAAAAGTAGGAAAGTAATTCCCATGAAAGTCAGCATGGTGGTAACCTTTATTAAGAGGCACTGAGAGGAGACAGAAAGGAGAGCTGAGACATGCAGGTAACATTCTATTTCCTGATCTAGGGAGTGGTCACACAGGTATTCATCTTTGTTTTATGTGCTTCTCTGAATGTCGGTTATATTTCAGGACAAAATAATGAAAAATGAAGAAATTTGAAGCTGCAAGGAGGAAAACCACAGTGCTAAAAGCCCTCAAAATTACTGCAAGCAATTCTTTTTATATCTTAGCTACCTTTCTCTAGGACAACATACAAGCTCAAGCCATTAAATTTATCCCTGAAAGTAAACC
Source organism: Rhinopithecus bieti (assembly GCF_001698545.2). Taxonomy (NCBI): domain Eukaryota; kingdom Metazoa; phylum Chordata; class Mammalia; order Primates; family Cercopithecidae; genus Rhinopithecus; species Rhinopithecus bieti. Next base: position 2,272,713 of record NW_016809273.1, read on the forward strand.
ATTACCATTAGGCATTACAATGCATTTGGAATTATTTTTCATAAATGTGCATGCATGTCTCTTTGACTCTTTTTAAAATCTTTAATTCAGGGAGTATTCCAGAATACTTATGCAAACTTGGCCTGCTCCTCAAACCTTCAGTTCCAGTGCTGGAGACATCTGTAGCAGCCTGTCCAGATCTCCCCAACTTAGCCAAACCTCCAGCAATTTGAAACATCATCAGAAGCCATTATCATTCCATGAATATTTCTTAATTTTTACCACGTGCTAATAAAATGTATTGTTAGGATTCTTTATATGCCTCTATGCTTATTTTCTTGCCTTTTTGTTTATTTGTTTAATCAAATGGGAAAACATGGAAACAGCAGTGCAGATTGCCAGTGTTCCACAATATGTCACCATATCCCATTATCTCTGTGACACTGGGCTTGACCATCTCAGTTATGGACCCATAACTGAATTAGGGAGGGAGGAAAAGAATGTTTTTAAAGTAATAATTCTTCCACATATAGTGTGCATGAATAAGTCAATAATTATAAACTAATGAAATCATATTTACTTCTTCTAGAAGTTATTGCAACTAATTCTTACACATTTCAGCAAATGAATATTACATGATCATTATTATCTCTGGTAGCAGTTTCAGGTGCCCAAAGAATAAAGCCAAAAATCTAGCCCTCTGATGCGACCTTTAGATCTACTTCCATGGTACAAGGGAATACAGTATCAGTATTCCATGTGTAAATAAGTTCAATTAACAACAAACTATAATTGCACGGGGAGATGAAAATTAGTTTAAACAAGTCAATTAAATCATAAACATTTCAGAAATAAGAGGATGTGTTTGTAATCCAATTAGTGTGTTAATATACTAATAAATTTACTGATTTGAATGGTATCTTAATTGTATATTAGGGCACCCGACGAAAAAACAGTATATCTTAATTGTCATAAAGGGAGCTTTGGCTGCAGTATGACTACATAAGTTTGGAGAAAATTATCCATGTTAATGAGATCAAAATGCTTCTATCTAGAATAATAAATAAGGTTACTTGATGGTTTGGCTAATAAAAATGCATCCAAGGGACAGGGGAAATGGCTGAACACAGTATTGTCTGCCAGACGATAATTACACTAAGTTCCTGATGGGAGAGAATGGGATATTTTATACTATGACCAAAAAAAATCACTCCCATAGTTTAAACACTCAGATAATCATGGGAATAAAATATTCCAGGGGTAATTCTTTATTGCTACCTCAATTACCACAAATTAAGCTGATATTAATATACTTTACTGCTGTTCAGCCTTAAGTGAAATCAGTTGCACTTCACTGGTGACTCAAGAGAATGAGCCTCTCTCCTATTTCTGCGTAATTACCTGTAATTTATAGGGCACAGGGAGACCTGTGCAGCCTAGTCAAGGTCATGTTAAGAAGGTTAAATTGCATTGTTTTCAATCACCATCTGTATTCTGAACTGAGGTTACCACCTCCCCAATTGCCACAAGACAAAGGGACACTTCCTTGGCACAGGGGTTGTAGTGCCAAATTTTCAGGCCAAGGGGCAGATTGATCACGAGCTTTATATAAAATGTGCATTTTAATGAGTGCATGGCACTCCGATTAAAATGCTGAAATAGATAAATAATGGTTTTTAGTGCTAATTGCAACAATTTAAATCAATTAAAATGCCTGCAAAGAATGTTGACTCTGGATGAATTCCAACTTACTTATGCAAACTTGGCCTGCTCCTCAAACCTTCAGTTCCAGTGCTGGAGACATCTGTAGCAGCCTGTCCAGATCTCCCCAACTTAGCCAAACCTCCAGCAATTTGAAACATCATCAGAAGCCATTATCATTCCATGAATATTTCTTAATTTTTACCGCGTGCTAATAAAATGTATTGTTAGGATTCTTTATATGCCTCTATGCTTATTTTCTTGCCTTTTTGTTTATTTGTTTAATCAAATGGGAAAACATTGGGAAATGGCATGCAAGGCAAATCACTAAAGCCAATGATGAACTAGGAGTAGCATTTTGTAAGCCAAAATCCGGAAACCAAGATAAAAACTGATATCCGATTAATTAATTTACCAATACACACTTGCTTTGTGCTGGCCACTAGAACACAAAGCCCATAGTGGTCTAGAATTTACAACTTAAAGTTTATTAATTGGAAGACAGATGGTAAACAAACAAAAACGTAAATATAAAATATGGTAATAAATAAAAATTAAGAAAAATAAAGCAAGATAACAAAGAGAGGAAAAACGGTAGGGGTAAGGGTGAAGTTTATTTCTGGTTGTCAAAGATGGCCTCTCTAATAAAAAATATTTGAGCACAAATAAGAGAAAGCAAGCCATGTGATTATTGGAGAATGAATGTTTCAGGCAGAAGGAAGAGTACATGAGGTTGGGCCATGAGGCAGAAGTGTGCTTGGCATGTTTGAAGAAGGGGTAGGAGGCCAGGATGCTGAAGTTCAGAAAGCATAGGGAAATGTTGTAGGACAGGATGCAATGCAAACATATGCAACACATGCAAAAGTTGCAATATGAAAGATTGGAAAGAGCCAGATAGTAAAAGATATTATGAGCCAATGTAATGGAAGAACATTTTCTTTTGCTCTGATATTACCACATCATTGGAAGCTATTGGAAAGTGATGTGATTTGAGATGTTTTAAAAGAATCATTTTGACTGCTGAATTGGAAATGGAAGTTACCATGTCAATCTAGCAGGGAGAACAATTAGGAGGTGATTGCAATAATTCAGGTGAGAAACTATAGTTGTTGAATCAGGAAAATACAAGTGGAGGTAGTTAGAAATGATTAGAATTATATATATATATA
>NW_016809273.1:2278009-2298005 GCF_001698545.2 Rhinopithecus bieti
TATATATATATAAATAAATTAAAGGTAGCACCAAATGAATTTTCTCATGTATTGGAGGCAGAATAGCGAAAAATGACAAGAGCTGTGGGCAAATCTGAGATTTTGACGTAAATCATTGTAAGGATGGAGTTATTCCTCACTGAGATGGAGAAGATGGAAAGAAACAAGTTAGGGTGGAGAGAAGAATTGGCAGCTAAATTGTAGGCACATTAAGTTAGAGGTGCCAACTTGTTATCTAAGTGGAATTGCTGAGAGCAGCCAGTTACATGATGTCATACTGGCCCAAGCTGGAAATAAAAATTTAGAAGTTGGCTGAGTGTGGTGGCTCATGCCTGTAATCCCACCACTTTGGGAAGCCGAGGTGGGTGGATCACGAGGTCAGGAGTTCGAGACCAGCCTGGCCAACACAGTGAAACCCCGTCTCTTCTAAAAACACAAAAATTAGCTGGGTGCGGTGGCATGCACCTGTTAATTCCAGCTACTCGGGAGGCTGAGGCAGGAGAATTGCTTGAACCTGGGAGGCGGAAGTTGCAGTGAGTTGTAGATGGTGCCACTGCACTCCAACCTGGGAGACAGAGCAAGACTCTGTCTCAGGAAAAAAAAAAAAAAATGTAAGTCATGGGTTTCTAAATTGTCTTAAGAAAAAAGTCTGTATGAGATCACTTTGGAGGAAGAGTAAATAGAAAAGAGAAGAGATCCAAGGACAAAGATGGGGAAATAAAAAATAAAAATAAACCACTATCAAAGGAGATGAAGGAGTGACTAGTTACCTAAGAGGAAAACAGTATCCCAGAATCCCAGTGTAGACTCTGACATCAAGAAAGATGAGAACTGAGAGACTGACATTGGATTAAGGAGGTCATTGGTTCTGAGAAGTCTCTTCAGTAGTGTGGTGGGAGTAAAAATTGCCTCAAGTATGTTCAGAAGAATATGGGAGCAAGCAAACAGACCTCTCTTTTAAGGGGTTTTGCTGCAAAGCAGGGCAGAAAAATAGGGCAGAAATATGTGAAGTTAGAAAATGTGAGTAAGAAAATTTCTTATATGTGAGAAATTATAGCCTATTTGCATGCTGATAAGAATAAATCAGTAAAAAAGAAGAAAGATCGAAAAATTGCTGGAGCACAAGTGTTGACTTTGGCCTTAGAGAAAAGCACAGAGATTTCATTCTTAATAATGCAAGAAAGGCAGATTGCATGGGTATAGTTTCAAGTAGACTGGCAGATGTCAGAGTGAGACCACACAGTTTTAAGTGCTTCTATTTTCTTGGCGAAATAGAAAGCAAGGTTATCAGCTAAGAATGAAAGTGAGAAAGTACATGTTGAAAGTCTGATGTAAAGGAGATGAAAGAGAAAAAGTTTATTTAGGAGAGTAGAATGAATGGACTAGGAAAACAAGGTATAACTGCCCAAAAGTAGAAGAGCCCTCTTGAAGAAAGTGACCATGGATTTCAACATAGCTTGGTTTATGTCCAGTAATGTTCAACTGTTCACGTTCAGAAGCAGAGTAAGTAGAAAGTTGGATTCATCCAACATCCAACTGGATGTTGCTGGGTAAATACAATGAAGGGATAAAAGAAGAAAGGACAATGTACTTGAGAGTATACACAGGGAAGTGACTAAAATAATGCACTTGTTTAAAGAATAACCAAAGTCCAGAAATATCGAAACTGAATTTATTAGTTTGCCAGCTAAAGGAAAGATCATTCACTCTGGAGTAAGCAATGAGGTCCTCTGAGTATGAAGTCTGAGGCTAGATACAGGGCAAGAAGGAGGAAATTCTATTCAAATAGGATGGGATTCTAATAGTTATTTTCAGTTGTAAAGAAAGATAATAAAAGTATTTCTTAGGATCAGTCTTTATCTCAGCATAACTGATCATTTAGATGGGAATAGAACAGATCCTAATCCAAATTAGATGGGATAAAGTAACTTAGAATCAAATTGGTTTAGGGGTAAAGAGTGATCCAGTCTAGTCTTTCTGAGTAGGTGCAAGATTGGAACAGACTTAGGACCAAGCGGTGGTCGAACCCGGAAGTTCCAGTGCAAGTTTTGAGCCGAGATATTTCATAATCACACCAGAGAACTCAAGTTAAGCAGGGCCTAAGGGAAGAGAATGGTAGTGAAACTTGAGGTTATGTAAAACCTATGGAATGAAAGAATTGTTGGTTTAGATATCAGAGGGAATGAGCCTGAAAGATAAGATGGGATAGTTGAAGCATGAAATACTTGTAATAAAAATTATAAGAGCGTAACTTTTGAGAATCTCAAGTTCTAGGGTTCAAACAAGGGCATTTATGGCTGCATTAAGGTAGATTACAAGATCCTTGGAAGGGAAGGAGTTGAGAAACTTGTCACAGGGGTGGAGGAATTATTAAGCCCAAAAATGAAAGAAGGTACAAGATGATGGGAAAGTGTTAGAGCAAACAACAGTGGGCTAGAAGCTAAGATCTCCAGGAAACGAGGAAGAGATGTGTTTGTGTTTGTAGAATACTGCAACAAAAAAGGGGTAACAGCAGGTATAATCTGACCTTTAAGGTTTATTTTGCAGGGAGGGGCGGGGGTTGTTTTGTTTTGTTTTGTCTTGTTTTGTTTTTTGAGAAAGAGTCTCACTCTGTTGCCCAGGCTGGAGTGCAGTGACACAATCCTGGCTCACTGAAACCTCCGCCTACCAGGCTCAAGCGATTCTCCTGCCTCAGGCTCCAGAGTAGCTGGGTTTACAGGTATGTGCCACCATGCCCAGCTAATTTTTGTATTTTTAGTAGAGATGGGGTTTCACCATGTTTACCAGGCTGTTCTCGAACTCCTGGACCTCAGTGATCTGCCCACCTCAGCCTCTTAAAGTTCTGGGATTACAGGCATGAGCCACCACACCCAGCCTGATCTTTAAGTTTTAAGACTAGAGACTCTGGGGGAGTAGAGAGGCAATGATCTCTAATTGACAATGATTAAAAAAAAAAAACAAAAACAAAACAAAACAGCACACCTGTAGGCACAGTAGCACAGAGCCAGAGGGGTGAAGTCACATAAGAGGATGTACAGAGCCAAAAGGGGATGAAGTCGTCCTGTTTGTGAGAGACTTTTTGCAGAGGCTGAAGTGTATGGAAAAAAAGGGCATGTGATGGGGATATTCCCTGCGTGCGACTCCAAGTTAGGTGTGGTGAGAGGAGAGACCGAACAGGTATGGGGGCAGTCAGAAGTAGGGGCTCCGTTTGGCCAGTTATTCCTGGGTGGACTCCAAGTTAGTGTGTAGAGGAGAGACCATAGGTATGGGGGAAGCCAGAAGTAGGGCTCTTGCCAGGAGCAAACTGAACACTGGAGCTCCTTTATGATACATTTCAGCTGTCTTTCCTAGCTTTCTGCATTAGCTCGCAGAATGGTTTTATGCTTTGTTAAGAGTTTTCCTATAGCCCTTGACTATCTTTTCCTGCTTTAAGAAAAATTTTGCATTAAGAGACCTGGTCTTTCTGTAGAATCAGATACCACATATCTTCAACAGAAACCTGGATCGAAGACCAAACAGAAGCCCCAAATATCATTACCAAACAAGTTGCATCCTTTTTTTTCTTTTTTTTTTTTTTTTTTTTTTGAAATGGAGTTTCACTCTTGTTGCCCAGGCTGGAGTGCAATAGTGCAATCTCAGCTCACTGCAACCTCTGCCTCCCGGGTTCAAGTGATTCTCCTGCCTCAGCCTCCCAAATAGCTGGGACTACAAGCACATGCCACCACGCCTGGCTAATTTTGTAGTTTTAGTAGAGACAGGGTTACACCATGTTAGCCAGGCTAGTCTCAAATTCCTGACCTCAGGTGATCCACCCACCTTGGCCTCCCAAAGTGCTGGGATTACATGCAGAAACCACCACACCTGGCCCATAATGAGATTTTTTTTCTTTATTGCCACTTTTAGGCTGTTGGACATTTTCTTAGATACTTTGGAAGAGATGACTTTCCTCTTTCTTGTATTCAAAGACTTGAATCAGAACTAGAATCTAGAGTGCTAACTCCTCAAGCTTCCTTCCAAGACTTCTTGTCAGCAGCTAACACATACCCACTCCTTTTAGTACAGCCTTCAGTACTTACAAAAACAAAAGGAATGAAAATTGAAAACAGAGGATTTTAACCAAGAACCTACTTTATATATCTCACTCACTCCTTTATTCATTCATTCTTTCACTCATTTAATATAATCACTGATGTAATAAAACCTATGCTGTAGACACTGAACAAATCAGGGGACAATTCAGATGATTTATCATCACCTTTTGGGAAAAAGAAAATCACCAAGTTAGAAGGCCATTGGGAATGGGATAAAGTTTTACTTACTCTCTAGTAATTCATTTCAAAAAGGAATTTTCCAGTCTGAAAGCAAATAAATGAGAATAGCTTATTCCTAGGTTCATCTGAACATCAAATGTCCTAGCAAGAGAAAGGTCAGTGTCAGCCTAAGATTCTACTTGAGCAGAGAGATTCTTCCTTGTCCAATTGTGAGGCTTGAGCCACAAGAAAAGATAATTTTTATAATATACTTGGACCCCTCGTGACATGAATAGCATTGAATTCTAGGCTTAAGAGTGGAAAATAGTGGGAGTTTCCACTGAATGATTTCAATTTTCTCTCCATCATCACTCTTACCAAAGTAAAAATGACTTTTCTGCTATTTAATCAAATGGGCACTTTCCTGTTCTTGCCTTTTTTATCCTCTTAGCATCATGTAACACTGCACACATCTCTGTTTCTTTAAACACTCCCCTCTTGGATTTCACTTCCATATTCCAGATATGTTACTATGCTTTTTCACGTCTTCAAAAATGGTATGCCAATTTAAACCACAATGAATTACCTATACACATATTTTAAGTGGTTAAAATTAAGAAGATGAAGAAAATGCAGTATTGGTGAGGATGTGGAGTAGCTGGAATTCTCACAGAAGACTGGGGGATAGTACAGCCACTTTGGAAAAGTTTAGCAGTTTCTTAGAATATAAAACATATGTTCCATAAGTCATACGACCTAGCAATTCTACTCTTAGGTATTTCCTCCAAAAGAAATGATAAATATCAGTCCATGAAATAACTTGTGTACAAAAACTTAGAGCAGCTTTATTTACAATAGCCAAAAACTAAAGAAAAAAGAGTCCTTCAACAGGTGAATGAAAAAGCAATCATGGTACCTACGTACAGTAGAACACTATGTAGCAATCAGAAAATAAAACCAACTACAGATACATCTGACAGTTGTAACAACACAGATGAATCTTTAAAACATGATATTGAGTAAAAAAGAAAGCAATATATAAAAGAGTATGTTTACATTTATATAAAACATTGAAATACATAATAATACATACAAAATTGTAGAACAGGCAAAAATAATCTACAATGACAATAGATCAACAGTTACATGGGGCCAGGGATGAAGGCAACAAGCAAAAGGGTGTGAGGGAACTGTGTGGGGAGATGTATGTGATCAGTGCTGTTCAAATAAATGCTTAACAGCCAGTTCTCCGGGAAACTATGTGCATATATACATATGAAAGTTTATTATAAGTTTTACCGATACAAGGAATATCTAGGAATTTTAGAGAGGAGATGGAGAAAGATGGCAGACTGGAAAGCTCCATCGATCACCCTTCAACAAGGACACCAAGTTAACAATTATCTACACAGAAAAAACACCTTCTGTTTTTTCTTAAGAACCAAAAAACAGGTGAGCACTCATAGTACCTGGTTTAACACATCACTGAGAAAGGCACTGAAGAGTGAGAAATACCAGTCTTGAATCACTGATACCACCCCTTCCCAACCGTTGGCAGCAGCAGTGTGGTTCAGAGAGCATCTTTGACACTGGAGGAGGGAGAACACAAAAATGGTGAGGCATTGAACCCAGTGCTGTTCTGTTAGAGCAGAAAGGAAAAGCAAAGCAAACTAGCTAACACCCACCCACAGAGGGAGCATTTAAACGAACCCTAGATAACGGTCTGAATTTGAGTGTCTGCAAACCTCATCACTGAGAAACGCCTGCAAACCTCGCCACTGAGGAACACCTGCAAACCTCGCCACTGAGGAACAAAGTGCTCTGGGTCTCTGAGTAAACTCGAAAGGCAGTCTAGGCCGTAAGGACTGCAACCCTTAGGTGAGTCCTAGGGCTGAACCAGGCCTAGAGACAGTGGACTGGGGAAGGGGGGCATGTGATATATTGAGACACCAGGTAGGGCAGCCAAGGGAGTTCTGGCATCACCCCTCCCCAACCCCAGGGTGCACAGCTTGCAGCTCCAAAAGAGACTCCTTCCTTCAGCTTGAGGAGAGGAGAGGCAAGAGTGGCAGGACTTTGTCGTGCATCTCGGATACCAGCTCAGCCACAGCAAGGTAAGGCACCAGTCAGTGTCATTAAGCCCCCATTCCAGGGCCTAGCTTCCAGACCACATTTGTAGACACATCCTGGGCCAGAAGGGAAACCACTGCCTTGAAGGAAAGGACCCAATCCTGCCAGCATTGATCACCTGCTAACTGAACAGCCTTTGGGCCCTGAATAACCAGCAGTGATACCTAGGTACTACACGAAGGGTTTTACTGAGCCTCTGAGACTTGCTGGCTTCAGGTACCAACACTGCCATAGGTGGATAGAGCACCAAGTGGACTCTTGGGGTCCCCAATTCCAGGACTTGATTATTGGATGGCATTTATGGACCTGCCCTGGGCCGGCGGGAAGCCCACTGCCCTGAAGGGTTAGTCCCAGGCCAGGCAGCATTCACCACAAGCTGACTTAAGAGACCTTGTGCCTTAAGGAAACATCAGTGGTGGTCCGCAGTACTACTTGTGGCCAGGGGTGGCGGTAGCTATGAGGGTGAGGCTCCTCAGCCTTTGGAAAGGGGAGAGAAGAGTAGGAAGGACTGCATCTTATGGTTAGAGTACCAGCTCAACCATAATACAATAGAATACTAGGTAGACTTCCAAGGTTTTTGGCTCCTGCCTCTGACTCCTGGACAACACTTCTGGACTCAACCAGTGCTGAGGGGACCTCACTACCCTAAAGGGAAGGGCATGGGCCTGACTGGCTTTGCCCCCTGCTGATAGTGGAGGCCTAGGGCCTTGAGCAAATGTAGGCAGTAGCCAGAGAGTGGTTACAGCAGGCCATAGGCAAGACCCAGTATTGTGCTGGCTTCAGGTCTGATCCAGCCCAGTCACAGTGGTGGTGGCCATAGGGGAACTTGTGTCACACCACCTCCAGGTTTAGGTGGCTCAGAAAGAAAGAAAGAGAGACTCTGTATGTTTGGGAGAAAGTAAAGTAAGAGAACAAGAGTCTGCTGGTAATCCAGAGAATTCTTCCAGATCTTAGCCAAGACTATCAAGACAGTACTTCTATGAGTCTGCAAGGCTGGGCTTGGGGTGCCCCCTAAAGTAGGAACAGCATAGATCACAACATCCAAGTTCTTTCAAATATCTGGAAAACCTTCCCAAGAAGGAAAGCTACAAATAAGCACAGACAGTGAAGACCACAATAAATACCTAACTCTTCAATGCCCAGACATTAAACAATATCTACTAGCATCAGAACCATCCAGGAAAACATGACCTCATCAAATGAATTAATAAGGCACCAGGGACCAATCCTGGAGAAACAGAGAAATATGACCTTTTAGAGATGGCTGTGTTGAGGAAGCACAAAGAAATTCAAGATAACACAGGAGGGAATTCAGAATTCTATCAGATAAATTTAACAAAGAGATGGAAATAATTTTAAATAATCAAGCAGAAATTCTGGAGCTGAAAAATGCTATTGTCCTACTAAAGAATGCATCAGAGTATTTTAATAGCAGAACGGATCAAGCAGAAGAAAGAATTAGTGAGCTTGAAGAGAGGCTATTTGAAAATACAGTGAGAGGAGACAAAAAATAATAAAAACTAATAAAGCATGTCTACAAGACCTAGAAAATAGTCTCAAAAGGGCAAATCTAAGAGTTATTGGCCATAAAGAGGTGATAGAGCAAGAGACAGGGGTAGCAAATTTATACAAAGGGATAATAATAGAGAACTTCCCAAACCCAGAGAAAGATATAAATATTCAAGTACAAGAAGGTTATATAATACCAAGCAGGTTTAACCCAAAGAAGATTACCTCATGGCATTTAATAGTCAAACTCCCAAAAGTCAAAGATAAAGAAAGAATCCTAAAAACAGCAAGAGAGAAGAAACAAATAATGTACAATGGAATTCCAACACATCTAACAACAGACTTTTCAGTGCAAACCTTGCAAACCAGAAGAGAGTGGCATGACATATTTGAAGTGCTGAAGGAAAAATAATTGTACCCTAGAATAGTATATCTGGTAAAAATATCTTTCAACCATAAAGGAAAAATAAAGAATTTCCCAGACAAACAAAAGCAGAGGGACTTCATCAATACCAGATTCATTCTATAAGAAATGCTAAAGGGGTATTTCAATAAAAAAAGGGACATTAATGAGCAATAAATAAACACCTGAAAGTACAAAACTTATTGTTAATGGTAAGTACACAGAAAAACACAGAATATTATAACACTGTAACTGTGGTGCATAAACTACTTAAGTGGAAGGACTAAATGATAAATTAATTAAAAAAAAAACTAAACTTTTCAAGACTTAGTACAATAAAACAGAAACAACAAAAGTTAAAAGCTGGGGACAAAGTTAAGACAAGTTTTACTAGGTTTTCTTTTGGTTTGCATGTTTGTTTATGTAAATAGTGTTAAGTTGTTATCAGATTTAAAAATGGGTTACAAGATAGTATTTGCAAGCTTCATGCTAAACTGAAGCTAAAAATGCATACAACGAATACACACACACAAAAATCAAGAAACTAAATAATATCACCAGAGAAAATCACCCTAACTAGAGGAAGACAGGAATGAAGGAAAGAAGGAAGAGAGGACCACAAAACAACCAGAAAACAAGTAACAAAGTGTTATCAATAATAACATTGAATGTAAATGGAATAAATTCTTCAATCAAAAGACACAGACCAACTGAATGAATGACAAAAAAAAAAAACAAGAACCATTAATCTGTTGCCTACAAGAAACATTCTTCACCTATAAAGACACATATTGACTGAAAACAAAGGGATGGAAAAAGATATATCATGCCAATGGAAACCAAAAAAGAGCAGGAGTCACTATACTTACATCAGAAAAAATAGACTTCAAGACAAAAACTATAAGAAAAGACAAAAAAGGTTACTATATAATGATAAAGGAGTTAATTCAGCAAGAAGATACAATAATTTCAAATATATATATGCAAACACTGGAACACCCAGATATATAAACAAAATATTACTAGAGCTAAAGAGAAAGATAAGCCCCAATACAATAGTAGCTGGAGACATCAACACCTCACTTTCAGCAATGGACAGATCTTCCAGACAGAAAACCAACAAAGAAACAGAATTAATCTGTACTATAAACCTAATACATACTTACAGAACGTTTCTTCCAAAAGCTACAGAATACACATTCTTTTCTTCAGCACATGAATCTTTCTCAAGGATAGACCATATGTTAGGTCACAAAACAAGTCTTAAAACATTCAAAAAATTGAAAAAATATCACGCGTCTTCTCTGAGCACAATGGAATAAAACTAGAAATTAATGAAAAGATAAATTTTGGAAACTATACAAATACACAGAAATTGAACAATATGCTCCTGAATGAACAGTGGGTTAATGAAGAAATTAAGAAGGAAATTGTGGTGGTTCGTGCCTGTTAATCCCAGCACTTTGGGAGGCTGAGGTGGGTGGATCATGAGGTCAGGAGTTCAAGACCATCCTGGCCAAGATGGTGAAACCCCATCTCTACTAAAATACAAAATTAGCCAGGCATGGTGGTGGGCACCTGTAATCCCAGCTACTCAGGAGGCTGAGGCAGAGAATTGGTTGAACCCAGGAGGCAGAGGTTGAAGTAAGCCAAAATCACGCCACTGCACTCCAACCTGGGCAACAAAGCAAGACTCTGTCTCGAAAAAAAAAGAAGGAAATTGAAAAATGTATTAAAATAAATGATGATGGAAACACAACATACCAAAACCTATGGTTAGCAAAAGCATTACTAAAAGGGAACTTTAGAGCTATAAGTGCCTATATCAAAAAAGATGAAAAATTTGAAATGAACAATCTAACAACGTATCTTGAAGAACTAGAAAAGCAAGGGCAAACCAAACCCAAAATTAGTAGAAGAAAATAAATAATAAAGATCAGCACATAAATAAATGAAATTGAAATTTAAAACTAAAAAAAAAAAAAAACAGTGAAACGAGAAGTTAGTATTTTGAAAAGTTAAACAAAATAGACAAACTTTCAGCAAAACTAAGAAAAAAAGAGAGAAGATCCAAATAAAATCAGAAATGAAAAAGGAGACAGTACAACTGATACTGCAGAAATTCAAAGTGGTTACTATGAGCAAGCATATGCCAAGAAATTGGAAAATCCACAAGAAATGCAAAAATTCCTAGATACATACAATCTACCAAGACTGAACCAGGAAGAAATCCAAAACCTGGACAGACCAATAAGTAATAAGATCGAAGCCATAATAAAAAAAAATCTCCCTGTAAAGAAAAGCCTGGGACCTGATGGCTTCACTGCCAAATTCTACCAAACATTTAAAGAGGAACTAGTACCAATTCTACTCAAACTAACCCAAAAAATAGAGGAAGAAGAAATACTTTCAAACTGATTCTACTAGGCCAGTGCTACCCTGATACCAAAACCAAAGACACATAAAGAAAAGAAAACTACAGGCCAACATCTCCAATGAATATATTGATGCAAAAATCCTCAACAAAATACAAGCAAACCAAATTCAACAATACATTAGAAAGACCATTCATCATGACCAAGTGGAGTTTATCCCTGGGATACAAGGACAATTGGAAGTATGCAAATCAGTCAGTGTGATACGTCGTATCAACAGAATGAAAACTAAAAACCATATGATCAGTTCAATTGATTCTGAAACAGCATTTGATAAAATGTAACATCCCTTCATGATAAAAACTCTCAAAAAACTGGGGATAGAAGGAACATACCTCAACATAATAAAAGCCATTTATGACAGACCCAGAGCTAGTACCAAACTAAATGGGGAAAAACTGAAAACATTTCCTCTAAGATCTGGAACACAAGAATGCACATTGTCACCACTGTTATTCAAAATAGCCCTGGAAGTCCTAGCTAGAGCAATCAGACAATAGAAAGAATTTTTTAAAAATTCAAATTGGAAAGCAAGAAGTCAAATTATCCTTGCTTGCAGATAATATAGTCTCATATTTGGAAAGACCTAGACTCCACAAGAAAATTCTTAGAACTGAGAAACGAATTCAGGAAAATTGCAGGATACAAAATCAACATACAAAGATCAGTAGCATTTCTATACACCAATAGTGAACAATGTGAAAAAGAAATTTTCAAAATAGTAATCCCATTTGTAATAGTCACACATAAAATTAAATACCTGGGATTAAATGACAGAATTCTATAATGAACACTAATGAAAGAAATTAAAGAGGGCACCAAAAAATGGAAAAATATTCCATGTTCATGGATTGAAAGAATCAATATTGCAAAACTGTCCACACTACCCAAAGAAATCTATTAATTCAATGCAATTCATATCAAATACCAATGACATTCCTCACAGAAATAGAAAAAAAATCCTAAAATTTATATGGAACCATAGAAGACTCAGAATAACCAAAGCTACCCTACACAAAAAGAAGAAAACTAGAGGAATCACAATACTTAATTTCAAATTATACTACAGAACAATAGTAACCAAAACAGCATGGTGCACAAGCCAATGAAACTTAAATCTGCCCCCTCTCCCCAACTCTACAGCTCTTTCCTTAAATGTTTTTTTTAATGTTCATCTGTCTCTAAGCCCTTATTCTCCCTGCTCTAGTCAAGCCACAACTAACTCTCAGGAATACCCCCAAAAGCCTCCTAAAGGCTTCTCAGTCTTTAGCCTCTCACTCATTTTCCGAACTATATAAAGAGAAAATAGATAATCAGTAGATGATAGATAGAATGACAGAACGATCGATCGATCGATCGATCGATCGATCGATAGATAGATAGATAGAGAATTCTGCTTTTGTTATATGGCTTAGAAGTACCTCTATGATTAGGTCCTGATTAGACTTCACATCCCTGGAGAAGTCTTCTCTAATCCCTTAGGTTTGGGTTAGATATCCCACATATATAATCCCACAACTCTTAGCACACAGTGATGTTGCCTAGTTAATTTTCTGTCTCCTCTGCCAGACTGAATGCTCCTTTAAGCCAAGGACCGCTTTTATTATGCTTGCCATTAAAACATTAGATCCTGCCGGGTGCAGTGGCTCATGCCTTAATCCCAGTACTTTGGGAGGCCAACGTGGGCAGATCATGAGGTCAGGAGATCAAGACTATCCTGGCTAACACTATGGAACCCCATCGCTACTAAAAATACAAAAAATTAGCCGGGCGTGGTGGCACGGGCCTGTAGTCCCACCTACTTGGGAGGCTGAGGCAGGAGAATCGCTTGAATCCGAAAGGCGGAGTTTGCAGTGAGCTAAGATTGCACCACTGTACTCCAGCCTGGTCAACAGCAAGACTCTGTCTCAAAAAAAAAAAAAAATTAGATTCTAGTCATGTGCCTAGAAAACAGTAGTTCATCATTGAATATTTATTGAATGAGTCTTGTTAATATTACAGACTGAAAAGTTTTAGTCAGCTATTGCTAATCTTCTGTTCATCTTATACCCATCAGAATTCAAGCCTTGTCTTCCCAAATGATACTGTAAGTCTTCTGCTAGGTTAAAGGTTGTGTTTGGAATTTACCTAAAAACTCACATAGGATTCAAACTGCACACCTGGCATAATATATAAAATATCTGATCAATTACATGTCTTCTTATTATTTCAAAAATCTAAATTCTTATCAAATTCTTCAAGTTGACACTGAAGACCTTATCAACAAAATACATATAATGTTTTCAACACTCTTACCAAAACATCGATTTTGTGTGTTTTTAGCCTATTTTCAAATATTTTCCCTCTTTACCTACCCTTCTGTCCTGCCTTCCTCTCCTAACTCCTCTTGTGACCTACGCTTGCTCTGTTGCCATAATCTTGGATGTCTTTATCTCTTCCAATTAATTTTTTATCCTATCTTCAAAGGACTACTTCAGTTCTTGGCTTTCTGCCCCCTTTGTAAACAAACATTTTTCAATTATTCTTGTCCGTTTCAGGAATGGGACTAGTTACTGAGAAAACAAAATTAAGTAATACACTCTCCCAAGTAAGAGTCTGCATGCTGAGATTGGGGAGGGCTGATTTTTCAATTTCATATATACATATATGTTTTTGTTTTTGTTTATCAGATGGAGTCTTGCTGTCACCTAGGCTGGAGTGCAGTGGAGAAATCTTGGCTCACTGCAACCTCTGCTTCCTGGGTTCAAGAGATTCTCCTGCCTCAGCCTCCTGAGTAGCTGGGACTACAGGCACCACCACCAAGCCTGGCTAATTTTTAGTAGAGATAGGGTTTCATCATGTTGGCCATCCTGACTTCAAGTGATCTGCCTGCCTTGGACTCCCAAAGTACTGGGATTACAGGTATGAGCCAATGTGCCTGGCCTTGAATTTGATATAATTAATGTGTGATAAGGTATATACATGGCACTGTGGAAGCAGGGAGAAGAGAGCACCCTCTGACTGAGCATAGGAGGAAGACGAATGGGAGAAGTCATTAAGAATATTATTATACTTCATTTGTCTATATTCCTGTTATAAAATAGCATGTCTCATTCATTCCAGCACTTTCTGTGGCTAACATTTGTTGAGCACACCCATTAACTCATTTCACTCTTATTACAACTGTATGAGATAGAATGGCATAGATATTATTATAATCAGCAATTTACAGCTGGGAAACAGAGACACTGAGTCAATATACATGTATTGCCTCAGTCATTGGTGGGTGACATAAAATACACTGGGGAAAAAGAAAGTGGGGTATGTGAGTCACATGAATCCTAAGACTGTACTAGGCACACAGAAAACTGCAAGCATTTTTTTTTCTGCTTTTGTATCATTAGGCCCAAAGACAATCTGTATATTACTCTCAGAAACTGAAAGGAAATTCAGAGCTGCTAATCCTCCACTCTAACATGTTCACACATAAAAACCTAGATTTATTTATTTGTATTTTTCATACACTGTTTTGCTAGAATTTGGACATGGGCTTGTGTAATGGGGAACGATCTCTCAAATAAGAAAGAATACCATAACACTTGCTTCCATATTCAATAAGCCCAGAAATGAGAATTTGTCATCATTTCCACCATTTTTATCAGGAAGAGAGTCTCTCTCTTGCTTTTCTCAGTATAGACGTCGAAGCAGTCGGGCCAGCCCATGGATTCCCTCATCCTCTGTGCACATATAACCAAGGTAAGGCTGCATCCAACTGTCCTTGTAGGGTTTCTCTCGCTGTTTGCATGAAAGAAAAGCTTGAAATAAAATTTACTCTTTGCTCTCAGCAAGAACTAATACTTATCAAATGCCCTGGTCAAACACAATAAAATCATACTGTGTAAGGAAATTGCTTTTGTAATTGATTTACTAGTTTTCATAGAGGAAAAGCATTTCAGTAGCATTTTCATTAAACTGCTTGTCTACAATGACTAAAAAAAAAATCTAGTTTTCAGTTTTAAAAGACCCAGTATCTCTGTTGTTTCAATTTTTTTAACAAAAGTAATCAAATGAGGAAAATATTAAACCTAATGGTGCACTCTATGGTAAATACAAAATCTAGACGTGTGCTTCCTTGTAGAGAAGTATAGAATTAGACATTATTTACAGGAATGAGAACACTTTTGTTATTGCTGTCTTAGGTTGGAAGACAGGAAAATAAAGGAAGACAGGAGTAGCCTGCCTTTGTTTACACACACACACACACACACACACACACACACACACACAGCCTTAACCCACTGCCCTGAGACTCAAAGCAGGGCTCACCCAGCAAGAATAAACTCAAATGCACAGTTCCTGCTACCTAGGGCTTTGCGTGTCACTCTAGGCCCCGCAATAAGCACAAAACTGCCAAAAGAAAGCTTTTGTCATTTAAAATGCACTTAGCTCAAAAGAGATCAAGGTAACAAACTGCATCCAAGTTTCCTTTCAGTTAAATTACTTGATACAAAACCAAACCACTGCACTGTTGACTAAAAATATATATTTTGCTATTTCAACATTAAACTGTAAGCTCCATAAAGACAAGGTCTCTGTGTATTTCACCAGGTCCAAGCCTACAATCAAGGTATGACTTTCAAATAAACAAATAGATTTTAATTTCTCATTGAATCAAACAAAAAGTGTCTCTGAATGGATGTCACAATGATACCTTTAATCATTAACTTTTATGGTAGAAAACTCCTTCCCAAGCTTCCACTTTTCTCCCATTTTGGGGCACATCAAAGGAAGAGAAAGAGCTTTGGGGCCAAGACAAGAAAAAAAATATATAGGAAACGGAAAAAATGTCACCAGGGATAATCAGATCAAGATCTTGAGGTCCAAACTCCAAATGGCAATTTTTGCTTGACTGTAAATACCTGTAGTTATAACCATTAATTGAACAATGGTTACATTTGGTCGGAATTGTAAGAAACTACGCAGAGTGAAAAATATTTTTTGGACAAACTGGAGTATTCTAGGAAACCCACTTATCATGCTGACACAACTTGAAAACATTCATTTATCCAACAAATATTTACTAAAACTTGCTGTTTGCTAAGCACTGTGCTTGGTGCTATGGATTCAAATAGGAACATGCAATGTATATCTGAGATTTTTTTTGAGGTCATGGATAAATTTGACAATCTGTTATACAGACCCTCTCCCCAGAGGAATGGACATTTAAACATGTACATGTTTTATATACAATTTCAGAGAGGTTGTAGATCCTCCCAAAATCCTACAGCTGGATATTGTTAAATTATTTGGAATATTAACTGTTAAATAATGGAAGCTGTGGGATTTCTATATGTGTGTGTATATATATATGCTATATATATATATATGCTATATATATGCTATATATATACACACACATATATACAGAAATACATATTTGCATGTCACTACAGGTCCCAAAATAAGCCCATAACTGCCAAAAGAAAGCGTTTATCATTTAAAATGCACTTGGTTCAAAAGAGATCAAGATAACAAATTGTATCCAAGTTTCCTTTCAGTGAAATTACTTGACACAAAAGCAAATCAGATATATACACACACACACACACACACACACACACACACACACACATATATATATATCTCCTACATCTTCCATTGCTTTCTGCCCAAGCAGTGATCTACATGCTGCTATGTTTCCTCTCTTTTCATTTCAATTACATTCAGGTTATTTTCTGGACAGAAACCTCTTGATTAGAACATGCTGCAAAAAGAAGTTTGCAAAGGCAGGGAAGACAGCAGGTGATCTCATTCAGACCCTTCCCAATTTTAGAGAACTTCCTGAAGTAGCTCACAGAAATTAGTAAATCATTTTAACGTAGTCTTTAGAAACCTTCCCTAACCTGATTAATCAACTTATGGCACTTTTCTATTTAAAAGATTTTACTCACTTAAAAACACTTTTGCATTTTCAATGTGTAAATAACCAGCCAGATATGATGCAGAATTTTCAGGAAAAAATCAAGTCAAGGTGTACAATTTCACATCAAAAAAGAATGCTAGGTTGACATTTAAAGTACTTGTTTGCACAAAAGACACTTGGTTTTCTTTTTTAATCAATTATCCTGCTCTCACTTGCTGTATCTATTATAATTTATGGATTACTGGAATTCATAATTGAATAATATGTAGCTATCACCTGGGGGTGCTAAACCAATTCTCCTACTTGGAATTGCCTGTCTAGGTAGGAATGACACCAACTTTAGTATTTTCTCTCTGATTAGAGACACTATAGATTTGCAGTCGCCTCCATGTAATATAAATCAATAAAGAATAATTTTCCAGGCAGTAAATCAATTGTCAGTTCACAGACCCTAATACCCTTGTGCAGGATTTATTGAAAAAATGAATGGCAGTCTTGTTAGGAGATGTACAGCATGCTTTATAGGGACATAATAGTGTAAACCCCGAACTATTACCTTCACTATGGTGAAGAATCCAGCAGGAATAACCCTTTCATTTCCATGGAAAGCAAACTCAAATGATTTTTCAATTACAAAATGAAAAATTTTAAAGATAATAACAAGATAAAAATCTCTGATTGGGAAGATATATCAGTCCTGAAGTCACCATAACCCTTTTGCTGGGAGTTTCTGTACCCTGGATGTGGTGGACCTATCAAATTAATATTCTAAACCTTTGCCATCCAATAGGATATCTGCTAGCCACATGGGACTATTAAAATTTGCAATATGATTAGTCCAAATTGAGATGTGCTGTAAGTGTAAAATAAACACTGGATTTCACCTAGCACATCACAAAGAATGTAAAATATCTCATTAATGATTTTTGTATTGTTTACTGAAATGGTAATAGGATATGTAGGATTCAGCAAAATATATTGTTAAAATTAATTGCAACTATTTCTTTTTATCTTTTTTATAGGGCTACTATTTATTTTAAAAGTACATATGTGGCTCACATAATCTTTCTATCGTCCATCACTCTTTTGGACCAGGCATTTTGAAAGAGAAGTATTTTAACCCTAAAAATAAGTATCGGGGGATGGGAGGTGGGTAAACCCAGGAGCACACCAAATATATCTTCATGGGTAAGTCCTTACGATTTTGGATAGAATGATAACAACCCAGAGTACTGAGAATTAATTTGGTAAAGTGGTCCAAGTGACTCACTCAACAATTGTATCATTGTCAGCCATGATGACCCAGCAAATCCTCAGCAGACCAGATCGTTAGACAAAATAAAACTGTGCTTTTAGAAGGGAACAATAGGTGGATCCTCTGAAGAGGTGGGAAAAGATCATAGCTGGATATTCATTGGGGTGGAGGGAGAGGCTTTCACAGGCCATATGATAAACTCTATTAAAGTTCTAGGCAAATGAAACTAGAGAGCCAGAAAGAAGAAAAATGCCACATGTGCTACTGGCTACATAATCCGATTTCAGCTGATGAGAGCTATATGGAAGATGAAGCCAAGAGAAGTCTGATTAACATTCTACAAAAATATTTTTAATTTGCTCGTGTCAAAACATATCTTTGATTCAATAGTTACAGTCTTATTCATTATTGTATGCCCATAATCTTGCACAGGATCTTACTCTAGAAAAACACTCAATAAGTACTTGCTGGATGAATAAAATGATTAAATGGAAAGAAAAATAAACAATGCATGATGCAAATTTTTCTACTGCACAGAACTAGAAATATTCATGAGCAGATTAGAGAGATGGTAACTCCAGACAATGAAGAAGGAAATACTGAGAAGAGTAGATTTTTAGATGGAAGAATAAGGAAAAAGTAAAATGCAAAATAACATTAATGAGACCTAAATCAGGGGAAGGTAAACAAGGATTATAAAATGAAAAGAATATTACAGTCTAGGCCAATTTTTATAATTCTCTGACTGAGAATTATAAGTCATAGCTTTCTGAATCTCAAATTTTAAAGTTGTGTAAAAGGCTTTGAAATTAATTATAAAACTTCAGCAGTCTGTAATGTCAGTGATATGGGAGAAATCGAAGAATGTAACAATCCCAAAATCCTCAGGAAGTCCTTTAGCAGATTTAACATCGAGAATAAAATGCACGTACATTTCAGTGCTTCTCAACCCGGGGACTCTGCACCCCAAGGGATGTTTGGCAATGTCTGGAGACATGTGTGTGTTATTACAACTAGGAGGTGCTACTGACATCTACTGGATAAAACCAGATATGCTGCAAAGCACAGAACAGCCCACCTCCCCCAAAGAATTACCCAGCACAAACGTTAATAGTACAAGTTTGAGAAATGCTGATCTACAATGATACAGAAGTAGTATTTACAGCAGCCAATGATGGCGAGACAAGAATACGCCAGGAATTTCAGGGCATTCTGCAGATAGGACAAAAGAATAGTTTGTAAAGACAAGCTTAAAAGAATGAAATAATACCTAAATTCATTAATAGCATTTCAGAAGTTTTGCTAGAATTCTTCTTAGGAAATCATCATCTCTAAGAAAATGAGAAAAAATAATTCAAATTTATATGGGTGATATATGTGCATTTTATGCAGAGGAAGTAAAATTATGCTTTATTCTATTAAGAATAAAAGACTTGCCATAAATTTAGTCTGGGTTCATTTCTTTATGCTTAATAAAGCCTGCACATAGCATCTGAAGAGAAAGTACATAGAAAATGTACCCATTAAAATATTTACCCTTCCAAGTAACCTAAAGTGGTAAGAAATATAGGCTTAATTATCTTCTCAGATTCTCAGCTACCACCTGAATTTGTAGTCCTACTATACTTGAAAAATAGAGAACAAGTTTAATACTAAATTTAAATCTACTGCTTTAAAATACTTTTTCCTTGAGCTGCAAATTATAATCATGTATTCTATACCACCATGAGTTTTACTACATTAATACAATATAAATTATGCTTTAAAGATATATTCATGATTTATAATAATTGCAACTCTCAGAAACTAATAGCCAGAAGCACTTGACTTTTACCTTCAAATATTCTCACTCAAATCCAGTTAAAATACTGTTTGAATCAGCATAAGAGCTTCTATAGTGGGATTTTAGAAACAATCATCATTTTTTAAAGAACTCTGCTATTATGTTAATACTTAATAGCTTGATGTGTTACTCTTCCCAGGTAACATATTTTTATTTTTATAAAAGTCTATTAAGAATATGCTTTAATAGAATTCTACTAGTGGCATTTTCAAGGGCACAAAGCTAGAAAGTATATATGTATATAGGTGGGTGGAAGGGAAGACGTGGGTGAA
>NW_016809273.1:2298314-2307426 GCF_001698545.2 Rhinopithecus bieti
GCTGAGGACACTATAACAAAGTACCAAAAATGGTCTGGCTTAAAACAACAGAAATTTATTCTTTCACAGTTATGAAGCCTAGAAGCCTGAAATCAAGGTGTCAACAGGGTTGGTTCCTTCTGGAGGCTTTGAGGAAAAATCTGTCCCATGCCTCTATCCTAGTTTCTAGTGGTTGCTGGCAGTCCTTTACATTACTTGGCTGTGGCAACATTTAACTCCAATATCTGCCTCTGTCTCCATATGGCCTTCTGTGTGTTGCTAGCTCTTCTTTACTAGTTGGTCTCTCTGTTTCTTCTATTAAAAGGACACAAGACATGAATTTAGGGCCCACCTAAATTCAGGGATGATTTCATCTCTAGATCCTTAATTAAATCCATCCACAAATACCCTATTTCCAAATCCAAACACATTCTGAGGTTCTGGCTGGACATAAATTTGGAAGAGAGACATTTCAGCTCACTATGCTCACCATATCTTATTTGTGGTCAACTATTTTGTTTAAATAAAGGTATGACTCTGTCTGTGTATCCCTCTCTCATTTTCCTTATGGCACCACGCCTGAAATTGAATGTGGATCACCCTTCCCAAGGACCCATGATGTCATCTATAAAATAGCATCACCACCAACAGATGTCAATGAAACAACTCAAACAGACTTAGACTAAAGTAGCAAATATACCAGTTTGGGGCTTTTTTAAAAAACAGGTTGGGTATATTAGGTAAGCAATTTAAGTTTTCAATGTCTGTGTTATCAGGAAGATTAAATGATATAATGTACTTGGAGTTTGATCCTAGCTCTTCCACTGAATAGCTATTTGACCTTAGACAAATTACCCGGTTTCCTTTATCTCATATTCTTGATGGGTAAAATCAGAATAATACAGATTTTAATGGTAAGACAAAAATCTTGCATATGAATATGCCTACCACTGTGGATCTGATGGTTAGCCAGATAATAAATTTTATTTAGCCAGCACAATGGAGTTTATTATTTGAATTTAAATTACTTTAGGCAGAGCAGGCGTTCTCTTCAATTTGCCATAGGTTCCACTCTCCATTTGAATGAAACTGAGTTTATCTGTACTGAAAGGCCTTTGAGTTTATGTCTACAATGTTAATACATAGCAAGAATTCAGTAAAGGAGTAACATCAAAGGCTACCTGTCCCATTACTAATTGTCCTGTTCAGAAAAAAGGAATTCACCACCTACAGTGAAAGCTCACTCCATACTTTGAGATAACCCCATTTTCTGGTAAATTCTTCCTTCTGTTCCTGTAACTTTTACTCAATTGACCTTTGTGTCTATCCCTAAGACAATATTAATGAAATCAAATCCTGCCTTTATTTACATAAACACATCTGTTGTGACTCCTCAGTACATGAGATTTGTATGACAGCATTCAAAGCCATGATTGTAAATTACAATTAGGATACATCATGAAGTCACTCATCTCAATGTTGTCAAATATTGCCCAAGGAATTTTCTATTCCATTAGATAATTATATTCCAAGCTAATAAGTAATCATCCCTCCTTTACTTTTTTGACTTTGTAGAATATGATGGGAAAACTCCAATTAGTCACTCCCAATGTTTATAGGAAAAAAGGACAGAAATACACCCTTGTATGAATTTAACAAGAGCTTTCCTTTATTCAATTTTCTTGGGGACAAGGATCATAGAATCAGAAAAATGGACAATTTTCTTTCATACAGCAATAATTTTTAAACTACTCTTAACTTTCACATTTAGCAATAAGATGTAGTAAGCGTTTTCCCCAAATCCCAGGCTACCTGTCCAGTTTCAGGATTTTTAAAGTTCGGGATACAGTGAAAATGCTAACATGAAGCTACTGATCAATGTTCAGATGTCAGCAGTCTGGAGAATTTGACAGACACTCTGGATCAGCCCTGGTAATACTGGTATTCCTGATATTTAGAATGTATAAGAAATACCATTCACCTTGGACAGTGACTTCTCATGCTAAGGCTGTAATTACCAAGTGATCCCATGTCAATATAGTCAGTCTTCTGAAATGGCTATAGGAATTCTATGGGGTCTAGAATGCTGAGATACTAATCTTACTGATGGCAAAATAAACTACTGTCACAAAGCCCTTGATATTTAGCCCTATAGAAACTAAGTCCCTTAAGAGATATGGCAATCCAAAGTGCCCTATGTTTACATTTCTATCCATTTCCCTCACATGCTAACTTCACCCAAACAATCCTCTCATTAAGAAAATAGTTGCATTTAAAATTTTCTAATGCAAAAGTCTATGAAGTCAGTTGAATGATTCTAATTTATCAATTACAAATTTAGAAAAAGAGACTATGTTATGCCAAAGAGGTTTTTAAATTAACGTTTTCAAAGACCTACACAAAACTAAATGTACATTGTAGACAAATACAGCAAAGCAATAAAAGAAAAAGATAAAAATCACTAGTAATGAATCCTAATCACCAGACATAACAGGTGGTAAAATCTGGATTTTCCATAGACTTTTTCAGACACCTGAAGACTTACAATAATGGAAAGTAAGATGATTATCAACTCTATATGCCATGGCTACAGTTTCTACTTAGGTGATGACCTTTTCTACTACCATTTTATCCAGCTGTACAATCTATGATGTCAGCCTACAGAATTTCTCCTATATCCTATATATACACTGATGGACTCTCAAAACTTTATCCTATATATACATCTACTCTCAAAACTTTATGCTACATATACACTACTTTATCCTATATATACACTGATCTACTCTCAAAACTTTCTGCCGCTGTTACCATGTAATTCCTGCTAGCTGAATATTTAAAATAAGTAGAAAAATTAGCCTAAATGACAATCATCACATTGTATTGTATGCAATAACTAAAGCCATATTACTCAGGCTTTAAATTAAGAAGTCTAGTTCAGTAAAATGAATTTGGTACAACCTAATGTTTGATACTTGACACATTGATTTAGTTTTTCAGAAGAAGAGATCTTTATTTGGTAAATATAGGCAAATTAGGCAAATAGAATAAACATATTTCAGGGATTTTAAAACATTAATAAATGCATAGTCATAGTAATATTTATTAAGGAAACCAAAAGATGCATTTAAATAAAATTATTTCTCATTTCCAATATGCTGATAAACTGTGAAAGTATCAAAAGTCAAAGTAAAAAATTAAAACAAATTGACTTTTAAGCCATGGTAATTGTACTTAGTTACTAGAGGCATTTTTTAAAAAGTATGTATCTTATAGTTTAAAACTTTCAGTCCATAATTCAGAGGGAAGATGAATTAATCCTAACAATGGCATTAAATAGTATTTAATAAATATCAACATTGGAAATGAGACAGTAGGATGATCAAGAGAGTGGGTCTCATCACTGAGGTAGCCAGCTAGGATGGGACAACACAGATCAAGGGTGCGAGTTGAGATATCTCCTGTAATGAGCACAGCCTGTGAACATGAAGAACAGTTACATTTTACTCATTTTCCACATTCCAGTTTCCTTCAGGCAGCCTTTTAAGTGAGTTTTAAGGGAACAAAGACAGAGGCTACTAAACCTTTATGTAGCAAATAATACCAGAAAGATTGGGCCAGGCATGGTGGCTCACACCTGTACTCCCAGCACTTTGGGAGGCCAAGGCAGGACGATCACCTGAGGTCAGGAGTTCCAGACCAGCCTAACCAACATGGCAAAACTCCTTCTCTACTAAAAATATAAAATCTGCTGGGCGTGGTGGCGCACACCTGTAATCCCAGCTACTCGGGAGGCCGAGACAAGAGAATCCCTTGAGTCCAGGGGGCAGAGGTTGCAGTGAGCCCAGATCACACCACTGCACTCCAGCCTGGGCAACAGAGCGAGAGTGTGTCTCAAAGAAATAAAAAAAGAAAGAAAGAGAGAGAAAATGGCAGCTAAATAGAGGATACTTCTCATTACCAGGATAAATGATGGAGAAGCCCAGAGTAGCAACACTGAGCTAGAAGTGAAAAGTGACCACCAAGAAAATTGAAAAAAAAAAAGGTAGAATTCCAGTAAAGCAGGAGGATTATACTAGTAGTAGACTAGAAAGGTACCAAGCACAAGTCTGGGTTAACACATAGAGCTTATACAAAATAGCCATACATTTTGGTATCAGGGAAAATATAAAGACTATGTGTTTCTGTATTAGCATTATACTGCTGTCTACAAATAACCATCAATTTAGTAATTTCAAACAAGATCCATTAGTCATACTACAGCCTGTAGGTCAGCTGAGGATCCAGCAGAGGGTCTCATTAGACCAAAATGAAGGTGTCAGCTCAACTGAGCTCTTGTGTGGAGGCTTTGGGGAAGACTCACTTCCAAGCATATTCAGGGTATTGGAAGAATCCACTTCATTGTGGCTTTAGGTCTAAGGACCCTATTTACTTGCTGTATGTCAACTGGGAGCTTCTTTCTGTTATTATAGGCCACCCAGCATTCCTTCTTAGGTAGCTCCCTACTGTTTTTTAAAGATGAGTTTAAATGATACAACAAATCCTTCCTATACCTGGAATCTCTCACATCTGGAACAAAGGGTTCATGGGATTACTTAAGTCCATTTAAATAATCTAGCATAATCTCCCCCATCTTCAAGTCAGTTGACTGGTGACTTTAATTACATTAGCAAAAATGCTTTTGAAATGTAATGTAACATATTCACAGGCTTAATAACCTACCATATTTAGTCTTGGGAATTAGGGTGACAAATGTTGCAAAGTCATTTTTAAACTTCTGCCTTACACAGCCTCCATAGTAACAGGGACTAGATTTGCCCTGCTGCCTAAATTAGCCATATTAATGGACAGAATATGAAACAACGATTTTCAAGGCACTGGACATCTGAAAACAAAGAACAATAATCTCTGAGAGAGAAAAAAAAGTGAGTCCTACAACTTTCCCAATGTACAACCTTGAAAGAATTTCAGGGCTACTGCTTGGAGAGGCCCCACTCATATCCTACTCTTTAAGATAAGAAGATGAAGCTGAGCTTCCAGGGAAACCAGAAAAGTAGAACTTGAATGACACAGTCCCAAGGAAGAGAAAGCAGGACGAAGTGCAAACTCCAAAGATATGCAGATGGTTCTTCTCAAATATTCAACAGAGTGCTGATCATCGCACGCATGTGAGGAAACTAAGGCCAAGGAAAAAAAACAATACAAAAGGCAAAAGGTCTTCAGTAATCATGTGGGACCAGGATGATGCATATTCTCACCAGCTTGACTTAAAACCATCATAATTACGGGATACCAGACAGAGTGATCAGAAATACCTTCCTTGCCTGAGTAGTGGGGAGTAATTAGTTTTAGATTAACATTGCCTCGCTCTCAATAATATCTTTAAACAAAGACACAAAAGGATCAACCTGTTTTTGAATAATTTAATTACATCCCAGAAAGAAAACTTAATAACATCTGTAGGAATACAAAAATATCCAGAACCTAGTAAGATAAAATTCATAATGCCTGCCATTTTATTATAAATTAACAGATATACAAGAAAGCGGAAAAGTATCACCCATAATCAGAAACAACCAAAATTGACACGGATGTTAGAATGCAAGCAAGGATATTTATAATTGTTATAACTTAACAGCAGATAAGATATTACAGAATATTACTGAAATTGAACACATACCATTAGAATCTATCTAAAAGGAAACATAAGGAAAAAAAAAAAAGAATAATAATATAGAAACAGAGTATCAGTGAGTCATGGGATAACTTTAAGCATAAATGTAACTGGAGTCCCCAAAACGGGGAGGAAAAAAAATATTTGAAGCAATAATAAACAAAAATATGCTAAAAATATGCCTGTTATCCTAGCACTTTGGTAGGCCAAGGTAGGTGGATTGCTTGAGCCCAGGAATCCAACACCGGCCTGGGCAACATGGACAAACCCATCTCTACAAAAATACAAAAAATTAGGCAGGTGTGGTGGGGCATGCCTGTAGTCCCAGCTACTTAGAAGACTGAGGCGGGAGGATCACCTGAGCCTGGGGAGGTCAAGGCCACAGTGAGCCATGATCATGCCACTGTACTCCAGCCTGGGTGACAGTGAGATCCCATCTCAAAAAACAAAACAAAACAAAAAAACAAACAAACAACAAAAAAAACTATAATCCCACAGATCCAAGAAGCTCAATAAACACCAAGTTCAAGAAATATTTTAAAAATTGCATTACGGAACATCATAATAAATATTTTTTAAATCAGTGAGAGAGAGAAAATCATAATACCAATTAGAGAAAAAAGACATTTTATGGATAAGAATAACAGCAGATTGCTCATCAGAAACAACATAAGCAAGAAAACAGTGAAGTAACCCCTTTAAATACTGAAGTAAGGAAAAAACTAAAACTCTTTACCTAGAATTCTATACCCAGCAAAAACACCTTTGAAAAACAGTATTAAAATAAAGGTTTCTCAGACATACAGGAGTTGAAAGAATTCATCATCAGTAAATTTCAGCTAGAAGAAATGTTGAAAAAAATTATTCAGATAGAAATATTGGTAAGTGCTACCAGATAAAAAGACAGATCTATAGAAATAAATCTAAAATACCATAAATTTTCTTATTTTTACAGAAATCCACAAAAAAGATAATTGATTGCTTAAACAAAAATAATAATTATCAATGTAATGTGGGATCCATAGCATACTTAACAACAATATACAAAGGCCAAGAGTAAGAAAATGAAAATACACTATTGTAAATTTCCTAGGTTTCTATACAATATGTGAAATAACACACTATCCCTTGAAGGTAGACTGTGATAAATTAAAAATGTATGCCATAAATCCTAAAGCAATCTTTAAAATAACAGAGAAAATGAAACCATGAAAATGTGAAAAGACAATCCACACAATGAGAGAAAATATTTGACTATTACGGATCCAATAAGGGACTTGCATTAGAAAATATAAGGAATTCTTATATTGCAACAATAAAAGACTAAAACCCAATGTAAAAATGGGCAAACAATTTGAACAGTCATTTGTTTAAAAAGGATACACAAATGGCCAATATGTACATACAAAGATGCTCGACACCATTAGCCACTAGGGAAATGCAAATCAAAACTACAGTGAGATAACACTTCACACCTATTTAAAAAGACAATAAATAACAAGTGTTGGTGAATTGGAACCAATATACATCACTTGTGGGAATGTAAAATGATGTGGCCACTAGAGAAAACTTTGTTTCCCAAAAAGTAAGGCAGAGTTAAAACACAACCCAGCAACTCCACTCTTATGTAAATAATCAAAAGAAATAAAAACATATGTCAACACAAAACTTGTACATAAATGTCCATAAGCAGCATTACTCATAAGAATAAAAAATGAAAATAACCCAAATATTCACCAAATGATGAACAGATAAATAAAACATAGCAGATCCATACAATGAAATATTTTTCAACCATAAAAATGAATAAAGCACTTATATATGCTACAACATGTAAACAGTATTCTAAGTGAAATGAGCCATTCACAAAATATCACATATTTTATTATTCCGTCTATATGAAATAACCAGAACAGGCAAGTCTACAAAGACAGAAACTAGATTAATAATTGTTTAAGGCATCAAAATCATGAAGGTAATTCTGTGGAGAAAGGTTCATCTTTTTCACAAATAGTGCTAAAACATCCATGCCAAAAAATGAATTTTAAATCACATTTTACACCATATATGAAATCCGTACCAAATGGAAAGAAGCCTAAATGCAATACCTGAAACCACAAAACTTCTAAAGGAAAAACAAGAAAATCTTTGTAACTTTAAGGGAGGCAAAGTTTTTTTTTGATATAATATATAAAATATAAGGCACAAAATTTTTAAAATAAATTAGACATCATTATATTTAATTGTCTTTCTTTTCAAAGATTAAAAAAATAAGGCAAACAACAAACTCAGAGAAAGCAGTAACAAAACATATCACATAAAGAACTTGTAGTCAGAGTATAACTCTTATAACTAAATAAGAAGAAGAAAAATAAATAAAAAAACGGGCAATATATTTGAACAGATAGTCACAAAAATATTTAATTGGCTAAAAAACACATAAAAGGTTACTCAACACTGTTAGTCATTAGGAAAACATGAATTAAAATCACAATGCAATGTAACTACATATGCATTAGAACAGCCCAAATTTTAAGGGTGATAATACCAAGTGTAGGCAAGGATGGGTAACAACTGGGATTTTCATACACTGTGACTGGAAATGTAAAATGGCACAACAACTTTGAAAAACAGCTTTCTAACATCTTATTACACAACCTAGTCCTTCCAGTCCTAGATATTTATCTACAATAGACTAAAGCATAGGTACATGCATTTGTAATAGCCCCAAACTGGAAACAATACACATGTCCAGCAACTAGTAAATAGAAAAACTGTTGTATACACACACAATAGAATACTGCTCAGCAATGAAAAGTAGTGAACTAATGTTAAACGTGATAACGTGGATGAATCTCAAAACGATTATATTAAGTAAAAGAAGCCAGACAAGAAAGTATATAATTCCATTTACACAAAATTACAAAAAAATACAAATCTATACTGACAGAAGAGATGAGTGATTGCCTTTGACAGGGGAGATAAGGAGGGGTGTTGAGAAGAATTTTTTAAAATGAGGAAATGTTTTAGAGTGATGGAAATTTTCATCATCTTGATTGTGGTGATAGCTTCACTGGCCCATACATACATCAAAATATATCAAATTTTACACTGTAAATATGTGTAGTTTATTTTATGAACAACTATACCTTCATAAACCGTTGTTTAAAAATTAAAACAAAAGCAAAGAGAAATAAGTTTATATGGAAAGAAAATTAGAATAATTCTCATTTTTTACCTAGGAATCCAGCTTACAAGGGATGTAAAGGACCTCTTCAAGGAGAACTTCAAACTACTGCTCAGTGAAATAAAAGAAGATACAAACAAATGGAAGAACATACCATGCTCATGGATACGAAGAATCAATATTGTGAAAATGGCCATACTGCCCAAGGTAATTTATAGATTCAATGCCATCCCCATTAAGCTACCAATGACTTTCTTCCCAGAATTGGAAAA
>NW_016809273.1:2308527-2459340 GCF_001698545.2 Rhinopithecus bieti
TACTTTTAAAATTATATAAAAAATCTGCTTCTTCCAATTAGGGCTTCATATATTCAACTACATTAATAAAAGATGCACTTGCAAAAAATATCAACATCCATTGACACAATCTTACAATTATTTTATTATTGGCTTCTTATTATTAGCATATATTTCATAAATTTCATAGTAGTTTGTAGTTACAATTCCAATCTATGTTCTGCATTTTTAAGATTTATTGAGGATTTTGAATAAGGGCAATCTGAAGCATAAGCATCTAACATTTTCTAATACTTATTATACTTTAAATATTATAAGTAATTCAATTCACATTTAAAATTGGCATTCAGTATGAAACTGGATCCTCATCCCTCACGTTATACAAAAATCAACTCAAGATGGATCAAAGACTTGTATCTAAGACCTGAAACCAAAAAAAATTTAGAAGATAACACTGGAAAAACCTTTCTAGACATTGGTTTAGGCAAATACTTCATGACCAAGAACCCAAAAGCAAAAACAACAAAAACAAAGATAAATAGATGGGATTTAATTAAAGTAAAAAGCTTCTGCCCAGCAAAAGAAATAATCAGCAGAGTCAACGGACAACACACAGAGTGGGAGAAAAATCTTAGCAATCTATACATCCAACAAAGGACTAATATCCAGAATCTACAAAGAACTCAAACAAATTACCAAGAAAAAAAAATCCCATCAAAAAGTAGGATTTTTAGTGGGGCTAAGGACATGAATAGAAAATTTTCAAAAGAAGATATACAAATGGACAACAAACATATGAAAAAACGCTCAACATAACTAATTATCAGGGAATTGCAAATCAAAACCCCAATGCAATATCACCTCACTCCTGCAAAATGGCCATAATCAAAAAATCAAGAAATAATAGATGTTGACATGGATGCAGTAAAAAGAGAATACTTTTACACTATTGTGGGAATGTAAACTAATACAATCACTATGAAAACCAGCATAGAGTTTACTTAAAGAACTAAAAATAGATTACCATTGGATCCAGCAGTCTCACTCCTGGGTATCTGTCTACCTAGAGGAAAAGAAGTCATATGAAAAAGATACTTGCACATGCATGTTTATAGCAGCACAACTGGCAATTGCAAAAATATGGAACCAGCCCAAATATCCATTAATCAACAAGTGGATAAAGAAAATGTGGTGCATATATATATACACACATACACACACACACGGTGTATATATGTGGTATATATATGTATATGGTATATATATTTGACATATATACACACACACACACCATGGAATACTACACAGCCATAAAAAGGAATAAAATAATGGCATTTGGAGCAACCTGGATGGAACTGGAGACCATTATTCTAAGTGAAGTAACTCAGGAATGGAAAACCAAACATTGTATGTTCTCACTCATAAGTGGGAGCTAAGCTATGAAGATGAAAAGGCGTAAGAATTATACAATGGACTTTGGGGACTGGGGGAAAGGGTGGGATGGGGAGTGAGGGCTAAAAGACTACACATTGGGTACAGTGAACACTGCTCGAGTGATGGGTGCACCAAAATCTTAGAAATCACCACTAAAGAACTTATTCATGTAACCAAATACCACCTGTTCCCCCAAAATCCATGGAAATAAAAATAAAATAAAATAAAAAACCCAGTGGATGGGCTCAACAGCAAAATTGGAAAAAAAGTGGCATTCAATATAAACTGAATATGAACAAACCTCACTTTCTCTCACTATATTCTTCTATTTTATATGGGCAGAGAAATGATTATGCAGTGTATAGGCAAGATTCCCAAAGGTTAAAATAAAACAGTTCTCTTATAAATTGCTGGATATTGAATATGTAATTTTATATAAAATATTGTGGACTAGAGGCTATGAGGTATATTCAGCTATACGAAATTTACTTTCTGCCCTTGAGGAGTTTATAGTCTAATCAAGTAAATAAGATTAACAAATTAAAATGTATCAGTGATAGGAAAACAGATAAAAATTAGTAATATAATTAAGTGTAATTAAGAGTATTATCTTAGTTCTGAGGAGCCAACATGCCTTGGGATGGTTTCCAGAAGATGATGAGATGAAAGTTGATTACACTCTATCATAACTCCCTATTTACTCGCCAGATTCTCCCACTAAAATGTCAGTTCCTTGAAAGCAGAGATCCTGTTCTCACTTTGTCTTTAGTGCCCAGCTCAATGCCTGCATACAGCATATACTCACTAAGCAGTTGATGAATAATGTGTGAATAACAGAATAAACCTTAAAGACTTGGGCATGTAGGATTTGAATATACAATTAAGGCAACTCAATTTTGTCAGAGGTAGCTGTTTTAAGCAAAAGCAAATGGTTGGAAAAGCAAGCCTGAGTCAGCAAGAATGGGCAGTCCCATGTGCCTGAAGGATAAGATGCGTGAAGAAAAGTTGGATGAGAGAGAATTAAAGTGGGTAGTACAACCCCAATTGAGACTGAAGGTAATAACACCAATTTGGGGACTGAAAATAATGCATGTCAACTAAAGAAGATCTAAGCCTGGGTATGGACAGATGAAAAGGAAACATATTATGAACTAATATCTAGTAAAAAGAAAGAACTGTTCTCACTTTGACAGCACATATATTAAAATTAGAATGATACAGAGATTAGTGTAGGCCTTCCACCAGGAGGACACACAAATTCATGGACTGTCCATTAAAAAAAAGAAGAAGAAGAAGAAGAACAGCTAGGATGTATTGACTGAGTTGAGAGGGAGTGCAAGGAAGTATGAAAAGTCAAGGATGGCCAAGCCTTCAAGTATAGATAACAGAAAATAACAGTTGAGATAACAGAAAATATAGCAGTGCCTTTTCAACATTGTATGGGGAATTAATTTTGGAAAAGAAATTATGAGTTAGATTTTAATTTTAAACTTAGATTTTTGAGTATCAAATAGGAAATTTCAGGGAGAAAGTGTGAGATGCTAAGATAGACCACTGGAAGATCAGAATTAGACATATTTTCTCACGGAACACATGAGTCAGAGCTTTGTGCTGAATCCAAAAGAGTAAGTCTGAGTTGTAGTGAATATCCATAATATTGAGGGAAACTGGAAAGAAGAGGAAAAGACCAAGGAGAGAATGAGGAAGAAAGTCAGGATGCTGCAGCATTAAGGCAGCTAATGTGCCATCTTAAAGCAGGGACAGATAACAATGCAAATACTACTAGACAATGAAGAAGAAGGAAGACATGAGCACCACCAAATATGAGCACCACAGAATACAATGATTACATTTGAGAATGTAATTCAGGCATGAAAATAATGAAAATAAACTAATAATCAGAATCTAAGACTAAAATAACCTAATTTATAGATTGCATAACTAGATGTTGACCTTTTTTAAAAGGTATTTTTCAACATCTCTTTAAACCTGCTCTACCCAAAATGGTAGCCACCAGCCACATGTGGCTAAGTTTAAATTAAGATTAATTAAATTAAGCTAAATTAAATTAAATTAACATTCACTTCCTCATTCATGCCAGCTACATTCTACGAGCTCCATAGCCACACATGGCCAGTGGCTATCATATTGGATAATGCAGAGTTAGCATATTTCTCTGATCTCAGAAAGTTCTGATAGACAGCATTGCTCTAGACTATAGCCTTTTGAAAGTATGCAAATTAACTACTAATTTTCCTGAAATGTTTGTACTATAAAGAAAAAATTGATTTATCCATTTTACTTCTTCTCTTAAGTGAAGTGCATGCGTACACACAAACACATACACTCACACACCATTTTACCATGAAACACATAAATGAAAAACAGAAATCGGCCTGCACAGAACCATAAGAATTGATTACAAATTCCTAGAAATACTACATAACTGGTAAACGTCTCCTTTTTGAGTTGTTTTTCTTGACACACCAGTATGTCAAACATTTTCAATAAACACATTTCACAGATGGGTTTCACAGATGGGCAGACTGAGGACTAATGTGAAGAGCAGTTATGGAAAACAGTTACGAGGAACGTCAGGTACTCCAGTGTATTTGTGTACTGCACCTGACCTATTCACATGTTTTATTATGAATATTTTCAAAGTTGGAAAAAAATAGCATTTGAATAAATGACTAGCTGGAAGAAAGATGGTTATTTCCTATTGATTCCAGCCTACCTAACACCCAATGCTCAGAACCCACTCTTCCTCCAATGCTTTATGATAAGAATGTTTATTTACACTTATTTAATAATCTGAGCCATCTGTTGTTGACTGTTAGTTGTATGTCCTTGATATCATGTGGTTCAA
Source organism: Rhinopithecus bieti (assembly GCF_001698545.2). Taxonomy (NCBI): domain Eukaryota; kingdom Metazoa; phylum Chordata; class Mammalia; order Primates; family Cercopithecidae; genus Rhinopithecus; species Rhinopithecus bieti. The sequence goes on from NW_016809273.1 coordinate 2,312,810, forward strand.
TGATATTCCTTCACAGAGTAACAGTCCAGATACCAAGGATCATGTCAATTACTGCATTTCCAATGCCTACAGCATCAAGCACAGAAAGATGACAAACAAATTATTTTGGAGAACAAGTATATGTAGATCAACTACCCATTTGTGTATGAGTATCAAGTAGAAAAGTTGAAAATAGTCCCAGGAGAGATGGCCATGACAGGAAATGCAATTTACATTTTCAAATGAAATAAATCTGGTTCAGTTACAAAAGGCTTACCTTGAAACTTCTGACAAGATCCTACCTCTAACACTGCGGTAACTGAAAAACCACAATGAGATACCATCTCACACCAGTTAGAATGGCAATCATTAAAAAATCAGGAAACAACAGGTGCTGGAGAGGATGTGGAGATATAGGAACACTTTTACACTGTTGGTGGAACTGNAAAAAAAAAAAGAGCATCTTGCAGGGCCAAAAATGGTATATTCTAGCCAATGAATTTATTTCCTTTGACTTTTCCACATTGTCCATGAGAATATAAGTTGTAAGAGAGCAAGAGTTTGGGTGTTTGTTCATATTGCTGTATTATCAGTGCCTAAAACTTATTAGATACTCAGTAAGTATTGTTGAATGAAGTAATGAATTTATGTAGAACAATGGTTTTCCCACTTTAGCATACATCAGAATCACCTGGAATACTTGTAAAACTGTTGATTGCTGGACCCCACTCTCGGAGATTCTGATTCAGTACTTCTGGGGTGAAGCCCAAGGATATGCATTTCTAACAAGCTACTAAGTGACGCTAAGTTACTGCCCTGTGGACCACATTTTGAGAAAAACTTTTATAGAAAATAGCTCTTCGAACTTTCTCCTTGACTCAGATAGATGCTGCTACAGAGAAGAACACAGTATTGTCCAGTCCTTTGGTATAAGATACTTAATGTACCGGGTTGTTTATCTGACAAATAATATGATTGCATTATAGAAACATTTAAAGTTGATTTAGACTACGCAAAATGCAGGCACTTCCTATCCATCAACCCCATTATTTACCATAGATATTTTTTTCCTGTAGATATTTTTCTTCCTAGGGGAAGCTGGCATTCCATATTAGCAGCTTAGCATACTACTCCTTCAGCTCAAGCTTATGTATTTGGAAGAACGCTGGGAAAATATTCACTATCTCTCTACATAAAATTGTTACATGAAGCATGTCTGCCCCCAGAGAAATCAGGTGTCTCATGCACTGCACAAATTTATGTTAAAGAAAGTCTGTTTACAAGAGACGAATATGTAACCCAAATTTATCTCCCTGTGACAACTTCTGAATCTGAAAATTTCCAACTTCTCCCCTTGTGAGTTGCCTGAAATTGCTGTTTTTCAAGTCAAGAACACCTGTTTAGTGTTTTTCTTCTCGCCCTCCCTCGTAAATGAAGCCTCTAGGAAAACAGATCTGAAGGTTTTAATGAATGAGAAATAGAAAGTATTGACAGATTTCAGCACATTATATCACCCTTACCCTGTCCCCCTAATGAGGTAAGATCAAAAAGGAAGAAAACAGTTGTGATATTGGACTCTGGAGTTTATTTTTAAACTGCTGCAATTGAGCTTGGGTTGAATATCCTTCTACTGGGAACAGTCATAAGCAATTTGCACAATGCTGCGAAATGGCACATACAGACATGACTTCGGTAAGTGAACAACCAAAGGTTTGATGTTCAGCATCAGGCACCCTTCCAAATAACTTTCCATCTCAACTATACAGTACTCTGGCAATCAGCACTCCACTTGTACCTTTACTGCTGGATCGGATCTAACCACAAAACAAAAAGCAAACCATAAAAAAGCCTGAGTCACTTATTGCATCTTTTTCTAACTCAATAGTTATTGGGTATCTAGTTTACAAAGTACAAATCCTAAAAAACAGAAAAGGAAAATATTACCTATGGATAGTTGGTGAGAAGCATCAGTGAAAGCTTCGTAATTATACAACCTTTATTCACTGATAAGCAGTTATAAAGCACCTACTTTGTACAAGTAACTGACAAAGGTGCGAATATTTATCTGATGGTAAATAAAGCTGCCACAGTCCCTATATATCTTCGTGAATTTTTTTAGTGAGACAAACAAGCAGGTCAGCAAATAAATGGCTATGTAATTACAAGTTAGGAAAAGTACACCAAAAGACAAACAGAAGGTTTTCATTTGGCCAGCATTTGCTGTGCAGCTGCAATAAGTCAGGTCCTGTGGCTTGAAAGATGCGTGGAATTTTGAGAACCAGATAAAGTAAAATTAAAGAAAGAAGAGAGAAAGGTAATCTATGTAGAGTGATAACATAAGGAAATGTACCGGGTAGAAAAATCACAGGTAAGTCATCAAATTGAAATGAAATCTGAACTCCATTACAACAGCATGGGTTTTATATCCTAGCACACAGTTCTAAAAATTGGGGTTTAAAAATAACCACTCTATCCACATAGGAAGAACATGTTAAAAGCACCTAGTTTCATTGGTTTTTTCATTGATACACAATATTAGTACATATTTTGGGGTTACCTGTGGTATTTTGATAAATGCATACATGTGTAATGGTCAAATCAGGGTATTTAAGACATCTGTCATCTTGAACATTTACCATTTGTGTTTTAAATGTTTCACATCTTCTAGCTATTTTGAAATATGTAATATATTGCTAACTCTAGTCATCTTACTGTGCTGTCAAACACTAGACCTAATTCCTTCTATCTAACTGAATGTTTGTACCCATTAACCAACCTCTCTTCAAATCCCTTATTCCCCAGCCCTTCCCAGACTCTGGTAATTATCATTTTACTCCCTACCTCATGAGATCAATTCTTTCAGCTCCTATATATGAGTGAGAACATGCAATATTCGTTCTTCTGTGCCTGGATTATTTCTCTTAACCTAATAACATCCAGTTTCATCCATGTTGCTGAAAATGACAGTATTTCATTACCTAAGTTTTTGAAATATAAAAATTGAAATGGCTTTATTTGACATATATGTCAGATGGACATGAATCACCAAGGGATACATATAAGGAGTCTTGAGAGAGAGAGAGGGCCATTTCTCTGAACCTGGCTTTCACTTTCAGCACCTACATAGCCACCTTGAGATGTTATTGATATGGGTAATTTTAATTAGTAGCATTCTTACATACTTTAAATAATAGGATGAAGACTCATCAAGAACATCTTATGTATCACCCAGATGTTTGTTGGTTATCTGAAGGGAGCATACTTAAAGGAGTTACACAGTTGTCAAATTCAAGATGATGAGTTATACGTTTTTCTTCTATAGAAAATATATTTCAAATTTGCAAGTATTTTCTAGGATAACAATAGATTATTCTCACATATGCCTTATCTGCCTCTCCCTGGTAAATATAAATATTTTCATACCTAAGAAAGTAAAAAAAAAAGTACAGCTTTTGGGATAGAAAAAAAGCTATGGAGAGAATATTTAGAATATCAATGTTTGGAAAACTTCTCCCATTTTAAAACAAATTGTTACTAAAATGACTTAAGTATATCATGTATTCAAAAAAGTCACCACATTTAAATTTAGAAATGCATTTTTCTAGTCTATAGAACTCTTCTAAATGAAGAGTTTCAGATGGTTTGAAGTGTTTATTAATATGTAACACTTGAATAATTAATTTGCAAGAAAATCTGTTAATGTTAAGGAAGGCAGAAATTTAGGTGTCAAATTTCAGCCAAAAAAAAAAATTTCACATAACTAGCAAAACATTCAAAATTGAGCATCACGATTTGTTGTAGTAACAATATACTCTCTCATATGTATTTTCTGAGGGAACTTCTAAAATTATAACACAGCAAATAATTTGGACTTAACTCTAAAATATTCAATTTATTAAATCAAAATGTTAAGCTACGATTCTTATAACATAATCATGTATAACCTCATCACACTATCATGGAAAATATTAATTGAATTACAAATTTAAAAATTTTAATCTCTGAATATCTTGTTTGTTTTGTCTTTTGCTCATCTTTTTGAATTTGTTTTATGTATGTTTATAAGTTTAAAATATATTAGTACAATGGTATAGGAACATAAATAACTAAATAAAAACACATTAGTATACATACAAATTTGTACTGATGGGTTGCACAATTAAAAGAGCTTGGTGAGCACTGCCTTACTGAAGAGGCTGCTAATGAAGCTTTTTGAGAAGAGATTTAACAATCTACGCTTGCCTTTATGGAGTTAGCCACCAGAGATTAGAATGTCTAGAGAGAGATAAGAAACTACAGGCAGAAAAGAAAGTCAAAAGTTACTGTGATGATCTTACTAAGTGGGCCTGAAATAAAAGAGTCACATAGTTATAATAAAAGAAGAAATACATATGATAGGTATTGTGGTAGGCAGAATAATGGTCCCCCAAAGCGATCCATGACCTAAATCCCGGAATCTGTGAAGAGAGAGTGTTGCAGATGAAATTAAGGTTGCTAATAAGATGACATTAAAATAGAGAAATTATCCTGGATTTTCTTGATGGGCCCAGTGTAATGACAGGACTCCTTAAATGTGGAAGAGGAAGGCAGAAGGGTCTGTGGTAGAGTGACGTAAGGTGAGAAAGATTCAGTCTTGCATTGCTTGCTTTGAAGATAAGAGGCCATGAGCCAAGGAATGCAGATAACTTCTAGGAGAGAAAACAGGCAAGGAAAGGAATTCTTTCAGAGTCTCAAGAAGAAATGTAGCCCCAGCAACACCTTGATTTTATTTCAGGGAAACCCGTTATGGACTTACGACCTCCAGAACTACAGGACAATAAATTTGCACTGTATTGAGCCACCAGGTTTAGAGTAATTTGTTACCATAGCAATAGAAAATTAATATCGGTATTATGGAAGAAACACAATGCATAGCAGTTAGTGGGAAGAGTGAAAAATTGAATATGACTTAGAGTTTTAAAGCTTAGGAGATTAAAGAGTGGATTTAACAATTATATAATCAGAGAAGAAAGGAGAAGAAACAGGTGTAGGCAGAATGCTAAAACAACATTGTAAAGCCATCTAGCTGTATGGTATGCATGTCTTAGATTGGGCTACTCTAACAAAAGAGTACAGACTGGGTGACTTGAACCACCAATGTTTATTTCTCATAGTTCTGGAGGCTGGGAAGTCGAAGATCAAGGTGCTGACAGAGCTGGTGTCTAGAATGAGGGTGTTCTTCCTGTTATGCAGATGCCATCATCTCATTCTATTCTATCTTCCCAAGGCAGAGAGAGAGGAAGCTCTAGTCTCTTTCCCTTTTTCTAAAGACACTAATCCCATCATGAAGGCAGCACCTTCATTACCTGATGTGGTTTGGTTCTATGTTCCCACCCAAATCTCATCTTATACTCCCATAATTTCCATGTATTGTGGGAGGGACCCGGAGGAAGATAATTTGAATCATGGGGGCAGTTTCCTCCATACTGTTCTTGTGATAGTGAATAAGTCTCACGAGATCTGATGGGTTTATCAGGGGTTTACACTTTTGCTTCTTCCTCATTTTCTCTTGCTGCGGCCATGTAAGAAGTGTCTTTTACCTCCAGCCATGATTCTGAGGCCTCCCCAGCCATGTGGAACTGTAAGTCCAATTAAACTTCTTTTTCTTCCCAGTCTTGAGTATGTCTTTATCAGCAGAGTGAAAATGGACTAATACAGTAATTTGGTACCAGTAGAGTGGGGCGTTGCTGAAAAGATACCCAAAAATGTGGAAGTGACATTGGAACTGGGTAACAGGCAAAGGTTGGAACAGTTTGGAGGGATCAGAAGAAGACAGGAAAATGTAGGAAGGTTTGGAACTTCCTAGAGATTTGTTGAATGGCTTTGACAAAAATGCTTATAGTGATATGGACAACAAGGTCCAGGCTGAGATGGTCTCAGATGGAGATGCGGAACTTGTTGGGAACTGGAGCAAAGGTGACTCTTCTTATGTTTTGGCAAAGAGGCTGGTGGCATTTTGCCCCTCCCCTAGAGATTTGTGGAACTTTGAACTTGAGAGAGATGATTTAAGGTGTCTGGTGGAAGAAATTTCTAAGCAGCAAAGCATTCAAAAGGTGACTTGGGTGCCGTTAAAAGCATTTCATTTTAAAAGGGAAACAACATAAAAGTTCAGAAAATTTGCAGTCTGATGATGCAGTAGAAAAGAAAAACCCATTTTTTGAGGAGAAATTCAAACCAGCTACAGAAATTTACATAAGTAGCAAGGAGTCTAATGTTAATCCCCAAGACCATGGGGAAAATGTCTCCAGGGCTTGTCAGAGACCTTCATGGCAGCCCCTCCCATCACAGTCCCAAAGGCCCAGAAGGAAAAAGTGGTTTTATGGCCCAGGCCCAGTGTCCCCATGCTGTGTGCAGCCTAGGGACTTGGTGCCCTGTGTCCCAGCTGCTCCAGCCACAGCTGAAAGAGGCCAATGTACAGCTTGGGCTATGGCTTCAGAGGGTGGAAGCCCCACTCCTTGCCAGCTTCCACGTGGTGTTGAGCCTACAGGTGTACAAAAGTCAAGAATTAAGGTTTGGGAACCTGCCCCTAGATTTCAGATGATGTATAGAAACACCTGGATGCCCAGGCAAAAGTTTGCTGCAGGGGCAGGGCCCTCATGGAGAACCTCTGCTAGGGTAGTGTGGAAGGGAAATGTGACATTGGAGCCCCCACACAGAGACCCTATTGCAGCACTGCCTAGTGGAGCTGTGAGATGAGGACCACTGTTCTCTAGACCCCAGAACAGGATATCCACCGACAGCTTGCACCGCATACCTGGAAAAGCCACAGACACTCAACGCCAGCCTGTGAAAGTAGCCAGAAAGGGGACTATACCCTGCAAAGCCACAGGGGTGGAGCTGCCCAAGACTATGGGAACCTACCTCTTCCATCAGCATGACCTGTATGTGAGACATGGAGTCAAAGGAGATCATTTTGGAGCTTTAAAATTTGACTGTCCCACTGGATTCTGGACTTGCATGGGCCCTGTAACCCCTTTGTTTTGGCCAATTTCTCCCATTTGGAATGGGTGTATTTACCCAATACCTGTACCTACATTGTGTCTAGGAAGTAACTAGCTTGCTTTTGATTCTACAGGCTCATAGGCAGAAGGGACTTGCCTTGTTTCGGATGAGACTTTAGACTGTGGACTTTTGGGTTAACACTGAAATGAGGTAAGACTTTGGGGGACTGTTGGGAATGAATGATTCATTTTGTGACATGAGGACATGAGATTTGGAGGGGCCGGGGCAGGATGATATGGTTTGGCTCTATGTCCCCATCCAAATGTCATCTTGAATTGTATTCTCATAATTTCCACATTGTGAGAGGGATCCCGTGGGAGATAATTTAAATCATGGGGGCAGTTTCTCCCATACTGTTCTTTTTATAGTAAGTCTCATGAGATCTAATGGGTTTATCAGGGGTTTCTGCTTCTGCTTCTTCCTCATTTTCTCTTGCCGCCACCCTGTAAGAAGTGCCTTTCACCTCCTGCCATGGTTTTGAGGCCTCCCCAGCCATGTGGAACTGTAAGTCCAATTAAACCTTTTTCTTCTCAGTCTTGGGTATGTCTTTATCAGAAGTATGAAAATGTAGTAATACATTACCTCATATAAACTTAATTACTTCCAAAAGCCCCTATCCCCTAATACTATTCCAATAGGGGTCAGGGTTTCAGCATATAAATTCTGGGGGGACACATTTAGTCCACAGCAATATCCTTAATATCCTTAATACATATTAATCAATTATAATTTTAAAAGTTCACCACGTCAATGAAACTTTCAATAAGTAATGTCATAATAAACTTTTGTAATTAAATATTAATTATTAAAATTGGGAAAGACGTAAAAGAAAGAAAGCATATGCTTGACCAGTGATCAAATGCTATTGTACACTGAAACTCATAATAAATATAATTTTAGTGTCATGGAAAAAAACACAGAGCTAACATCTTTTCATTGTTTTGTCTTGGGTTTTGTTTTCTCCTGCCTATGATGTATTGTATTGCGATAAAGTGTTTGTGCACCTACATCTAATGCACTCATATCAAGATATTGCTTTGGAATAGAAACAGGAAATTATTAAGAGGGATGAAATGGATTAGTCTAATAAATGTACAACAGATTCCTTTTTTCTGCTCTTCATGTCATGACTTTTGAACTACTCCTCCAACCATGGACTTATCAGAGGGTTGGTGAAGACTGGATGCTATTGGAACTCAATAAACAAGTGCAACTTTGGATTAGATAATGGGGCAACACCTAGGGTTTTTAGATGCTGACAGAGCACTTGCTGTTGAATGAGTATAGACTCAAGGAGGGAACCAAAATAAACCATCACGGTGTTGTAGAGCTCTCCGTTTTACCTTTTTTTGTTTGTTTGTTTTGAGATGGAGTCTTGCTCTGTCACCCAGGCTGGAGTGCTGTGGCACGATCTCGGCTCACTGCAAGCTCTGCCTCCCAGGTTCTCCTGCCTCAGCCTCCCAAGCAGCTGGGACTACAGCTGCCCGCCACCATGCCTGGCTAATTTTTTGTATTTTTAGTCGAGATGGGGTTTCACCATGTTAGCCAGGATGGTCTCGATCTCCTGACCTCGTGATCTGCCCGCCTCGGCCTCCCAAAGTGCTGGGATTACAGGTGTGAGCCACCATGCCCAGCCTCCATTTTACTTCTTATCTGGAAAATCTGGCTAATGTTCAACCCAAATATTCTCTACATACTAGCTAGCAATTTGGCAAGATCCTATTATCCCACTTCTAGGACTCTATAATATAGAACTAACCAGACATATGTATGTGTGTATAAATCAGAATAATTTCTACAAATGTTCATTTGATTTGTTCTCTCTATATTTCCTCACCCTCCCCAAGTAACAAGCTAATGGCCAAACTGTTGTTTGCTTCTTCAACTTATTTTCTAGGACAAAAAACAAAAGAGGCACATTTAGAGTTTTTCTATAAATGGTAGATCATAGAAGACATAATGGTGGGAATGGGAAGGGATGGAGAGGACAAAATTAAAGGCAAAGAAATACGAGATACTTTGTTAGACCAGAGTGAGTACTGTTACTCCTTGGTTAATATATCACATCTCAGGTTTTACCCATCCACAGAACCCTAGCTGGATTTTCAGTTCCAGTTCTGCCACTGACATGGCAGATAAACTTAGTTAATCCCTATTCCAGGAGCTGGGGATTTAGCAGAGAATAAGGCAGATAAGGCCCTATCTTCATGGAGCTTATATCCCTATCAAAAATCAAATAAAATAAGCAGGTCATTCTGCCCCAGCAATGATGTTACGCAAAACTAGGAAAAAAATCAGTCAAGAAAAAAAAAAGATTTTTCAGCAGTGACACAGATAATGGAGCTAGTAGACACATATTTGTCAGCTAACTATGTTCAAATAGTTAAAGAAAGCCATAAACATACTGAGAAGAGACACAGATGATATAAGGTCAAATGGAACTTCTAACATGAAAATTAAAATATCTGAAGTGAAAAATTCATTGGAAAGACTTGATAGTAGATTCACTTTGCAGAACAAAGTGAACTTGAAAATATAGCAAAAAATACACCAAAATAAAGCACAGAGGAAAAAGTAATAAACAGTCACAATAGATTATAGGAAACTATTAAGCAGAAGAATGGTGTCAGGGACAGAAAAAGTATTTGAAGAAACAATGGCCAAAATTGTGCCAAATTTGATGAAAACTCGGAATCCACAGACCAAAAAAGGTCCAGAAACCTCAAAGAAAATATAAATAAAACTCTATCAATGCATATGATAATCAAACTGCTGAAAAACTGTGATAAAGAGAAAATATTTAAAGCAGTTAGAGAAAAATCATCCAAGTTACATATACAGAAGAGAAAAACCTAAGAATTCTCAAAGACTTCTCATCAGAAACTATGCAATCTGAAAGACAATGGAATGACATCTTTAAGAAAAATAAAAAATATCATGTAGTAAACCCATAATCTGCCCTTAAAAATAATACATCTAGACAATGACCATCTAGTCTGTTAACATCACAAAACAGACAATTTACATCATTTATCTCCTAATGAAAGTACACAAAATAACCTAATATGTATTTTGACCAAAAACAATACAATAAAATAACGTGAATCAGATCAAACCTCTAGATGCAAAAAATGAGTTTATAAGAAATACAGGGTAAGCTGGGTGCAGTAGCTCATGCCTGTAATCCCAGCACTTTGGGAGGTCGAGGAAGGTGGATCACCTGAGGTCAGGAGTTCGAGACCAGCCTGGCCAACATGGCAAAACCCCATCTCTACCAAAAATACAAAAAGTAGCCAGGCATGGTGGTGGATGCCTGTAATCCCAGCTACTTGTGAGGCTGAGGGAGGGGAATCACTTGAATCCAGGAGACAGAGGTTGCAATGAGCTGAGGTCACGCCATTGCACTCCAGCCTGGGTGACAGAGTGAGACTCGGTCTCAAATAAATAAATAAATAATAAATACATGGTATAGAGGAGCATATTAAACAACAAGTGGTCACAACCAGAAAACTTCAGAATAAGGGAAATACTATAGAAGAAACAATGTAGTTCACATTGTTTCTTAACCAAACAAATTTTAAGAAGATAAAAAGAAACTTAAGAAATATAGCAGCCAAATTCAATGTGTAGATTTTACTTGCATTCTAATTTTAACAGACTATAATTTTTTAAAGTTGCACTAACTGGATATTTGAAAACATTAGGGAACCAGAGATTCATGATGAAATATTTATGGTATTTGCAAATGTGTTTGGGGAGAAGGTGAAGAATATGTACAGGTATAAATGAAACCAGAGTGGCCATTTGTTTATTTTTTACTATAGCTGGGTAAAGCGCATATAAGGGGTTCATTTCTCTCTACTCTTATTGATACATTTATAGAACAAAAAAAATAAGAAAATAAAACTAAAACATGTATAGTTTTTATTTTTGTAAGCTTATGGAATGAAATGTATATTCTCTGTATGTACAGACATGTTTTTTGTAGTGCCATAGAATTGGAATGGGAGGAAGGGGAATAAGGATATAAAAATGTATGTAGCATAATCCCAATTAGTTTTTAAATGTATTGTCCTATTTTCATATACATATAAATGAGAGAGGGAGAGAAGGGAGAGGCAGAAACAAGCAAGCATGTAAAAATGTTAGCTGGAATTATTTCTAAGCAATAGAATTATGAGTAATTTTTAACTTCGTGAAAATTTTCTTTTTTAAGTTTTCCACATGATTTATGACTATAATCCAAAAAAACTATAAATTATTTAAAATACAGACCAAAAACAAATGTATCCAAAATCAAACTTGTAAAGTAGAATATTAATCTGCCCTTTACTTTGGAGTTCATGAATAAAGTGATAATTTCAAAATAGTGAGTCACAATACCCATACATCTGCTATGATATCTTCCTGAGGCACATTTGGTCCTTTCCTTCCTTGCTTTTTGAAAGCACATGGTTATATGTCTCTTTTCTAGTGCTTATCTGTTCCATTATACTATCATTTTTAAGTGCCTCTCACTCTTCTCTTGCCTAAATGTAAAATCTGAGAGACATCTTATTCTCCTTTGTATCTCAGCACTGACACACAGCAGCAGTGTCAATGACAAGATTATCAGAGGAGTTACTAAAGTGCTGTCAAAAAAATAATGGTATAAAATTAACAGAAACTAGAGAAAATAGGATTAAAACAGAGATTCTCTTTATACCAGAAGACCCTTTCATGAGATCTACTAATCCATTGTTCATTCACTTAAATAAATATTACGTTTCATTCTTGTTAGGTAGTTGAAGAAATGCAAACAAAATAAAATCAGATTAACTGCCCCCAAGAAGATCAGAATCCCATAAGGAAAAAGAGAGATTCATAAATCACTGCAATAACATAATAGGAGAAATGGAGGCATAAGTGATACAAAAGTCCACCATGGAAGAGTAAAGAATATTTACATCCCACAGATCACGGAGGAAAACCTCTGTGGAGAAGATAGCATTGGCATTGTCTTGGAAAATGGCTGGTAAAAAATACATGGGCAAAGAATCACATGCATAAAAACAACAGACATACACATACTTTGGCACTGTCACTAAAAACGAAAAAGGCAGAAATTGACTAGATGGAATCAGAGGCTTATAATTACGATGACTACTAATGAAAAGTCAACGGCTGGCCAGATATTCATACATTTTTTCCAGTAAATGTTTATTAAAAGATCCTGAGCACCAAGCAGCATGTCCATCACCATTGTGATCCTAGCTCTGTTCACCTGTCCACTTCAAACAGTTGTTTCCCCCAGCACACGGGCAATGTCTTAGTCTTCCATCATTGTTCATTCCTCACTCCTCCCTCCCACCTCCCTTTCCTCCCCATCCAACTCATCCATCAAAGCTCCTTTTAGTAGTACATTTTCAGGCAAATTACTGCCTTCGGCCAACCTCTTCAAAGCTGTGGGGGGTGTGTGCACCCACCATTGTGCCTCCTCCCCACTGTCACGGCAGTTTCACATTACTCTCTAACTGCCTTACGAGTTTCCTCCCTGACACCATGACAGTCCTCACCTTCAAAGAGCTTTTGCTCAACATGTGGGGAAGAAGGGAGTAAAAGAAGGAAAGGGGGACATAAAGAAAAAATCCCTTCTCACACACCATTTGGTTCTGCCTCTGCATTATTTGCCTGGTCGTCATCAGAGCCAGTAGAGCTGAGAAGGGTTTTGTAGTTGAAAACACTTGGGCCTCCATCTGCCAGACTTTCCTACCAGACCCACTCGCTGTTAATAACAACGTTCCTGTCAACTATCAAATCATTATCGACTTTTTGTGGATGCATGATGGATTAATCACTGATCTCAAATGGGAATGGGAATGGTGTCTTTGATTAGCATCTAACTGTAGATGCTGAAAAGAGATTTGCTTTTCTTCTATTTGAAAGAATGTGCAGGGGGGGAGGATAGAGAGGTGGGGGAGGGAAGTCATCTGTAAGCATCCCTTCCAGATCAGACGTTTCTCTTTCAGAACTCCACCCACAACAAATCTCATTAGACATGGGAACAATTTTCACCAGGGCGATCGTGTCATTGGTACTGAGTTTCTCTTTACATCAAGGGCATCCTAACGGCATTTTGTTGTTTTTGCTGTTGTTTTTCATGAAGGAAGCCAGAATACCTATTTCATTTTCTCCAAAAGATTTACATCTTGGACAGTGTCAGATTACTTTTCCGTGTCGCTGTCACGCTTGGCTACCTTCATGCTGTTGACTTAATAAATGAAACTTACCTGAATGTCCCCAAATGTGGCCAGGAAGGAGAGTCTGATTCTTTTTTTAATAAGCACACACTGACCAATCATTTAGACTCCTCTGCACTTCTAGAGCTAAGGAGACATTCCCATTACCTCATAATGTCCCCTATTAGTTCTCTCTGGTTTTATTAAAACCTTTTCTCTTTCATTAAAATAAAAGCCTCTGAAAACTACAGTTACAGATTTTCTGCAACCCACAATTTATGGCTGCTACTTGCAACCTTCAAAAGCTTTTAAAAATAGTATCGGCTCTATTATTCTACATTATGGTAATTGTAGTAAAGATTTAAGAGGCACTTTAAGACTTTTTAGCTCTACAGTATATTTCTGTTCCAATTTCTTGCTTAGGCATTTGGGAAAGAAGCCTTATTTAAAAGCTTTACCCTCTGCCCCCTGATATACAGCTTCCCTCTTAACTACAGTAGCTGGACCTCACCACACAATTAGGGAAGCTAGGTCTCCAATTAAAGCTCAGCAAAACATGGGGCAGAGCACATCTTTCCAGAAGCCCCTTCCATTTATATGCACCTGACAATAATCAAAATTTTTCTCGTGTGCTAGGTACCTTTGACCCCTTCGTTATGCTTCACATTCCCTTGTTAACTCTCCACCCATCCTTTGCTCCCACAGGAAATCAGTGCAGATAATCGCAAGATTAAATAACTCTAATGCCACTGCTAAAATGTTCAAAGCCATTAATATAACAAATGCCCACAGAGCCACAGGGATTTATGTAGTATTGAAATTAAACTGACCTCACCTTATCTTCGACATAGATCTGTTCTTCCTAGTTAACCTGTGCTTTCTTCTTGTTGCCCAGTCTAGGATGGTTACAATTCAAAACCACCAAGGAAACAGCTAATGGAATTTCCACAACTGTGAGCATGCACAAATCCCAATCTGGCATTGTCCTTTGTATTCAATGCACCAAATGGGATGAGCATTTTAAACACAATTCCCTCCACACACCACATTGCTAAGGCATTTTTCTTAGGCACACACCATATGGAAAAATCACACATTCCCTGATTCTCCCTTCCCTCCTTTAGGAATCCAGTAATATCTGGACAGCACAAATCTGTAACAGTCCCCAACTCTTCAAAGCACACAGCCAAGTCCCAGACATTTCTTGTTCTGACTAGAGCCCTCCTACGGCAGAGCCACAATCGTTCATTGTATCAATATTTATCAGCTGGGGAGCTTTACACATGAACTTCCTGAGCACATTTTCCCCCAACTCTTAGCTTTCTTCCAAAGCACGGGATAGCTCTATTCCATACCTATAGTAAATAAGCTTAAGTGTTTCTGCTTTATTTTGCCTCGCTTCAAGTTTCCGTGTAAATTTCAGAATGGTGAAACACACAGCGATTCCTGCCCACTGGTATTTTATGATTTTAATTTGCTCGAAAGCTCTGAATTTCATTAGATTTTCCCATTTGGTGCATGGGATTTTTACAGTTAACAGATGTTCACTTAATAGAGCCTCCTAGTGAGCAAATCAGTTTTTTCCCTCTGGTATTCATGTAACTTTCTAGTCCTGCAGTAGCTGTTTCTGGTGCTTGCCAAGTTATCTGGCAGTAGAAACTCAGATAGAAAAATGCAACAGTTCTTTGTAAATGTATATTCCTGTTCCTTCAGTCCCACTCACTCCAACTTAACTACTTCCTCATTAACGTCATGTGAGAAAGCCCGCAGGAGAAAACACTAACTACAAAAAACAGACAGGTTTCACTCCCAGATGAAAAGATTTTCTGTGCCCAATAAATATTTTCTTAGCCTCTAGCCACTGAAAATGCCAAAATGTTTAAGGCATCCAAAATTCTAAAGGGAGAGTTTTCCAAATTGTCCTAGACCAATCTCCAACTATTGAGTTGTTTGGAGGGCTTTATTCAGATATATCTCAGGATATTAAATCACAAGACTGTAGCAAGGTCCTTGTCCCAGAAATCCTGACTTATCTGCTTACAGTTCTTTACTTACCTAGGAAAGGAAAGGTTCTAGAGTTTCTGCAGAGGCTGTAGCATAGGTTACCTTCAGGTTTCAGAAACTATCCAAAACTCTGAGTAGCAGATATCCCACCGATACCCCTATTTGTTTCAGGATACAAAGGATGATCTCTCTTGAGAAGTCGTTTGGATCCCAAATTACCCGATAAGAGGCAGAAGTACAGGGCAAAATTTCTCACTAGGAAATAGAATATCAAAACTTGCTAGGATTCTTCATTGTTATTTCTCAGCAGGATTTCTAAGATTAGGGTTTGTGGCAAGAGAAGGATAAAATAAGGAGTAGGAGGACTTTGGGAATGTTATCAAATTCCTCTTCTCCTGATTGAAGACTCCTAAACACCTGCAACGGACTTGGTTCTCCTTGGGCCTTGTAGAGAGCTGTCTGACTTTCTGACATAATCTTTTCCATTGCCCTTATCTAGAATGTCCATACCCTGACCAGCTGTCCAGTCTGGCTGTGACATTTATAGCCTCGGGTTAAATCATTTCTGAGGACTCAGCCAAATTTTTCCTCTTAATGAAGTACTCCCTGAGCACCACCATTTATTCTAAACCAAATTAATATGTATCTCTTTGTAGCTGAGGAAGACTTTATTTTCCAAATGTCTTATTTAACAGTTAAGTAAACTGAGCCCATTTGCACCTAAGGTATTCACTTAATTTCTCATAGATGGCTAAACTGAGAGCCAGAAATTAAACACAAGGGTTCAGACTCGCACCTGAAGCACTTTCTACTACCTCAGTTACAATCTACTTTATCGTTATTCTTTAGATTTTTATCTTCCTCACTATCCCTGTATCCTGAAGCATTTTAAGGTTTACTGGGCACCTCTTCTATGCTGGGTGCTGTAAAAGCATTTCTCCACTTAATCCTAGCACACCTGAAAGTAACATTTATCAGTCATACTCGTTAGAAAAACAGAAACCACTCTAGATATTTCAAACAGAAGAAACCGAATGTATGAAATCCAATACACTGGGTATGGAAGAGTTGAGAAGCCTAACAGCAATGGCAAGGCTACCCAGAATATAAGCTCTTAGCTCAGGGCTGGAGAGACCAGGGAGAAGGCATGTCTCCATGTCCATCTGTCAGGGAAGCTGCAGCGGTAGTCAGCTGGTCCTGTGGGAGCTGGAACAGTGGAGGAAAAGCAGCTGCTGCCAGAGGAGCTGCACAGAGCCCACAGACAGAGAAATACTCTCACTTTCCCCTTTCTTCACCTTTTACTCTCCTATCAGTGCCTTCTGTGGGCCAAACCTAGGATACGCCAATTAAGAAGTGAGCTTGCAGGTGTCAGACTCCACTGTGATTCAGAGCTGAGGAAGGTTTAAGAGTGACTCTGAGAGCAAAGAGACAAATATCCTACACATGAAGTACCATCAACCTCGTTTATCAGTTTAAGGAACTTAGGCTGAAATGTGACATACTTACTAAAAGTTAGATATCTAATAACAAATCAGATATAGTTCGGATGTGTTCCCCCCCAACCCCGGATCTCATGTTGAATTGTACTCCCCAGTATACGAATTGGGGCCTGGTGGAAGGTACTGGATAATGGGAGTGCATTTCTCATGAATGGCTTAGCACCATCCCCTTGGTGCTGTCCTTGCAATAGTGAGTGACTTCATGTGAGATCTGGCTGTTTAAAGTGTGGCACCTCCCTCTCTTGCGCCTGCTCTGGCCAAGTGACATGCCTGCTCCCCCTTCATTTTCCACCATGATTGTTAAGTTTCCTGAGGCCTCCCCAGAAGCCAAGGAGATGCCAGCATCATGCTTCCTGTAAAGGGTGCAGAGTTATAGGCCAATTCAATCTCTTTTCTTTATAAATTACCCAGTCTTAGGTATTTCTTTATAGCAAGGTAAAAACAGACTAATGCAGGACCGATTCTGCATTCCAACTTCAACACTGTGCAATGGATTTTGTGATCCATAATCTCTCACTGCCCTCCAATCCAATCCAGTGCCGCACAATCTAATCCAATCCAGTGCCCACAAATACTCTCTCACTGCTCTGTTTTGTCTTCCTCCTTACCCATTAACACACAATAGGTGCTTGATGTGTGACCAGTGAGCTAGATGAAATGCTAATCAAGCAGCCCTGGTTCTGCTCACAGGTGAAGGGCTCCCTGTGTGAGTTTCCAGAGGCTGTTGATTTTAAGCTTAGAAAAACTCCTATTTATTACCCCATTTGTTGGAAAGGAAGATGCCATCACTGACTCCCAAAATCACGAACATTCATGGAGGATGACTTTAAGTCAGTCACAAGGGGCTTGTGTCTGAAATAGTATGGGATACAGTTGTGTTTATAAGCAAAGCCTTTAGAATTAGACTAAGCAGGACACAAATCTTTGCTCTGAAACTCACAAGCTGTGTGACCTTGGGGAAAGTGAATTACCTCTCTGAGCATTCATATCCCCATGGGAAAATTAAAATAACAGGACCTCTCACGCAGGGTTGTTAGGAATAAATTAGATCAGTTATATAGAGAGAGATGTTATAGTACCTAACACAATGTAAGTGCTTAATACATATTAGAAAAGATGAAATCAATATATGCTCAGAAAAATATTCTCCAGGAAGAAATACAACTTTACATGGATAGACCAAGAAGTAAGGCTTCTCTCCAGTACTCCTGCAATAACTCACAATTAAGCAGTAACTTGGCAATAACAAACCAGCAACCTTAGTCAGCAGCAAACTCTGGGGTCTTTACTAATACTATGGGGGCATTTAACTGTCTTTTGGCTCTTAATTGGCAACAAGTTAGTAACCCAAGAATGTAAAAATTCCATTTCTCCACATCCAGCTGATCAATATGCACTCAGCATGTGTCAGCTCCTCGCCTCTCACGGGAATTAAATAAATTGTCAGTCAGCAGCACAATTTTGCGGTGACGGTGGTGGTAATTTTTTTCTTTTGCTAAATTATTCACCTCCTCGAAAAACAATTTGATAAATGTTTATTTCTTCATAATACATTCCAGTAACTGCTGATTTGTGATCCTGTGGACTGAATTTAAATTGTGACGAGGTAAGGGCTTCATGAAAACACCTAGACAGGGCCACAGAAAAGCTCTGGTTTTTGTTGTCGTTGTTTCTACCCTGCTCTCTGAGAGCGCCCTGGCCTCCCAGAGCATGAGGGCGCTAATTGAATTTAAGAGATGTAACAAGTGAGATGCACGTGTAAGCACAACCTGCAGTGGGAATGCCGACACCGCAGGTTTGGCAGGAGACTTGGCAGTACAGCACAAGGGAACCGCCCCACAGTCAAACCAAAAGGACCAGGACTCAAGAGTTGTGCCAATGAGCGGTCCACACAAGAAGACAGGTGAGAGCGAGACTGGGGGCAGATGGAATTGTGAGTGGTCTCCAGCATTAGAAGAGCTTTCTGACCAGGACATTCTATCTAAAACATGATAGAACACACACAGGGCTATTTTCTTCTGTCTGCCTCTTCTGAATAACACCTCATGACCACTACTATTTAGATGATTCCCCGGCTTGAGAAAAAGTCAATGTGTCTTCCAGGTAATTGGGTAGGAAGGTGGTGCACCCAAGGGATCATTCTCCATCTAGTCTTCTCTATCATCTTCACATCCTTGATGGCAAATGATTGGGTGTTTTCCAGTGCTTTCTCCAAACATGTGAGGGAATTTAAATGAAGAAGAACTGAAACTCAGTATGCCAAGATCAGCAGGAAAGAATGTTATGTTCCTTCACACAGGAAAACACAGAAGTTAGTGGATGCTGCTTGGCACTTGTCCTTACTGAGTAATCACACCGATGAAAATTCCCTCGCAGTAAAGACCCACCGCACACCCAGACTTCTGCCCTGCCTGCAGTGTGAAGCAAACTCAGATTTAGCTTGTTAAACTTTTAAACAATCACATGCACATCCCATTTTCTGACATAGTAAGTTCTGGAAAAGGACTCATGCCAAATTTTTAAATGTCATTTCTTCTAAGCACTAAACCTTTCCTTAGCACCATATTTTACACACACAATTTTTAAAATACTGCAGTCAAATTTATTCCTGAGCAAGGTAAGTTCCTGAACGTTTGTACTAATGGTGGCTGCTGTGTTCAGTGGCTGCCTCTGAGTTGGTGGTCCTCCTTTAGATGAGGGGTGTAAAGTAAAACACCTACAGAAGGCAGAAAAACAAGTGAGTGAAGCCAGAAACATCTAGGAGTGTTCGAGGCAATGATGGGAACTATGGACAACTTGAGAACATGGGCCCCATGCACAGAACTGCTACCAAGCTCCAGAAAATTGTCTTCAGGAGGAGTAGAATTGCAATATTGCCAGTTCTTCTAATTTTGCCAAAGAATTGCCAAGTTCCAATTTTTTTAGAGAAGCTGGAAATCTGGGTATTAAATAAAATCAACTGGCAAACAATTCAATCAAAATAAAATAAACATAGTGTGGCCAAACTTGTGCAGTGGTTTGTGGTTTCTAACCAATATTATCCCCTTCCACAATTTGTAATCCATTGCATTAGGCTGTATTGGGCTGCAGTAGGAAATGAAACCAAAAGGACAGTGGCTAAACACACAGAAAACTGCTTCTTGCTCACATAACAGTCCTCAGTAGCTCCAAATCAGTTGACATGAGTGGGAACATAGGATGCAGGGAAGGTGAGGGAGGGCCTGCTGCCTACAGGTGAAGTAGGAAGCAGACTCTGGACATAGAGCTCAGACTCAGACCAGATTGAAGACTAGCAAAAACAGGCAAGCGGCAAAAGCACCTCTCTTTTAAGACATGCCCACTAGTGCCATGACAGTTTATCTATGGCAACACCCAGAAGTCATTGCCCCTTTCCATGGCAATGGCCTAGCGACCCAGAAATATACTTTTTCTAGAAATTTCTACATAATCCACCCTTTAATTTGCATATAATCAAAAGTGGGTATAAACATGACTGCAGAACTGCCCCTGAGCTGCTACTCTCCATGCCGCCTGGGGGGAGCCCTGCTCTGCAGATGCAGTCATGGAGCTGCCTCAATAAAGCTGTTTTCTTCTACCACTGGCTTGCTTTACAATTCTTTCCTGAGTGAAGCCAAGAACCTTCCCCAGCTAAGCCCCAATTTGGGTCTCGCCTGCTCTGTATTTCAGTCATTCAGGAAAGCTGGGTCAGAAGCTCTGCCATTTCCAGTATATAACTTTCAAGGGCACGGGTGGAGGGGGTCACCTCTATCCCAGTCACATATTACCTCCTCTCTATTATTCCTTCCTTGTGGAGGCAAAGGTGCTGGAGGGGAAAGAAGGAAGTAAAAGATAAAATGTGCCTTTCTCCTAACATAACCTTTTCTGTTCAGAATCTGGAGGTATTACTCTAGGGCAATCTAGAGAGAAGCTGGTATCTTGTATTGGGGCCCTTTTTCTGTTTCTCAAAAGTGACAGATTATAGATTTTATGATAGTCCAAAGTTCACAAGGGATACATGCACCATTCTCCACTTTGAGATAGAAAAAAAACCCCAAGGTTGCCAGTGATTGCCAATAATGGGCATTATTTCACAACCATCACAGAACATCAGAGTTGAAAGCATACTTAAAGACAGAAAGCAGCCTCCTCAATGTAAAGAGAAATGCTTCTGAATGGTTTTGCAACTCATTTGAGGCAGACGTACAATAAGAAAAATCCCAAACCACAGTTTTCCCCACCACTTTATGTACATGGTCCGAGTTGCAGTGTAAAACACTTTTTCCATATAGCTTAAAGGAGTATTATTGTACGATGGTTCATTTTTAAATGTAGATTTCAAAAGACAATAGCAGCATAAAAGGTAAGAGGAATATAGTAGACATGTCATTTTTTGCCTTCCTAATATACATTCTGTCTTCTTCTGCCAACAGCACCCTAATTTCCTTTGAGGAACAAGCTGTCTGTCCCCATATTAAATGTTGTTTGACCCTATACCTTCCTCTAGTCCCAGGAACAGGCAGATGCCCCAAACCTGGCCAATCAGAACATCTCTGCTGTGGCCAGAGTATCTGATTCAGGGATAAACACATGTTCCAAAAAGACAAACAGACTACATTCAGGGACTTTTATTAAATTCCTTGGACAGAGGGAAAAGGTTTTTAGACTCGAATAAAATAAGGGATAAGCAAGGAGCTACTCAGCCTATAGAGCAGACTACTCCATTTACTCATGAAACTGAAACAGACGAGAACAGTTACCTGATTGAAGGAAAGTCCTCCATCCCCTGGCATTATTTGAACCGGTTCTAGCAGCTTGCAGTGTCAATCCTAGTTGTTGCTGTTATTGTTTTAAGTCAATTTGAGGTGGGTGATTTAAAAAAAAAAAAAAAGTTCTGCTAACAGAAAAAGTATTACAGAGAAATCAGTGACCATATTCAAGGATGAAAAGTCAAAATTGACAACTTATTTACTATTTGTGAGGGGAGCTCCAGAGCCTTTAGAGGGGAGACACAAAGATATAAGTGGAAAATAATAGTTACAGTAACAGGTACTCCATAAATATGAGCCCTGTCGGGTGCTGCTCTAAAACCTTTCCTTGTATTCATTCGCAGAAATTTCACAATCCCGTGAAGTAGGCATCATCATTATCCCCACTTTACAGATATAGGAATTCACAAAATTAGCAAGTGTTAGAGCCAGGAATAAATGTTTCATTCTATAAACTTCAAAGATGTAGTTCTCATTGCTACTGTCATAACATCTTGAGAGATATTTCTTCACAAATAATGTTGGTTCAAAAAATTGGTAAGAGTATTCATTATAAAATGTTACACAGAAAAGGACTGGTTGTTTCACTTATTTGAATAATAATAATACTCTTCCTCATTGAGGACTTTACCTACTCTGAAGATATGAAAACTAAAGTCAAGGCCAACGTTAGCCTGTGTAGCTCCTCTGGGCAAATGCAGCCTTGTTTCAGGCTAGTTTAGCCAAGTGCTTTTGTGCAGTGCACCAACGGCACAACCAGACATAGCAGTCCTGACTAAAGACCAAGTTGATTTAATAAATTGCTCAAAACCAGAGACCTTAAAAGTAACAGAACCAGAACCAGAATCAAAGTCTCCAAATGTCCATGACAGCATAAAAAAAAAAAAAAAAAAGTCTTCTCCTGGGTCCCCCTCTTTAAACCAGTGTTCCTCACACATGCTCAGTGCTACAAATATCTGCATCATGTTTTTATCCCCAGCCAACCACAAAGAATAAAGGCTGCAAGTGATGATGGATAGACCAAAGCCTTGCTGTCAGGTGTTCATTCCACTCGTTTCTCTTGTCCTGTGCATAGGTTTGAGCACATTGATTACATTTTTATGCATTAGTCTACCCATCGGTAAAGTGGGAATAAATATCTACTCCCCTGGTTTGTTGGCATAGTGACTGGCCCCATAGCAAGCACAAACAAATGGCAGGTCTTTCTTTCCCACCTCTGCCTGCCCCCCAGGCTCTCTGCTCATCCAGACTTTCTGAACCAGGTACACACTTTGGGGCAGCCAGCAGTGAGGTCTCCGGGACTTCCTGTTCTGATTAATGAAGAATCTACAATGCTCAGTGGAACCCCATGGGGCTGGAGTGTTTTGATATAGCAAAGGCATTCCTCCCTTCCCTCATTTATATTTTAGAAGGCCCAGATCAGACACTCCACACCTAGTTTGCTCCCACAGGACAGGGTTGACCTAGAACTGTAAAATGTGACTACCATGCTAAGTTTGCTAGAGATATGATGGCCATGGTTAGTGAGAGAAGGGAAAAAGCACTTTCAGCTGAAATTAAATGGCAACTGGAAGAGACAATGGAAACTAAGAGAAAACGGAAGAGAAAAGCAACCAAAATTACTTTTAAAACATCCAGATAAAGTAATAGAGACGTTTAAGAATCTGGTTAGATGCTAATAGTTTGTATTTAAGTTAAAAAAAAAAAGAGGAAAAGAAAAGAAAACTAAACTTCTGAAAACCCAATGTGGCAAATAACACTTGCTGCTTTTCTCTAACAAAAAAAGATGAAAGCAAAATGTGACTCTTTTTTTCAGAAAAAAAAAGGATTCACTATTTTCTTTTAGCACTTACTATATGCTTTCCATGTGCTGCATATAAAACAAACACGTCCCTGTTCCTTGTAAGGCTTATGCTTAGATGGGGAAAGAAGACAAATGCAAAAGGAAGGTGAGTGACTACATGAGACAAAATATTTTCAGTCATCTAACACTTGATAAACTCTAGTTACAGAAGTTTATAGGGTGGAGAATTCATTCAAAATTCTTCTCCTCCCTTCCCTTCAATCCAATCATTCACTAATTCCCATCTTCTCTCCCTTCTCCCTCTGTCTCTTCAACTCATTCTTACCATCACCACTGCTCCTCCCTTGTTCTGGTCACCAGCATCTCTAGCCTTGACCATTTCAGCAGCCTTTGCAGACTCCAGCATTTCTGCTCCCATACTGAACTTTGATTAGTGTCTTTAAAATGCAAACTTAATTAAATCACTTTCACTGCTTAAAGCACTTTGAGGATGCCCCCCAGATGTCAGATAAAATCAAAATTACATTAAATGATACAAGAGTTCTTCATTCTCTGCCTGTCTCTGCAGCTTTATCTCCTACCATTCTTCTTCCTATTCAAGGCCAGACTGAATACCAAGGTTTCCTGTCTCTGGCCTTTGGCAAGCTGTCTTCTCGCTGCCCAGAATGACCTTACCCGCAACCATTTTCTTATGTCTGGATTATTATTGTTTATTCATTTTAATTTAGTTTTAGATGTCATCTCCTCTGGGAAGGACTCTCTGACCCTTCACAAGACAGACAGATAGATCCCACACATATACTTAACAGCTATTCCACCTGGATACTCCTCCAGCATCTTGTATTTACCCTAACCAAGATACCATATTGGAATATCTGTTTCCATCTCTGACTCTCCACTAGACTCAAAGTTCACTGATACCTGCAGTTCCTGCATTGTAGTAGATTTCCAGTGCCTTGCAAAAATTCTAGCCGACATTAAGCACTCAGAAAACGTATATTAAATGAATGATTAGGTTGGAGTTTCCAGAAGAGAAGTTAGGAAAGAGATGGCATTCCAAATCAGATTTAGAGGAGTGTAAACAGGTAAAATGGAATGAAGGGAGACTTTCCAATAATTTTTGATAAACAATGGAGCTTACTAAAATGCAAATATCCTTATGGTTAACACTCAAAGATATTGTTTATCATCAAGTTTGTTCCAATTTAAAGCCAGGCACTATGTAAATAAGAGAGAATGTCAGAGGGAATAAACTTTTGGGGGTGCAAGAAAACAAAACTCATTCTTTCTAAATGAAACCCCTCCATTTTAGCCCATTTAGTCTTCCAATCAGCAAAATTTTTCAAACTTCAGTTAGGAAAAGAGACCTTAGATAAATGTTTTAAAATATTTGTTTCCAAAACATTAAGTGCTGTGTTGTGATTGAAATAAAATATATACCTTGTAGGAGAAAGCAATATTTAGTGGTTCTCACTATAATGAGAAACCCAAATATCTTTACCTGACTCTTCATATCCCTCCATCTTAGCTTCTTAAAAAATCTCTTTATTCTTCTTTTTGCTACCATTTCTAGTCCCATAAAATAGTAACTATTCCCAGATAAACCTTAGTTGTATTCTTATATCTCTGCCTTTTACATCTCGTAACTTTTCTGGAATACCTTTCTCTTTCCTGAGCTGATAAACTCACTCATTAACGCTCAATTCAAGTTCTTACCCTCCTCTGTGAAGTCATTTCTATCTCCTCCAAAAGTGACCCAATTCTCTCATTTCCATTCTTTCATAGTTGTCTATCTTTATTTAAATACTTTCCGAAGAGCACTAGTTTCATGGAATGTCAATAGGTCATACAGGAAACCACAGTTTTCATTTTCTATAAATTATGAAATATTTGGCTAAAGATGTAGCATTTCCGTATATTTTAATATGCTAATATGCACTATGAAACTTAAGGGATTATGGTTGGATGCATTTTTCCCAATTTTACACAGTCATAAAATTTTTGAAAGCAGGAATCCCTTTCTTCACCAAATAATTTGTGTTCTTCCAAATATTTTGGGAAATGTGACTTATTACATGATTATCTACACGTTCCAGAGAGTCTTCCTGGAAATAGGACTCATTTCTTCTTGGTCTTGGCAACCTCAATAGTCAGTACATAGTAGGTTGTTAATAAATATCTCTATGAAATAATTTATAGAGAGAGGAGAAGGTACTAAAAAAGGATAATAGGGATAGCCAGCCCCATGTATCTCTTACGATGGAAAAAGGAAATACTCACCTAAACACATTGCCCTACCTGTGCAGTCCAATGTAACATGACTTAATTACAAGTCATAGAAATCCAACTCGGCCTAAACTTTACTAAACAGAAATGTCTTGGTAATATGGTAGAATACTGGAGTGGGTTACAGATTTGATGGGGAAACTGCAAAAATCTAGGACCTAGAGGAGAAGAATGAGTGACTTCATGCTATTGGGACACAAATGCTCTCCCCACATCCATCTTTCATCATTGCAACACTGTTTCTCCTTGCATTTATGCGTCATGTCCTCTAACTGAAATTGGTTAGTCAGAATGACAGGAAACATAGGGATCTTAGCCAAAACAAATACTCTTATCAGAAAGTGCAAGCCTCTTTCTCTCAATGTCTATAAGCTGACATCACTTAAGGTGTCTATTGGTCTTTGCACAGGTCATGAGCCCAGGCTTTTCTATTTCTATTGCTAGAGAGATGGATAACAGAACCAAGGCCTCACCCCTACTCTGGCCATTCCTGTATTCAGGGTCCTTAGTGCATTATCAAGAAAGGGGAGATGAGAAAGTCTGCTGAGATGACCAAGAAAGAGTTACCACTATCCACTTTAGGTGATTAAACATGGCTGTTAATGGAAAGGCTGTCCAGACATTTTGATCTCAGTAACAGGAAAACAACCCTTCCTTCTCGTTGTGAAGAGAGTGATATCTTGATTTCTATTTTGGCAACAAGTATCTCTCTCCCAGTATGAAGGAAGACCCTTTCAAAAAGCAAAGCAAAATGACATAGGGAATATATACTTACCTTATTGAAGTGGAAAGCTACTGAGTTTGTCCTTAAATGCAACTATATGAACCCTTTTAAAACCCTTGGGAGCAAGGTAACAAGAGAAACACCCGTCTGATAGGTTAACCATGGCAAGTTGGGTCTTTGTTTCCTGTGCTGTGCTGTTGTTGTTTTTCTGATTAGAGAAAACACAATTTGACCCCCAGACTACCCATAAAATCTGGTTAAAAATAAGGTGAGTTGAACACCAGGCTGTTATAATCTACAAAACTCCAACATTATTTAATATTTATCTGTTCCACCATACCGGGAAAAAATATTTAGAAGAGCCATTTATATTTTACTTTTCTAGACTGCTTACCTAGAATTTCCCAGTCATCAATGAAGCAGAGTTTAATTTTTGAGAGACATAAAGAAAAATGAAGAATTAAAATTGTAATTGGAAAAATTGCCTCAATCAAAATTGCACTTCAAGATGCTTGAATGGATGGGCTAAATAAGTTCAGGCATCCATTAGTTCCCAAATTGAATTAAAATATATTGAGTGCTAATTCAAAAATCTAAAGGCAGCCGGCTGGAATAGAATGGGAGTCATCTGGATCTAAAAGGGGAGTGCAGACAACACAAAGCAAGGAAAGATTATGGCATTTTTGCTGACCTGAAAGAACAAAAAAGAAATCTTAAAAACTACTGGTAATTTATTACAGCCCATTATACTAATATTGCTGTTTGCTGCAAGCCTGCTTGACGGGGGGTCCCTTTTGATTCCACACATCACAACAGCACCGTTCTAACCCTCCTCTCTGCTCCTCCCACATGAAGCCCTTTTTCTCTGCCATTTGCTGTGTGCAGCAGAGATGACCTATGGTAATTGCTGAAGACATTTTCACCCATATTTTTTAGCAAATGTAATTTCCTTTTGATGCTGCCACGTTGTCCCCCCACCCTGCTGTGACAGCAAACTCCAATAATCATGCCACTAACATTCAGATAGAGATCAAGTAATGCAGCCAGCTGTATCACAACTTTTGACTTTCAACTCTGTACTTACTTGGGTGCACATATTACCATTTGAGGAAATGAAAAACATTTTTTTCTCTAATGAAAATAGCTTTTGGCCTTAGGTGAAGCTGGTGGAATTGTCCTGAGTTTAAAAAAAAAAAAAAAATCTCTTATATAATTTGGCTCTAACAAAAGTCCTTTAAAAAAAAAAAAAAGTGAATGCTTTTCTCTAACACATTTTCAAAGGACCCCATGATTAAAATACTAATTAGTATGGTTTTGAAGAAATGGTCCTATTTTTAAGACTGCCCTCCAAATATTCCAAGTCTTTAAAATAATTTTTTTGAAGAAGAGGAGGCAGACAAGAGAGGGGGGAAAAGGTTGAATAACAAATGATTTCAAAATTTAGGGGCATAAAACAACCATTTGTTATGTTCATGGGTTCTGTGGCTCAGAAATCTGAACAGGGCACAGCAGGAATGGCTTGTCCCTGCTCCCTGCTGTCTGGAATCTCTGCTGGAAGACTTGAGAGCTGAAATCTGGAAGCATCAGAAGGCTCACTCATTCAGGTGTCTGGCAGTCAATGCTGGCTTTGTACCAGACACCTTAGCTGAGGCTAGTGTCAGCTGGAATACATAGGCATGGACTCTCTGCTGGGCCTGGGTCTTCTCACACCCTGGCAGCTTGGGACCAATATAAAATCCCCCAAAAGATCAGGTACAACATGCCATGTCTTAGTATCACTTGCCAAGAACACCCAGTGAATTGATAAACTAACACTTCATTGGAGCCAGCCAGGAAATAGTATGTAATTTGAACCAAGGTCACTCTCCGCATGATGTCATCACAGAAGAAAGAAGAAAAGCTGCCCAAGAAGAGAAAAATAAGCCTGACAAGTTGCCAAACTTTGAACTGAATATTTATCCAAAGAAGATTGTTTTTATACCTGAAGAGTTTGAATTAACTTTAAACACAAAGTTTAAATACTTTCTGTTGCCTGCTTAAATGAGAATCCAAGAACAAGATGACGTCAGTTATAAAAAATCATAAAGATAGCCACTTGACTTTTATTTCTGAGTTATAGAAAATACATCTTTGGTCCTAGTAAACGAGGAATCTGTGCAAGTTTTCAATATGTTAAGAACAAGCTTTTCTTTGGAACATAAGCTCCTTGAGGTGATGAACTCTTGACATCTACTTAATTTTTACTGAATGTCTACCATGAGCAAGGTATTTCTAGTAGGCACTAAAAATACAGAAATGAATGATACAGCACCTGCCCTCAAGGAGCTCTGCAGCTGCACTTTAGGAAGAAAGCAAACAATCATTTTAACATGGGAACTCTAAACGTTCATTTAAAAGGTAGAGACCCCTGGGCATGGTCTTAAGACCTCAAGAGAGAAGACAGGCATCACCAAAGTTGTCAAAAACTAGAAGAATGTGCCAAATCCACAGATGTTTCATTATTTATTTAGCTTAGTTGGTTAGTGAATCAGGGTAGTATGTTCATTTCCTTTATGGCCCAGTTAGCTCTGTACATAAGCACGTTATGTTCTGTGTAGGAAAAAAAAAATCTCAAACCACATTTTTCCCCTACTCTCACACCACCACAGCAACAATCATCAACACAGAAGACTTTGACCAAATGTGGGAGCCTCTTTCTCCCACATACCAAGCAGCAGACATCAGCTGGATGTCCTCCAATTTAATTCCGACACCATCTACCTGGAGAGAGCGTCAGATTCCACAGACTGGGGGCTTCGTGGGGAGACTGCCTCTCACACCCCCAGACACCAGTCACAAGTCCAGGCCTCCAGAACTTCTGACCAACTGTTTCAAGTTGAGGTTACCACAACTCCCTCTTCGGGTTGGGTTAATTTGCTGGAGTGGTTCATAGAACTCAGAGAAACACTTATGTTTACTGATTTAAGAATATTACAAAGGATACAGATGAAGAGATGTGTGGGGTGAAGTATGGGGAAAGGGCTGGAAGCTTCCATGTCTTCCCTGGGTACACCACCCTTCAGGAACCTCCACGTCTTCAGCTACCCAGAAGCTCCCCAAACCTGGTCCTCTTGAGTTTTTATGGAGACTTCGTGTGTCAGCATTCCTTCCTCCTTCCCAGAGGTGGGACCCTCTCTGGGAAGAGTGTTAAAACCTGCAATCAGATAGGTACGGGGAAGATGGGAGTTCTGCCTTGGGGCAGGTGAAAGGAGAACAGGAGTGAGACTTTGTTCCCTGAGACCTAAACCACATAACATCAAAACAAGGACTATGGAAGTTTAATGGAGCCATGGACAAAAACATATATAAGCCAGGCGCAGTGGCTTACTCCTGTAATCCCAACACTTTGGGAAGCCGAGGCGGGCAGATCACGAGGTCAGGAGATCAAGACTGTCCTGGCCAACATGGTGAAACTCCATCTCCACTAAAAATACAAAAATTAGCTGGGCATGATGGCATGTTTCTGTATTCCCAGCTACTCAGGAGGCTGAGGCAGAATTGCTTGAACCTGGGAGGTAGAGGCTGCAGTGAGCCAAGATCACACTACTACACTCCAAGCCTGGGCAACAGAGAGAAATAAGAAAAAAAAAATGATATATATATAACATCACAATCCCAGAGCTGTCATTACATTCCTGTTTCTCATCAGTATTATCTTGAAAATTCATAATTAGAAGTATGACTGATACCTGAGTCTAAATGATTGGGAGACATTGTAAGAAATTATCTCAACGTTTACCAGTGTGGTTCTGTTCTACAAGGTCACCATGCAGCCAGAGAGATGTGAGAGATGTCAGTTGTGAACCATTTTGGAGTCCTGGGCATACCATATTTCACCCAAATTAAGACATCATCAGTTATAAGATGCGCCATTATTTTCTTTACCGCTAAGAAAGACAAGTGAGGTCAAACTATGGCACTGTGCCAAGGCATTCTCAGCTGCAGCTCATATCCCAAATTTAGAGACATAAAAATGAAAAAAGATTTCATCTTTTATCATTTTATCTCAGAATCAGTGAGATATGGCATCATATGAGAAACCCTGATGGATCTCCAGGGAGAAAAGATGATGAGACAAATTCTGCTGACAACTTTGGAATAGAAATTCTTAAATAAGTGAGAATGTTCCTTAACAGATTTAAGATACAAACTCTTGGCCATGGCCTACAGAGTCCTGTACAGTCTGTTTGTGGCTATCACTCCAGACTCTTCTGGGCCACCATGCCCTCCTCTCACTCAATCCAGCGTCCCTGGCCTCCTAGGCCATGGTATGAATACAGTAGGCTCATTTCTGGCTTAGTCTTATTCTATGTTTCCTTCCTGAAACTCTCTTTACCTAGGGCTTTCATATGGAGTGATCCTTCATTTCATACAAGTTCATGGTCAAATATCACCTCCTCTGATCATCCTACCTATTTCTCCTACTATTTTAAGTACCTCATTAGGGCTGGAAAGGTTTTTTTTTTTTTTCTCAATATGAAAAGAATGCTTGGCATATAATAGACATGAAATAAATATATGTGAATAAATCACAGTCATCCAAAAGTAGAAAAGGACTGAATATATTTAATTTAATGTAATCCTATCTCAAAACTGATTAGGTTAAATGAAGAAGGAATTTTAAAGATGAAATTGGATGATGCTATTTGAGGTACTCTCCAACACAGCTCCAAGAAGAATCATTCTTGACTTTTTCAAGGTTAGGGATAATTAAAAAATTAGAAAAGAAAATAAAAAGTTGCAACATAAAGGGTGCCCATTGAGGAGGCTAATTAAAAATTATTAATGCTTGTGAACAGAACACTCCTCTTATCCCCATTTCAGGGGACTCAACATCATTGGCTTTAGGAATAACCAGGTCACCACAGATAAAGACTGGAGAGATGACAACAAAGGGATAACTTTAGTTTCAGAGGAATGACAAGAATCATTTGAGGTTTAGGAAAAGAAACGAATAAGGCAACAAGCAGCCCCTGAAAGGTGCCAGGACCATCCAGCATGAAGAAAGCAATCATTTCCCAAATGCTTACAGGTACCAGGTGCTGCAGGTGTTGCACAATGGGTCAAGTGGGCTCACCGCAATCATTTCTCACTTCCATTAACTTTCCCTAGGTCACCCATACGACTTAAGCAAATTAAGCAGCTTCTAAGCTGGACACAAAAGGGAGGAGATCTCATTTATTTGGTGTGTTAAAACAAAAAAGAAAACATAGTAATATCACCAATCTCCAGGTCTCCTTCACCTTCATATTCTTCCATTATCAGTTTCAATAATTGGGCATGTCATGCTTTGGGATGGATGTAGCTTGCCTTTGGCCTGATGTTATGATTTTTCTAGAAACATCTTCCCCATCCTGGGAGGAGCTAAAGGACTTGAGTAGGGTCTTGGAGTTTTGTCTTGATGTAGTGGATGTGACTGGCAAAAGCGTCTGGCTGCTGGCTGCTTGTAGAAAGAAGTTAAAATAATAGTGAGTTGTGATTTTAAAAACAGCAAGATTTCTTTATCATTGGTGCTAGCAAAGGGGAGAGTAGAAAGCAGTTCTACTCTTCAGTTTGTGGAGGGAGTGTAGGGGTTTTTAAAGAAAGGGTTGGAATGCAGAAGAGGTAAGGGGGAATAGGAGGTACCAGGTGGCATGACTTGCTCCAATGGTTCATATTGAATTATTGTTCCATTTGGTGAGGGGAGGATGTCATCATGGATCCCACCAGGTTATGAATTAATTGCAGTCAATCTTATAGCCACTGTTTAGCTGGGAGCGGGTTCCAGCCTTGAAGTAATCTTTTGTTAGAAAGAAGTATCTGGTCCCTATCAGGATCCGACCTCTGAAGCTTCTAAGGAAATATATGACCAGATAAGCGAGCATGGTGTGTGCTTAACAAACATCTAGGTAAATAAATGTGCATAAGGCATGGGAGTACAGAATGGAAAAGGAAAGGGAGTGGAGGTTCACAGCACATTCTGAGGCTGCATTTCAAGATGAAAGATAACACATATGCAGTTTATCTCAAAGTTATGTCTAGAGACTGGGCAGTGAGGAGGAGAAGAGGGAAAAGAAAAAAGAAGTTTTAAAATGTAGTTCGAGGCTAAGCCACTAAGCTGCTCAGTTACAGATTTAATAAAACTTTTACATCTCCAGATTCCAAACTAGAGCTCAGAGTTTAAAGGGTTTCTCCCAACTTCTGTCCACCTGAGCAGAACCAGCTTCTCCTTGGCGCCTCTCCTCTAAGGTTAACATGCCACAAAGAAGGGTAGGAATGATTTTTCAAGGGATTATTTTATCCTAAGACCCAAGCTGACATAATTGGCTCAACTACTTTATCTTATTTAGAGAATCAGCAAACAAAGTTAATATGTGACAGTATTACTCTGGCAGTGTTCAGTAGGATGGCACAAAGACCTTTTTTAATTCATCAGCATACCTGCCAAGTCATCATCAAAAGTACTGGACCTCTAAGATTAGGAACAAGACAAGGATGCCCACACATACCATTTGTGTTTAACATAGTACTGGAAGTCCTAGCCAGAGCAATTAGACAAAAGAAAGATTAAAGACATCCAAATTGGAAAGAAAGATACTAAATTGTCCCTGTTTGTAGACAACATGATCTTCTATATAGAAAACCCTAAATACCAAAACACCTGTAAGAACTAATAAAATAAGTCAACAAAGTTTCAGGATATAAAATCAGTATACAAAAATCAGACGCATTTCTATACACTAGTAATAAGCAATCCAAAAAAATAAATCAAGAAAACAACCTCATTTAAAATAGCCACAAAAAATAATGGTTATAGACAAATTTAACCAAGGAGGTGAAAGCCCTGTACACTGAAAACTTTACACTAAAACCTGGTGGAATACATCAAAGGAGACACAGATAAATGGAAAGATTTTTCATGGTCATAGTTTGAAAGAATTATATTGTTAAAATGTCACTATTACCCAAAGTGATCTACAGATTCAAAGCAATCTCTATCAAAATTCCAATGACATTCTTCACAGAAATAGAAAAACAATTCTAAAATTTGTATGAAACTACAAAAAACCCCAAATAGTCAAAGCAATCTTGAGCAAAAAGAAGAAAACTATAGGTATCACACTACCCAAGTTCAAAATATACTACACATCTATAATGATCAGGACAGCATGATACTGGCATAAAAAAGATACACTGATCAATGGAACAGAGAGCTCAGAAACAAAACCACACATTTATGACTGGTTGGTTTTTGACAAAAGTGCCAAGGACACATACACTGGACCTTTGGGAAAGGACAATATCTTTAATAAACGGTCTTGGAACAACTGAAAACCCCATGTAGAAAATGAAATATACACTTATGTCATGCCATATACAAAAGTCAACTCAATGTGGATTAAAGACTTAAATGTAATAAAAGAAACTGTAAAACAACTGAAAAAAAAAAAACATAGAAGAAAAGCTCCATGACACTGATCTGGACAAATACTTTTTTGGATAGGAACCTCAAAGCACAAACAAACAAACAAAAAATAAACAAATAGGGTTACATCAAACTAAAATGCCTCTACACAGCCAAAGAAACAAACAACAGAGTAAGGAGACAGCCAAAAGGATGGGAGAAAATAATTGCAAACAAGATATCTGATAAAGGATTAATACCGAAAATACATAAGAAACCCATAAAACTCCATAATAAGAAAACAAATAAGCCAGCTAAAAAATGAACAAAGGGTCTTAATAGATATTTCCAAAAAAAAAAAAAGACATGTAAATGATGTCAACATCACTAATCATCAGAAAAACACAAATTAAAACTACAATGAAATATCATGTAACACCTGGTAGAATGGCTATGATCAAAAAGACAAAAGACGACAAGTATTAGGACGTGAAGAAAAGGAGAACAGGATGTGCACTGTTGGTGGGAATGTATATTAGTATGGCCATTATGAAAAACAGTATGGTGGTTCCTCAAAAAACTATAAACAGAACCACTATATGATCCAGCTATCCCACTACTGGGTAGACATCCAAAGGAAATGAAATTAGTATTTTGAATTGATGTCTGCACTCCCCTGTTTATGGAAGCATTATTCACAATAGGCACTTACCATACAAAATATGGAATTAACTATATCTTGGCTGTCAGTGGATGAATAGATAAAGGAAATGTGTTGTATACACACAATGGAATACTACTCAGACTTTAAAAAGAAGAAAATCTTGTCGTTTGCAACAATATAGATGTACCTACAGGACATTATGTTAAGTGAAATAATCCAGGCACAGAAAGACAAATACCATATGATCGATCTTACATATGGAATGTAAAAAAGTTAAACTAATAGAAGTGGAGAGTAGAAAGTGATTACCAAAGGCTGAGATGGGAGCTAGCGGATAGGTAGGTGAAATATTAGTCAAATGAAAGAAAATTTTAGTAAGATGGAAGAAATAAACTCAACAGATCTATGGTACAACATTCTGACTATAGTTAATAGCAACATATTTATTGTAAATCTGAAAATTGCTACGAGAGTAGATTTTATGTTCCCATCACAAAAAAAGAGATAAGTATGTGAGGTAACACACATGCTAATTAGTTTGGCTGCAATTAGCCATTCTGCAATGTTTACATATTTCAAAACATGTTGTATACAATAAATATATGCAACTTTTGTCAATTAAATAATAAACAAAAATGTTTAAAAATATTTAAAAGCCCTGGGCCTAAAGTATAACTAATCCATTTCCTTATATCAGGAGAAAAAACATGAAACTCTAAAAGATTAAAGTTCTCATAGCACAGAACATGAGACTAATGGGAACTAAAACAGTTTGGCTCTGGGTGAGGCACAGTTTACACGGAGTTGGGTGGTGCCCCTTTCAATTGCCTGGCTTACCTACACCTCAGCACTCTATTTCTTCCTGAAGGAGAACGGGAACTAGTGCTTTGCAGGTGGGTCTCTCATAATCACTTAATTATGATTATTCAGACACAAAAGGAAACTCAGAAATTAGCAACCACAGTAATCAGCATTCTTCCTGTTTTGAAGATGAGGACATGTAGTATGTAGCTCAGGTAGTACATAGCAAAGCCCAAACTCAACAGGTCTGTGTGATCTTAGCCCTCAGCTATCATGTCAAGGGAAGTCACATCAAGAAGAACTAAGGCCATGGGCAAGAAACAAAGAAGCTGGGATCAACAGCTTGTGACATCAGAGAACACACGTAAAGGTAGTGTGGACCCAAAGAGTGAGCATCAGCAAGATTTATTGCAAAGAGCAAAAGAACAAAGCTTCCACAGCGTGTAACACCTCATGTAACATATCAGAGCTCCACTGTGGCAATGGAAGTGAGAGGTGGAGCCAGCTAAGCTTCTGGATCAGGTGCGGACTTGGAGAACTTTTCTGTCTAGCTAGAGGATTGTAAACACACCAACCAGTGCTCTGTGTCTAGCTAAAGGTTTGTAAATGTGCCAATCAGTACTCTGGGAAAATGCACCAATCAGCACTCTGTGTCTAGCTAAAGGTTTGTAAACGCACCAATCAGCACTTTGTGTCTAGCTAA
The DNA here is from genome assembly GCF_001698545.2 of Rhinopithecus bieti. NCBI lineage: Eukaryota > Metazoa > Chordata > Mammalia > Primates > Cercopithecidae > Rhinopithecus > Rhinopithecus bieti. The sequence continues at coordinate 2,348,722 of NW_016809273.1, forward strand.
AGGTTTGTAAACGCACCAATCAGCACTCTGCAAAAATACACCAATCAGCGCTCTGTGTCTAGCTAAAGGTTTGTAAATGCGCCAATCAGCACTCTGTAAAAACGCACCAGTCAGCACTCTGTGTCTAGCTAAAGGTTTGCAAATGCACCAATCAACACTCTGTAAAAATGGACCAATAAGCACTCTGTAAAATGGACCAATCAGCAGGATGTGAGTGGGACCAATAAGGGAATAAAAGCTGGCCACCTGAGCCGCAACCCGCTAGGGTCCCTTTCCACACTGCGGAAGCTTTGTTCTTCCACTCTTTGCAATAAATCTTGCTGCTGCTCACTCTTTGGGTCCACACTACCTTTATGAGCTGTAACACTCACCGCAAAGTTCTGCAGCTTCACTCTTAAAGTCAGCGAGACCATGAACCCACTGGCAGGAACAAACAATTCTGGACATGCCACCTTTAAGAGCTGTAACACTCACTGCAAAGGTCTGCGGCTTCCCTCCTGAAGTCAGCAAGACCACAAACCCACCAGAAGGAAGAAACTTCAGACACATCTGAACATCTGAAGGAACAAACTCTGGACACACCATCTTTAAGAACTGTAAACTCACCACGAGGGTCCGCAGCTTCATTCTTAAAGTCAGCAAGACCAAGAACCCACCAGAAGGAACCGATTCTGAACACAGAAGGACCTTAGAAGGAGGAATTTCAGTGACTTGACCAAATCAGATTTTAACATTTCAACCAATTATAAATCTACAATTGTGAACTCGCATGTTTGCCTAAGAGCCTCTGGATATGTCTTAGGGAAGGAATAGGAATGAATTTTAACAACTACCCACCAAACTTACTTTTTAATTGTTGAAGAGTAATGTTACCATCAAAAATTGACATTATATACATAGTAAAATCAGAAGGACTACCCACGAAAAAATAAAGATTAGCTTTTTTGCAGGGGGAGGAGAAAGATTATTATTAAGGCTATCTTTCACTCTCCATATTATATATTTCTAAGTTTGAAATTTTCACATTGAGCATATCTTCTATATTTGGGGAAAACAAGGTCATTTTGTTTATCTTTGCAAGAAAAGAAAGATCAACAAAATATTCAGAATATAAAATTATTTAAAATAAATGATTTAAAAGATTAAAACAGAAGTGAAGACATTAAAGCCAAGGAAAAGAACTGGTATTTTAATTACCGGTATTCTCTTATCTTTTGCTTTCAAAAAAATGCATAAGGTGCAATGTGAAGGACATAAGAGGAAAGTGGCCACTGTCTTATTACTTGGAGGAGGAGGATTCAGAAAGAACAAAGGAGCTCATTGACAGGTGTGACTGTAGTGATGTTATTAGAATGAAAAAAAAAGGGATTCAGAATCATAAGCATTTGTTTTATCTGTCGCACTTCCTTCTTCATGGAGACACAGTGAATTTGCAAGCCAGCTACTAAAGAATAGTGGTCAGGTAAAACAGAGACAGGGAACAGGAGCAGTTATTCCCCCTAGGAACTCAGTCAATTAAATGCAGCCTGGAAGGGATCTAATCTAATATCAAAGATGCTGTCAGGGGATCAGTTCCCCAGAGTTTAGGGTTAATGATGTAGAGCATGGTAGTCTGGCCAAGAGCAAAGAAAAAGAAACCTTACTAAGATCAGGTGTAACTGGAAAAGACCAGGATAAAATAAAGTAAGCATTTCCCAGAGTAATGTAGGACCTTGGGCAGAACCTTCTGCAGATGTGTCACAATATTCTCTCCTTACAGCAGTCTTCAAGTGGTTGGGTCCTCCAACATTTAGCAAGTTTTACTATAAATTAAAATTATAATCAGCACTGAAGACTAGCTTACTCTGAAATAATTCATAAGTCCTGGGGTTTTAATCTAGTAAACCCCAAAGTAAGTCCCTCTCTCAACCAGGATGGAACTAGATGAATCATATTAATCTTGAAGTTTTTGTACAAAAGAGCTCTGAGATGATTGTCATTGGTAAAGTTTTACCTAGAAATCTAGGTGTGAATTAATTGCCTATCAGGCAATTGTCCACTTATGTGAAAAACAGTGACCAACACAAATGAAGCCAAGGTGAAATGCTAAATGCTAAGCTTTCAATAACTGCAATCTACAGAGCCCTCTTTCTAAGGGGCTGTGGATTTGTAGAAATAATTTTTTACTATTTCACAGGTGAAGTAAGATGAAGTAAGAAAGAAATAACGATCACTCATTCTAACAAACAGGCAAACATACTATAGCTCATATTTGGTACTGAATCTTCAAAAGTTACTAATTCATAAGCAACTTTCCTTTTTGATTTTATAAATTTCATTTCCAGCAATATGGCAGAATGGATACCCTAAAAATTTGTTTCAACTGAAGAACAGTCCTCTTCTCTTTCTTTTTTTCTCCTTCCCAATTACAACCTAGGAGTTACTGTGATAATCAGTCCTTTTCTTTAGCTGTATACACTGACAGAAAAACAAATAAATAAGTAAATAAATAGGACCACAATGCCCTTTAAGCCTTTGACAGATGCTATGCTTTTCATTTTTTTCAGACCTTTATTTAACTTTTATTAAACTTTTGATTAACTTTTTTCATAATCCATAAATATTGAGTCAGATAATAGAAAGGCAACATGAAACAGAGAGGCCCTTTTTTAACCTTTACTGGAATTACTCTCTTTAATGGAAACCAAAGAACAAACTACTCAATGATATAGCCATAATAGGCCCTTTGGAGAAAGAATAAAAAAAAATAGTGTACTGCTCAAGCTGTCATGGAAGCCTTACCATTACTTAGAGCTTAATGGGTCTGAAAATACTAGTGAGAAGGGATTAAACTACTTTTCCCTCTTGGAAAACTGTTAACTCTTCTAGGATATCATTCAGGGAGCTCAGTGAGCCAGTTTACTCAATGATGCGTCAGTGGCCTCTAAAAATTAATGAACCTTTCAGAGATTGCTACTTATTACCTGATGCTGAGGTCCAGGGCTAGGCATTGTTCAGGGGGGAAAAAATTTTAAGGTAGAGAAACACAAATGCTCACATTGGCAAATTAAAATGAGTGTGAGTTTTGCTATAGCATATTACCTAATTCTGAGAGTACTAATGGCTTTAGTGGATGGCATTTACTTAGCACTTACTAAATGCCGCACATCAGGCTCGCATCTTACATACACTAGCATATTTAATCTTAACAACAATTCTATGAGGTAGGTACCAGTATTTCCTCCAATTTTTAGAAAGAAACTAAACCTTAGGGATTAAAAAAAAGAATCCAACAAATTCCCACAGAGAAAAGTTTATGACCACAAATTTTTAAATTACATTATAAGATCAGTGAACATTTTTGTTCCTGGACTACTGCCCAGAGGCCAAATGGCCACTATGTCTCTCAAGATGGTGGACTGTAACTCAAGAATGTGTATTAGCACACACTTCAGAAACACAGTGAATTCCAACCACAGAATTTAGAGCAAATGACAAATAGCAGTGGATAATATAACACCAAGGGAAGCCACAATTAATATTAATTACCTCACATAGACATTATAAAACCATATTTAAGAAACAGACCTGCTCGATCATGACCTAAGAAGGTTTTGTGATGGCAATAAAGCAGAATTTGATTAATATGAAACTAAACTATCATATTAATGCCCTCTTATTTGACAACCCATCATACAAATGCAACAGAACTAACAGGAAGATTTGTCAATTTTTTTGGTGTTTGCCTTAGAACTTCTCTACAGACCCAATACTCGCAAGATCTGTTTCAAGTTTCTCACCACTGCTAAACTCTCAAGTTCTTAGCCTAAGCAAAATTCTGAACAAAAAAAGGTAGTCATTAGTGATGAGCCATTAAATTTTAACATTCGCTTGAGGAGCATTTAAGATAGTCATGAACTATCTTTACTTTGTGTACAGTATCTACACAAGAGATGAAGTTACTTTTCAGCAAATAACTTAAAAATAACAACATGTGAAAACTGGAACAAGACAAGGATGCCCACTCTCACCACTCCTATTCAACATAGTACTGGAAGTCCTTGCCAGAGCAATCAGACAAGAGAAAGAAATAAAAGACATCCAAATAGGAAAAGAAGTAAAACTATCTGTCTTCACTGGTTATATGATCCTATACATAGAAAACCCTAAACAGTCTGCCAAAAGTCTACTGGAACTGATAAATGACTTCAGTAAAATTCCAGGATACAAAATCAATGTGCAAAAATCACTAGCATTTCTATACATTAATAACATTCAAGGTAAGAGGCAAGTCAAGAATGCAATCCCATTTACAATAGCCATTTGAAAATGTCTAGGAATACATGTAACCAAGGAGATGAAAGATCTCTAGAAGGAGAACTACAAAACACTGAAGAAAAAATCATAGATGACACAAACAAATGAAAAAGCATTCCATGCTTATGAATCGGAAGAACAATATCATTAAAATAGCCATACTGTCCAAAGCAATCTACAGATTCAACACTATTCCTATCAAACCACCAAAGTCATTTCTCACGGAATTAGAAAAAAACTATTCTAAAATTCATATGGAACCAAAAAAGATCCCAAATAGCTAAAGCAATCTTAAGCAAAAAAGAACAAAGCTAGAGGTAGTCACATTACTTGACTTCAAACTATACAATAAGGCTAAAGTAACTAAAACAGCATGGTACTGGTACAGAAACAGACAAAGACCAGCGGAACACAATAGAGAACCCAAAAATAAAACTACACACCTACAACCATCTGATCTTCAACAAAATCAACAAAATTAAGCAATGGGTGTAGGACTCACTTTTCAATAAATGATGCTGGAATAGCTGGCTACCTACATGCAAAAGAATAAAACTGGACCCTTACTTTTCACTATATAGAAAAATTAACTCAAAATGGATTAAAGACTTAAATGTAAGACCTCAAATTATAAGAATCCTAGAAGACAACCTAGGAAACACCATTCTGGACATTGGTCCTTAGAAATAGTTTATGACTTAGTCTTCAAAAGCAATTGCTACAAAAACAAAAATTGACAAATGGGACATAATTAAACTAAACTTCTGCACAGCAAAAGAAACTATCAACAGAGTAATCAGACAGCCTACAGAATGGAAGAAAATATTTCCAAACTATACATCTGACAAAAGTCTAATATCTAGAATGTATAAAGAACTTAAACAATACAATAAACAAAAAATAACAACCCTATCAAAAAGCGGGGAAAAGACATGAACAGACACTTTACAAAAGAAAATGTACAAGTGGCCAATGATCATACGAAAAAATGCTCAATCAACATCACTAATCATCAGAGAAATGCAAATCAAAACCACAATGAGATACCCTCTTACACCAGTCACAATGGCTATTATAAAAAAGTGAAAAAACAGGAAAAAACAGGGTAGGCATGGTGGCTCTTGCCTGTAATCCCAAAACTTTGGGAGCCAAAGACAGAGGGATCACTTGAGACCAGGAATTCAAAACAAGCCTGGTCAACATGGCAAAACCCCATCTCTACTAAAAATACAAAAATTAGTGGGGTGTAGTAGCACACACCTGTAACCCCAGCCACTTGGGAGACTGAGACATGAGAATCGCTTGCACTCTGGAGAGAGAGGTTACAGTGAGCTGAGATCGCACCACTGCACTCCAACCTGGGTGAGAGAGTAAGACTCTGTCAAAAAAGAAAAATATCAAAAAACATCAGAAGATGCTGACAAGGTTGCAGAGAAAAGGCCACACTTATACACTGTTGGTGGGAATGTAAATAGTTCAGCCATGGTGGAGGGCAGTTTGGTGATTTCTCTAAGAACTCAAAACTACTGTTGAACCCAACAATTCCATTACTGTGTATATATCCAAAGGAAAATAGGTCACTATACCAAAAAGACACATGTACTCATATGCTCATCACAGCACTATTCATAATAGCAAAAACATGCAATCAACCTAGGTGCCCATCAATGGTGGACTGTATAAAGAAAATGTGGTACATACACATCATGAAATATGCAACCATATAAAAGAACAAAATCATATCCTTTGCTGCAACATGGACGCAGCTGGAAGCCATTATCCTAAGTGAATTAACACAGAAACAGAAAACCAAATGCCACATGTTCTCACTCATAAGTAGGAGGTAAGCACTGCGTACTCACGGACACAAAGATGGCATCAATACACCGGGCATGGTGGTGAAAACCTGTAATCCCAGCACTTTGGGAAGCCAAGGTGGGAGAATTGCTTGATCCCAGAAGGTTGAGGCAGTAATGAGGTTGAGACAGTAATGAGCTGTGATCATGCTACTGAACTCCCACCTGGGTAACAAAGCAAGACCCTGCCTCAAGGACAAAAAAAAAGATGGCATCAATAGACTGGAGACTGATAGAAGCGGGCAGAAGGGAACTGGAGAGGAGTTGAAAACCTGTTGGGGACTACGTTCACTACCCGGGTGACAGGATCATTTGGATCCCAAACCCTAGCATCACGCAATATACCCAGGTAACAAACTTGTACATGTACCCTCTGAATCAACAATAAAAGATAAAATTATAAAAAATGAGTAACAGGAAGAAATACACACATACATGTGTACACATATGTGCATATATATGTATACTTACATGTGCATAAATATCTAAAAGAAAATGACAAACTTTTACACAATAATACTTCCATGTGTTTATACAAGCAACAACAGCCAAATCATAGAGGCTATCCACTTGAAGTGCTATCAGTAGAAAACAATCTGATCCTCAGCTTAATTATCCATATCATGATCATCTAGGCAGATGAAGAGATTGTCATGAGAGGACAGCCTGCAAAACTTGACTTGCTTTGGAAGGCAGTTAAGGTTCATTAACAAAATTTAGAAAATCAATGACATGTGTAAGGTAACAAATTCATTTAAATTCCAAAATGCTAAAGCAAAAACGCTTTTGAAATACAAATGGGTTAAATATACATGACAAATGTAGCATTATTTCACATGAGATATAATAAAGTCATACCTACTTCCCAGTCTCAGCCCGCAGCAAAAAAGACACAAATGTCTTAAACAAAAATAGGTCAATAAGTCTCTAAGGAAAATTGGTATATGCCTATTATTTAAGGTTTTTATCAGTCAAGATAGCTAAGTAGGTCCAGCAATATTCTCTGTGCTTTACAGGCAATAGCATTTTAGCCTGGGAGGATTACGATCTCATACATTCCGGCAATATCTATCTATACCTTTGTGCCATCCCATCTATCAGTAGGTGTTTTCCTGATAAATATTAACTCATTAAATCTAAGTCACATAGATATAATAGTAAATATACAAGAAGAGATCATAATTTAGTCCACAACAAAATTGAAAAGAGTTTTGTTTCATCTATTTAACATTAGGAATTATGTTTTGTTAACCACACTAGGATGGTTTTGGAGTCCTTCAGAATTGGATCCAAATCCTGCCTCCTTTTCTTTCCTCCCATATCCATTCTTCCTGCAAACATTCATAAGCACCTGCCTCTGCTGAACATGCTGTATACTGGGGATAGAACCAGCAGTTGGTCTGATAAAGAAACTGACAGTTTAGTTGTGTGACCAATCTGGGAGCTCTTAGCCTCAGTTTCATGACGGATGAAATGGGAATAACACCATATATCACGGAGCAGTTGTGAGTCTGATGTGAGAATGCCGAACATAATGCCTGGCATGTGCTCAACAAACCCTAGTTCCCTTTTACTTCCCTACCTGAATGTAGAACTAGGAGGGTGATAGTTGCTTATCCTCTTTCACACGTATGAGAACGCTTCTCTCCAGTCGTTTGGTAGGCTAGTGAATTCATAGAGGAAGAAACTGAGATTCAAAAAAGTTAAGAAATTTATCTGAGGTCACCCTATAAGTAATGATGTCATTTGGACAAAAAACCTAGTTCTTCCAACCTCCACCCTCCAACGTAGTTATCTTTCATTAGATTATATTTCAGACAGTCTATAGTGTATGTACTGTGAATGTGTTCAGAATAATTGGAAGAGTATTTCTCCATAAAGGGCTGATCCACAGAATGTGAGTGTCGAGATGAAAAAGGGATAGTGCAGTCATCTGAATCTACAAGCAGTGGAGCAGTTACCATCACTAGGTCAAAGAATGAAGAGAGGAAGCAATTGCCAGAATCTAGAAGAAGAGAGGTTCATGTAAAGGAATCTGCCTTGAGAGGAAGAGTGACTTTGTTGGACAGATACTTAGCTATAGGTGACCTTGCAACAAGAAAATTGGAAGAACCACTCTTCACGCTTCACTTTTCATCAGCTCCCCAGTCTCTTAGAGGGACACAACATTACGCTAATCCAGCTAAAAGCCAGAAGGCAAGGGGCCACCACCGACATCACTTCTACAGGCCAGCTTCCTGGGCACCGAGAGGAGAGAAAGGTAGAAAGTGGATTGGAAGGAAGAAAAAAATCAATTAAAAAAAAAAAGGAAATAGATTGGGAGGGGCAGGTGTAAGATGTTCAGCACAAGCTCCAGTGCTAACTTAAATGTTTACCACTGTTGTTTAGGACTCTGAACACAAATATTTAGTCATGACTAGTTTTCCAAACTAAGCTATAAAAGTCTGTTAAAGTCATAACACACATCAAGAATAGAAATGCAGTAGAACCCCACTTCTCCAAAGCAGATAGGATAAATGATTTATCACAGAAAACAATCAAAGTGAGAGAGCTTTTTTGTTGTTGCCTTTTGTTTTTTAGAAACAAGATCTCTCTATGTTGCCCATACTAGAGTGCAGTGGCAATTCATAGACATGATCCTGGCACACTAGAGACTGGAATGCCTGGGCTCAAGTGATCCTCCTTCCTCAGCTTCAGGCAGGTGCCACTGTGCCCAGTTCAAAGTGGGAAGTTTTTTAACGTTACTTTTTTGTTTGTTTTTGAGACAGTCTTGCTCTGTCACCCAGGCTGGAGTGCAGTGGCGTGATCTCGGCTCACTGCAACCTCCACCTCCTGGGTTCAAGTGATTGTCCTGCTTCAGCCTCCCAAGTAGCTGGGAATACAGGCATCCACCACCACGTTCAGCTAATTTTTTTGTATTTTCAACAGAAGCAGGATTTCACCATGTTGACCAGGCTGGTCTCAAACTCCTAACCTCAAATGATCCACCCACCTTGACCTCCCAAAGTGCTGGGATTACAGGTGTGAGCCACCAGGCCTGGTTGTTAATTTTTTGTTTGTTTGTTTGTTTGTTTTAAGACAGAGTCTCACTCCGTAGCCCAGGCTGGAGTGCGGTGGCACAATCTCGGCTTACTGCAACCTCAGCCTCCTGGGATCAAGCAATTCTCATACCTCGGCCTCCTGAGGAGCTCGGATTACAGGCTCTCACCACCATGCCCAGCTATTTTTGTATTTGTAGTAGACACAGGGTTTCACCATGTTAGCCAAGCTGGTCTCAAACCCCTGACCTCAAGTGATCCACCCACCTCGGCCTCCCAAAGTGCTAGGATTACAGGCGTGAGCCACCATGCCTGGCCTGGCTGTTAATTTTTAAATTATTTTTAAATGTACATTTCAAAAAATTTTAATTTTTTAAATGTACATTTAAAAACATTTAAAGGTATGAATTGTGAGTCTTCAGTAAAAGTCCAAGGCATTTTCTTTGATTTGAGTCTACCACCAATAAAAGTTGCACATTCTGTCTCCTTCATAAATGGCTTCCTTAGCACATTACCATAATTTTCCTTCACTTGTTTTTTTAAAGTTCTATGAGAACTTAAATACACTTGAGAAGCATTATTGGCAAACAACCTTTCTGGGTTAAAAAAAAATTCCAATTTTTTACGACTGTCTTTCCCACCCCAAATCAACAGCCATCTTTACTCTGTTTTGAAAGTTTCCAAAGTATTCAACAGAGTTCTGAATTTTTACTGGTTAACTTCACTAGTTTGTGCAATATTTAATTAAATCACAGAACTAAAATAAAATGAAAAAAATGTCAAACAGGTTTAGAAATAAATACAACTATCTCTCATTTTGTGCAAATCTCATGTGGTGGGAACAGATGAACATGAACATGATAGAGTAGCTGGCTCACCGAAAGGCTTCAATCTGCCGAAAGTAACCAACAGTGCATTTCGCAAGGGGAATAGAAAAAATGGGTTAACACGGCATATTGGTTAATAGAATTTAGTTAAGAGAGCCTGCTATAATAAATAGTACTAGTTCATCCACCAAAATCTACCATTGATAACCCTGTTCTAAAAGTCAATGAACTCACTTAGCTCTAAAAATGTATATTCACTGGATAACTGGAAAAAGGGATGGATAGATATATGGACAGACAGACAGATGAAAAGAAGGAAGGAAAGAAGGGAGGCAGGCATTTGGAGATTCAACTCAGACCATTGTCAAATGCAAGCCTTCTAGATCAGAAAACAGGAGGGAAAGAGCAGCAGGGATGACTCTGAAACCACTCTGTATGTATATTGGAATTGAACAATTAAGCAAATGGACAGCAGATGGTGGGAGCCAGGTTTCTCACTGTTGGAGCGAGAGGTTTCAAACATGGAAGAGAAACTAGAATGATCATGGGGTAATGGAATTGAGTTGGAGGCATCAGTATTAACCATGTTTAGCTTGATGTTGATGCAGATGGACACACGTAGGAACATTTACAGATGTGCGTATATAGCTACCACACACACATGTATTTCCTTAATCCATCAGCTGAGAAGGCCTAGAAGCAATGACAACCCCATAGCAATGAGTGAATCTAAAGTCCTGATCTTTGTTTCTAACATCATTTTTCATTAAGAGAAACCAGAGCTCCTCTTAGATATTACAGATTCTAGGGCTGGGGTAGGGAAGATACAAGATGAGGCTGAAGTATTCTACAATGCGAGGAGGTAAAGAAGTGCTAAAAACAAACAAAAAATATTAAAATAAATGCACACACAATGGTAACATAAGGGGAAACGGAAGCCACCTGAAAGAGCTCCCAATGGCCAAAGCAATCTGAGCAAGAAAATAAAGTTGAAAATAAAAAATAAAAAGAGAGAAGAGGCAAATTTTCTATGCAAAGAATTACAAATAATTTAATTAGACACTTTACCCTCAAAATGGATCATAACTCCCACTTCTTAAATGTAGGCTGTTCATAAGGACTTCATTCCAAAGGGTACAGTTTGGAAAGGGACCAAAAAAAGAGGAGCTTCACAGTAATCTAACAAACACAATTTCATCCAGATGTTCAGTTAATATCAACACAGATGAGTCCTACTGATAGGATGTGCCCTTGATTTAGTGTGATAAGAATGGCAGTTTACCTCTGTACTACTCTTCCTCCCCGAAACTCATAACCCTAGTCCAATCACGAGACAAACATCACACAAATCCCAACTGAGGGGCAATCTGTAACATACCTGATCAGTACTCCTCAAAACTCTCAAAGTCACCAAAAACAAGGAGACTGCCAGAACGGACAGAAGCATAAAGAGACACGGCAACCAAACGCAATGTGCCATCCTGATGGTATCCTGGAACAGGAAAAAAAAAAAGACATTGAGGTAAAAACTAAGAAAATCTAAACAAAGTATGAATTTAATTAACAATAATATATTAACATTGGTTCATTAATTGTGAAAAATGAACCATTCTAATGTAGTATGTTAATAGTAGGGGAACCTGGGTGTGGGGCAGAACTCTCTACTATCTTGCAACTTTCCTGTAAATCTAAAAGTATTTTAAAATGTGCAAGTTGGCTGGGTGCAGTGGCTCATGCCTATAATCCCAGCACTTTGGGAAGCCGAGGTGGGTGGATCACCTGAGGTCAGGAGTCGGAGACCAGCCTGACCAATATGGTGAAACCCCATCTCTACTATAAATACAAAAATTAACCGGGTATGGTGGGCGTACACCTGTAGTCCCAGCTACTCGGGAGTTGAGACAGGAAAATTGCTTGAACTCGAACAGTGGAGGTTGCAGTGAGCTGAGATGATACCACTGCACTCCAGCCTGGGCAACACAGCAAGACTCCATCTCAAAAAAAAAAAAAGGGCAAGTTTACTTTTAAAAATCCAACAGGGATGATATTTTTTTGACAACCACAAATTCATAATCTCTACGCAGTCTAACAAAAAATAAAGCTTATCCTTCTTATTTCCCCAGGCTCATCTGAAACAACTCTTTCTCCTTGCTAACCAGTTTGGACATCTCTCCAATCTTTAAGGATGATATTTCCTAAGAACTTTAAACATGTTGTTCTGCCAGTAAAACGCTCCCCTCTTTTCACCTGCCTGACACTTTCTTTTCTGTCTGAGGTAATCCGCAAGACCTATTTCAAATGCTTAGCCATACACACACAAAAGCCATCCTGAAGGACCACAGAGGTATAGCTTATTTTTCTTTGACCTTGGTAGGAATCAGCAGAAAAACATCTGGTTCATAATGCAGAGACATAGTGGGTAATTTTCTCAACAAAATACAACGGGTCTTTAGTGTTAGGAAATGTTAACTTTCTATTCTCTCCTCTGCCTTTCTTACAGGTACACCCAGGCTTTCCCTGCCATCTGGAGCCTAAAAGCTGCCCTAATAAACTTCTTTGCTCCAGCTTGCAAACAGAGAAGGAATGGAAATAACCAGTAAATGAGAAACCAGGGTCTATTTGAGGTGGAGCTTCCTGGTCTGCAGAAACTATAAACCTGATCCCAATAACAAATAAGGAGAATTGCAGACAGCAGGTGTTACAAATCTGCATACCCTTTCCTTGTCTAAGTGCCAGGAGATAGCAATACTTTCGTTTTCCGCAAGCCCATAGAGGAAATATAATCTAAGCTTCTCTAAAGGGATAAAAACATACAAACAAAAAATTACTAAGATTGTATCCAATCACTTAGCAAATGGACTGATTAGAAAAAGCAAGGCAGGTGTTGGGGAGATGGGCATCATTTTCCATGGCTCTTTCTCCTGTGAGGACCTAGAATGGATAGCAAGGCCGTGTTAAAGATTTTGTCAGTTCCCTTTTCTTCTTTGCAGCACTTATTACACTTGTAATTATGTGTGTAATATACACATCCCTTAATATAATGCCATAGAGATTTTTCCATTTTGTTAACCAAACTCTCACTCTCTATTGTAGCATTGTTACATAGTAGATGCTCAGTAAACAAACTTCCTGATTGATACACTATTTGTGTCTCTTATTTAGTTTTTGGCATGTTTTAATGCAACTGCATGTGTGTGTGTGTCTGTGTGTGTGCATGCGTTATGTATATATTCTACTCTGCTTTTACTCTACTTTCTAGTCCTAATAAACTGCTTAAAATAAATAGATTCTCCTTTAGGGGCGTATTTGTCTTATCAATGAAATAAAAGAAAATGGTTTTAATTATAATTTCCCAGTCTACATTACGCCCAATGACAGAAGATTTTAAGTAGAAGTTTATTTATAATTAATTTGTCTTTTTTTAAAGCATAGAACATGTCTGTTCACCACCTTTGAAAGACCTGGCTAAATAGCTCCTTAAATATTCCGGTTAATCCAGCCATAGGGAGTATTAAATATTTAGGAATATAGTGCCAACTACTTTGTCAGAATAGTTCCATTTAAATTACACTCCCCTGTTACCAATTGTAGCTGATGATTTAATTAGGTGGATGGAGTTAGTTACAATGATCATTAATAAGCTCTGTTAATGTCATCAAAATTCCTATTCTCCAGAGCGGTGGAAACTACACACACACACACACACCTGCCTATTGAGGAAGATGGCCTATTTCTTACAAAATTCATTCTGTGTCTTCTCCTCCAGTGATTAGCCTTGTTTTGTTTGGTGTCTTCACAGTAATTACAGCAACAGCTCTATTTTGCTTTGTATGAAAAATTGCTTCACTTGATTACATTTGCAGAGAGAGTAGGCACTTTGTGGCTATAACAAAGTACCCAAAAGGACAATTTCATGTTCTTTCTTCAAGGTATTCATAAGAGATGTTCTTACAGTTAAAACAGAGTCAAATAAATAAAGAGTATCAGAAAAGTAGTATGTGAATAAAGCTAAGACTTTATAGATTATCTATTACAATGACCTTTTTAAAACACTGTTTTGGAGACCAGACGTGGACTCCAAAAAAACTGTTTCTCATCTTCTCCATGAAACTAGAGATGGAAGAATGAGGAAAACATCATATAGAACTCTGAATTTTCTCAAAAGTGGACAGCTCCAAGAGAAGTTTCCTAAATCTTGCTCAGAAGGAAGACAGACAGGGATACAGAGTGGAAAGAGAGAATTCTGTATATAGTTGTGGCAGGACCCATTGTGACCTACTGATTGCAGCCACTTTACATGGTACTCACAAATGCAAGAGGTTTTCACTTCTCATCTCTTAAGTTGAAAGTAATCTCAGTAATGATGAATTCTATTCTCAACTCTCCAGTTATCCAAACAACAAACTCTGCCATTTGCTCATGAGAACAAGAATGAAAATGGAAATAGTGTAAGTTATATGCATGAGGAAAATAACCCTCTTAAAGGGTCCTTTACAAAAGCCAATACAATGTGTCCAAATTAAATTCCTTTAAACCTGACAGAGAACTCCCACAAATGATACATTATAGGAGTATCTACATCGAAATGGATTAAGACTTACTTGCCCTCAGAGAAAGAATCATTAGACACTAATTTAAGAGAAAGGATTAGTTTATCTCTTGAACCAATTAGAGCCACTATCACCTAGAAAAAGTAAGATAGCCTTTAAAATGTGCCACAAGGTTGGTAGCTTTTATTTGAGCGGAGGAGCAAACATCAGGACAATCCCATGCCAAAAACTGCAGTAGCAGAACACACTCATGGAGTTTGTCAACGAGAGACTCAATGGAGATTCATTCAGTCTTACAATTTGTTTACTCCCTACCCAATATAAACAACGGCCTGCGCTTGAACTAAGAGGGACTGGTACAAAAGGTAGCACTGAGTACACACCACTTACCTGCCATCAGATTTACCTGCATTACCTTGTTGCTCTCTCATTACAGCCCTGTGAGGTAGCTCAGCCTCTTCATTTCATAGGGGAGGAAATGAGACAGCCAAATGAGAGGAGGTCCCTGGAGAAACTCCAACCAACCTGCTCACTGAGGTGGAGCCTCAGGAAGTTGGGGCCCTTTGCAGCACCTCTTCCTGTATGGAGCCAGGGAAGTTCATGCCCTGGCCCCGCCTCTTCCTGTGTGGAACCTGAGATTCAAACTGCCTGGTGGGAAGCCTCTCATGAAGGGACTCTGGCCTTGCTAGAGTCCTTGTTTCCCCCTTTTTTCCCTTTTCTCCCAATAAAACCCTGCTTTATTCATCCTTTAAGCCATCTGCGAGCCTAAATTTTCGTGGCTATGGACAGACAAGAACCCGATCTTTACCTGAACTAAGAGTCTTGCAACAAAAAGAAACTTGGAGAGGGTTCAGAGCAGCTTTCTCAAAATGATCCACCTACAAAGTGGCAAAAGCAGCGTGCAGACTTCTTTCTGCTGATTCAGATCCCCAGTGATATGATTTGGCTCTGTGTCCCCACACAAATCTCTTCTGGAATTGTAATCCCCACATGTGGAGGGAGTGCCTGCTGGGAGGTGGTTGGATCATAGGGGCGGTTTCCCCTACGCTGTTTTCGTGATAGTGAGAGAGTTCTCATGAGATCTGATCATTTAAAAGTGGCAGTTTTTCCTGCACCCTCTATCTCTCTTGCTGCCTTTTGAAGACGTTGCCTGCTTCCCTTTGCCATATGCTATGATTGTAAGTTTCCTGAGGCCTCCCCAGCCATGCAGAACTGTGAGTCAATTCAATTAAACTCCTTTCTTTATTAATTACCCAGTCTCAGGTAGTATCTTTATAGTGGTGCGAAAATGGAGTAATACATCATGCTAGCTGCTGAAAGACAACTAAAACCATCATCTACCTTCGAAACACTGATCCTTAAACTACAACCAGGGAGGAAAGGCACATGCAAAGATAACTGAAATAAATATTTCTGTGGCAAGGAGAGGCACGTGTAGTTTTTTTTTTTTTTTTTTTTTTTTTTTTTTTTTTGAGACGGAGTCTCGCTCTGTCGCCCAGGCTGGAATGCAGTGGCGCGATCTCGGCTCACTGCAAGCTCCGCCTCCCGGGTTTACGCCATTCTCCTGCCTCAGCCTCCCGAGTACTGGGACTATAGGCGCCCGCCACCACACCCGGCTAGTTTTTTCTATTTTTTAGTAGAGACGGGGTTTCACCGTGTAGACCAGGATGGTCTCGATTTCCTGACCTCGTGATCCGCCCGTCTCGGCCTCCCAACACGTGTAGTATTTTAAGAGTTGAAAAGTGAGGGAAGATTTGCAAGAAATAAAATTTAAACTGGGTGTGTGTTAGGTTTTGTCATGTGACTCATGACGCATGGCAAAAATAAAATATAAGCAAAAAAAAGTACAATGTAAGTTTGGGACACAATGAATGATCCCTTTTGGTTTTAGAATAGGGCAATAGGATGTAAGTAACAATGTTCAGTGGGTAATTTTTAGCATCAGCTCTGGAGTGAGACTGTCTGAATTCAAATCTCATCTTGAGCACTTATTAGCTGTGTAAACTTGTGCACATTTTCTAAGTTCTCTAAGCCTTAGGGTCCTCATGTGTGAAACAAGGATAATTGTACATATCTCTAGATTTGTTGCAAATATTAAATGACATGATACATACCAAGCTCCCAAGATGGTGCCACACACAGGGAAAGTGCATAATAAGTATTAGCTGTTGTCATTATGTAGGGAGTAGGGAGAATTAAGCTTGAAATAGAAAATCGGAACTATACTAAAGACTGGTATGAATGTCAATGGCAATAATTTAGACATTGTAATATAAGCAATAGAGAGATAATACTGAAAGTTTTTGAGTCAAGGAGCTTTACAATAAAAGCTACAGTTTAGAGAGAATAATGCAGCAGTAGTGAGAGGTGACAACCTGCTAGCAGCCCTCGCTCTCGGTGCCTCCTCGGCCTCAGCGTCCACTCTGGTGGCGCTTGAGGAGCCCTTCAGCCCACCATGGCACTGTAGGAGCCCCTCTCTGGGCTGGCTGAGGCCAGAGCCACCTCCCTGTGATTGTGGGGGCGGGTGTGGAGGAAGAGGCACCAGCGGGAACCGGGTTGCACTCCGCGCTCACATGCTAGCATGAGTTAGGGAGGGCAAGGGCGAGAGCTTGGCAGGACCCTCACAGGGAGCAGCTGGCTGGAACCACAGCCCAGGGCAGTGAGGGGCTTAGCACCTAGGCCA
This sequence comes from Rhinopithecus bieti, assembly GCF_001698545.2. Classification (NCBI taxonomy): domain Eukaryota; kingdom Metazoa; phylum Chordata; class Mammalia; order Primates; family Cercopithecidae; genus Rhinopithecus; species Rhinopithecus bieti. The sequence goes on from NW_016809273.1 coordinate 2,365,972, forward strand.
GCAGCTGCAGAGGGTGCACCAGGTCCCCCAGCAGTGCTGGATGCACTCGAGTTCTCTGGGGCCTCAGCTGCCTCCCTGCAGGGCAGGGCTGGGTACCTGCAGCCCGCCAAGCCTGAACAGCCCCCCCTCTCCCCACGCCATGCTTGAACAGCACCCCCCTCCCCGCGGTGGGCTCCCGCCTGGCCAGAACTCCCCTACGAGCCCCGACCCCTGCTCTGCAGTGCCGGGTCCCATCAACCGCCCAGGGGCTGAGGAGTGTGAGTGCAAGTGCACGGCATGGGACTGGCCGGTAACTGCACCCGCAACCCCCATGCAGGATCCACTAGGTGAAGCCAGCTAGGCCCCTGAGTCTAGTGGGGACTTGGAGAAATTTTCCCTCTAGCACTCTGTGTCTAGCTCAAGGATTGTAAATGCACCAATCAGCACTCTGTCAAAATGGACCAATCAGCTCTTTGTAAAATGGACCAATCAGCAGGATGTGGGTGAGGTCAGATAAGGGGATAAAAGCAGGCCTCAGTGGGCAGTGGTGGCAACCCGCTGGGGGCTCCTTCCACACTGTAGAGGCTTTGTTCTTTCGCTCTTTACAATAAATCTTGCTGCTGATCACTCATTGGGTCCACACTGCCTTGATGAGCTGTAACACTCACTGCGAAGGTTTGGAGCTTCACTCCTGAAGCCAGCGAGACCACGAACCCACCGGGAAGAAAGAACAACTCCAGACACGCTGCCTTTAAGAGCTGGAACACCGCGAAGGTCTGTAGCTTCACTCCTGTCAGCAAGACCATGAACCCACCAGAAGGAAGAAACTCCAGACACATCTGAACGTCTGAAGGAACAAACTCCAGACACACCATCTTTAAGAACTGTAACGCTCACCAGGAGGGTCCCCGGCTTCATTCTTGAAGTCAGCGAGACCAAGAACCCACCAATTCTGAACACAGTAGTGTCCAGAATGGACTGGTTAAAAAAGAGAGATTAACATTAGTGAATGAACTACCACAGAAGCCCAAATAAGGAAAGGTACAGAAAGACCCAACAAATACCACAACCTAAAAGCAGTAGGATGGAACTAAATATAAATGAAGACACCAAGGATATTCCATAACTGTCCATAAGATTATCCCTCACGTCCTACTACAGAGGCAGTCTGGGGTTAATGAGCCAAATATTAACTGATCCTAAAAATGTACTAAATCTGCTGTAATAGAAGATAGTGACAAGATCCTATGACAATGATTGGCCATGTAACCTTGTAAATATCAAGTGTCTCCAGTTTTCTATGCTTTTTAACAAATGCATGGGATATAGTATTAAATATAGCCTTATTCCCACACTCAACACACTCAGAATCTAGTATGAGATCTACTGGTACATGTATTAGCTGCTCAGTTGATAGTGACTGGAAGACTCAAGTATGATCACACCAACAGCATTTCTGAGGTCAAGCAAATCAGAGTTAAAATACTAGCCCAGACATTTATTAAATTTTTGATATGGGTAAATTATTTAGCATTCCTAGCTTTAGTTTTCCTGATCTAGAAATAGAAATAATACACTACATACTGACATAATTATATGAAGTTTAAATGAAAGTCTGTATTTTGGCCAGGCGCGGTGGCTCACGCCTGTAATACCAGCACTTTGGGAGGCCAAGACAGGCAGATCACGAGGTCAGGAGATCGAGACCATCCTGGCCAACCATGGTGAAACCCCTCTTCTACTAAAAAAGTACAAAAAAAAAATGAGGCTGGCATATGCGGTGGAACCTGTCAGTCCGTTACTCAGAGGCTGAGCAGGGAGCAAGGCGTGAACCCTATGGGCAGAGCTTCAGTGAGCCCAAAGATCGGCCCTGCATCCAGCGCTGGGGCGAGCTGAACGAGAACTCTGTCTCGAAAAAAAAAAAAAAAAAAAAAAAAAAAAAAAAAAAAGTCTGTATCTGAGAGATGCAAACCTTAGGAATTAAAAGGATTTAGAATACAAATTAAGAAAAAATACTTAACATGTTTAAGGAATTGAAAAAAGAAGTTGAAAACGTGAAAGGGTGGGGGAAGCGACTATTAGAAATTTGTCAGCAACATTTGGAAAAGACAGAGAAGTTTTAGAACTAGAAAATACAACAGATAAAATTAAATGTATATTGGATGGGTTAAGCAGAAAATTAGGCACCTCTGAAGAGATGATTAATGAACTGAAAGATAGATTTAAAGAAATAACTGAGAATTCAGCACAGGAGTCGAAACACAATAAGAAAAAAAGAAGAAGGGAGTTAAGGTATAAAAAGATTTAACACACTGTAATTGGAGTTCCAGAAATATTGGGAAAAAAAATAGAGGAAAAAAATACTTAGGTAAGAACATTTAAACATTTAACATTACTTTAGGACACTAACACTTTGGCTTGGGAAACAATAAATCTGCAGTATGAATAAAAATAAACATCAAAAAGACACATAGTAATCACAGCTTAAGTGTAACAAAGACAAAGAGAAAATCTTAAAAGCAGCCAAAGGGAAAAGACAAAGCTGTAGCCAGCTTTACTCCAGTAACAAGGACAGCCAGAAATCAGAGTAATAAAATCTTCACAAAGTTTTTAGGAAAAAAAAAAATGTTAATCCATAATTGTAAATTTAACAAAACTAACTTTCAAGAAGAAAATGCAAATAAACTTTTGTTTGTTTGTTTGTTTGTGACAGTCTCGCTCTGTCACCAGGCTGGAGTGCAGTGGTGCAAGCTCAGCTGACTGCAACCTCTGCCTCCTAGGTTCAAGTGATTCTCCTGCCTCAGCCTCCCGAGTAGCTGGGACTACATGTGCACACCACCTTGCCCAGCTAATTTTTGTATTTTTAGTAGAGCAGGGTTTTACCATGTTGGCCAGGATGGTCTCTATCTCTTGACCTCGTGATCCACCCATCTCAGCCTCCCAAAGTGCTGGGATTACAGGTGTGAGCCACCACATCCAGCCCAAATAAACATATTTTAGACAAAAACTTTACAACCAACATATACTCACTAAAGTTATTTGAAAAACTGTACATCAGGAAGTTGGGAAACAATTGCTGAAGATATGTCTAAAATGCAATAAGTAATACTGAACAAAAATAAATGATAAATGTGGACAAAAATTTACTCTAGGATATAGTGATGAGGATTATGAAGTCATCTAATTTGCATGGTTAGAAAAACAAAACAGAAGTAAAATACTGATAACAAGAATATATTAGTTGGGAGTGAGCAGTATATGCTGAAGTGTCTTAATGTTTGAACAGATGACAGATTTCATTGTCAAATGAAGTTGTAGAAATAAATCCAAACTTATGGAAAGTCATAACAAATGTAAATGAATTCTTATAAAAAGAAAATAAAGTATAAGGGAGAAAAGAAGATTTCTTTGTTCACCCATCGCTAGGAGCATGACTGAAACCCTTGTAACAAAAGACACAAGGGAAAAGCACACAAGCAAAAGCATACAAATTTATTTAATATAAGTTTTACATGACACAGAAGCTTTCGGGAATAAATACCCAAAGGAATGGGGAAAACTGTGTATTTTTATGGACATGATGCAGTAATATGATTGAAGAACAAGAGTATGGTCCAACATTAGTAAACTGGGGGATCTGGCAAGTCCTGTTTGTTCAGATTCTTCTTGGCATCTCTGTGTCTTTAAAGATAAAGATGTTCTTTGGACATAGGGAGGGTACGTCTGGAATGAAGGTTTCCTTCAGAGAAACGTCAGACTCTTCTTTATGGTCTACTTCAAGAGAAAAAGGTCGGAGGAAAATAAGAGTAATCTTCCTGCTTCTGTTGTTTCCACACAGGCAAAGGTGCTGTATTTTGGGGTACTGGTCATGAAGCCTGTCAAAAGGAATAAATCAGATATACCAAGTAACTATAATGCTAAATAAAGTCAGAGAAACAAATTGATAACAGATAATACAAACTTTAGGAAGAAAAACATCATAAAGAACAAAAACGGGTATTATAAACAGGTTAAAGGAGCAAAAATTAAAACAAGAAAAAAATGTAATGGAAATGAAAGAAAAGAAGGAAAACAAAGATAAGGACAGAAATCAGTAAAATAGAGATGATCAAACCAAAAGTATTTTAATACAACCGCAAACTTTTGGCAAGACATATCAAGAAAAAGAATTAAAAATGTATATATTGTAATTAAAGTGGGTAAACAATCATAGTAAGTATTAAAAACATAAAAATGCTGTGGAAAACTATATGCCAGCCAATTTGAAACCTAGATAAAAAGGATACATGTTTGGAAACATGTAAAATGTCCAAATAGTAAAGCTGATGAGGGCAATAACCAGCAAGTAAATTAAAAATACTAATAATGGCAGTTTGTTCTCCATGAAGCCAAAAATAACTTGTTAAACCAGAAATAAGATTCCTAGAACCCTCTTCTGAGTTAGAACTGGCCAAAAAAGGAATGTGCTAAAGACAAAGAAGGTGAAAGTGAAGAAGCTGCCATTCTACTCTAGAGCTTGTCATGTCTCTATGTTGACAGAGCCAGTCTGTGCCAGGTCACAGGAGCTGACTATGCATATCTCTGCAACTTCACATTCAGCGACTTCACATTGATAGTTTGAAATAGGGCGTAGTAGTAGCAATATTTACACTACAAAACTGGAGAACCCTTAATCAGGAATTTTCCTCTACTCCCCACCCCCAACACACACCCTGGAAAGGTGGTTGTTAAGTATTTACCACTGTGTGTGTCTATCACATTGTGATAGACATAAAGCTATCAATAACTTCCCTGTGAATCAACCCTAGGCTCATTATCAGATACTATGAAGGCAGTGATGATCTCTATCTTATTCAAAAAATTCTAGAAAGTAGAAAAAGAATGTAAGCTTCCTGATTATATCACAAAGCTAATTATTAACCTCAAACCAAGTCTGGATATAAGAAAATGACATTATAGGATCATTTCAATATGTGAATATAGATCCCAAAATCCTAAATAAGATATACACTTACTGTTCTAATGCTATATTAAAATGTCTGTATCACTGTCAAACAGATTTTATCCCAGGAATGTAGCAACTGTAACATCAGAAAATCTAGTCATCATAATGCCCCATATTAATGGTCCAAAGCAGAAAAAATATATGATCATTCCAATGAATGCAGGGAGGCATCTGAAAAATCTCAGTACCTTACAGGATTATTTAAAGAAAAACAAATAAAAAAACAAAGCAACAATAAAACTGAGAAAACCTGAAACAATAGAAGGCTTCCCTAACTTGATAAATATCCACCCAAAATTCTACAGCAAATACATAATTGATAACTCAATATCAGAAACACTGCCACTATTTAATGTAGTACTAGAAGACTTGATTAATGCCACAAAACAAAGAAAATAGGTTAGAAGTATGAAGATTTTGAAGAAGGTGAAATTGTAATTTTTAGAATATATTATTTCTTACATAGAACACTGAAGAAAGTTGATACTTTTACTAATAAGTTCATGAAAGCTTGTAAGTAACCTATTAACAAAAATATCCATAGATATATCTTTACCAATACAACTAATTAAATTATATGATAGAAAACAAAATACTAATCACTGCCACAGCAAAGTATCAAATAAATATCTAGGAATCACCCTCAATAAAATGTTTTCTTCAGTGCAGTGATTCCTCAAAGACTTAAAAACAGAGCTACCATTTGACCTAGCAATCCCATTACTGGGTATATACCCAACGGAATATAAATTGTTCTATTATAAAGACACAAGCATGCATATGTTCACTGCAGCACTATTCACAATAGCAAAGATATGGAATCAACCTAAATGCCCATCAGTGGTAGACAGTAAAGAAATGTGGTACACATACACCATGGAATATTATGCAGCCATGAAAAACTAATGAGATCATATCCTTGCATGGACATGGATGGAACCATTATCCTCAGCAAACTAATGCAGGAACACAAAACCAAATGCCACATGTTCTCACTTATAAATGGGAACTTAATGATGAGAAAACATGGACATATAGATGGGAACAACACACACCAGGGCCTATAGGAGGGTGGAGGGAGGGAAGAGGGGGAACATCAAGAAAAATAATTGATGGGTACTAGGCTTACCACCTGGGTGATGAAATAATTTATACAACAAATCCCCATAATACAAGTGTACCTATATAACAAACCTGCACATATACCCCTGAACTGAAAAGTTAACAAATAAATAAAATGTCTTCCTAACAAGTGCAGGAAAAAATAATAACTCTATTAAAGATTTTTAAAACTGAGTAGAAAGTTATACTATGTTCCAGGATGAAACCATTAAACGGTTAAAACACATCAATTGTCACTCCACTACTCTATTTATATCATGTCATTCCAAAAAAAAAATTGAGTAAAATTTGCAATTTGATAGGTGCCTTCCCAGAATTACATGTAAGAACACAGAATCAGTCAGCAGGACAGTTTAGAAAAAGAAAATGAATAACGTGCTTTAGCAGATATTATGAAGCCAAACCGTTAAAGATAGTTGATGGAATGGACAGACAGATAGATAGATAGAGATAGATCAATAAATAGGTAGTAATTGGTGCAAGAATAGACTATTAAGCCAGTGGGAAAAAATATAGTAGCTTTGTAATAAAGAGGCATCATAAATCAGTAGGAATAGGATGCATTATGGAGTAAATTCTCTATATAAAGGGAAAAACACAGTATGTACAAAACTATGGAGCTAAAGGAAAAATATAAAAGAATATATTTGAGACCTTGGGGTAGATTAGGAAATCAGTTTTTTAAATAGTCAAAATACATACTATAAAGGGAAAAATTAATTTTAATGCAATCAAATTTCATGAAAGATTCATGTTCAGTGAAGCATGTCATAAACAAAATATGAATGACAGACTGATGGAAGACATTCACAATATTTAAGACAGTCAAGGGAATAAGTACAAAAATATAAAAGTAATTCTCATAAATCATCAAGAAAAAAATGGAAATCTATAAGTAAAATGAGCAAGGCTATGAATAGGCAATTTACAAAAATGAAAACCTTAAATGGTTTATAAGAATATGATGTTTAACCTTATTAGTAATCAGAGAAATCCAAATTTAAAGGAGATGGCACTTTACATACATTAGAATGGCAAAATTTAAAAGGTCAGATAGCATCAACTGCTGAAAGCCTCGTGAACTACTGGTGGAAGAACACCCAGGGTGAGAACATCCCAGCACCTAACAATTGTCCTTAAAGAGTGAGCCACATACGAAGATGATAATTAAAGCATTTTTTCTCATATCAGGATGCTGGAGGCCTACAAGATTTTGATCACTAAATGAATGGGTAAGTAAAATGTAATAAATACATATAATGGAAACATAAAATAGCAAATAATAGTTAATAATAAATAAAATATTTTTAATGTTGAGAGAAAATATTAGGAGTGTATTTTGTAGCATAATGTCATCGACATAAACTGAAGACACCCCAGAATAAAGCAGCATGTTTGTTACAGACATATACCTAAATGAACATATGAACAACATATAACATGGTATGTTAGATGTTAAAGTCAATGAAGACGATGCTTATATATAGGGTAGAATCAGGGTAGAAGATAAAAGAAAAAAAAGCCATAGAAGATGAAAGGTAAAGCAATGATAAGTGTCTTGATTCAGTTTGTGTTGCTATGAAGAAATACCTGAGACTGGGTAATTTATAAAGAAAGACGGTCTATTTTGGCTCACAATTCTGCTGGCTGGAAGACTGGGCATCTAGTGAAAGCTTCAGGCTTTTCCACTCGGGGAAAATGAAAGGGAGCAGGTCTGTGCAGAAATCACACAGCCAGAAAGGAAGAGAGAGGAGGGAGGTGCCAGGCTCTTTTAACAACCAGCTCTCTGGGAACTAATAGAGCAAGAACTCACTTCAGGGAAGATGGCACCAAGGCTTTCATGAGGGATCTGCACCCATGGCCCAATCACCACCAATTAGGCCCCACGTCTGACATTGGCGATTAAATTTCAACATGAGATCTGGAGGGTCACACACCAAAATATAACAATGAGATTACTATGAACTGAGTAAGAACAACTCAACTCTTGTACCTGAAGTTCACACTAGGAAAAACAAAAAGGTCTTTGGATTTCATTCACAGGCACACATTGACATGTTAGGAGAGAAATGATCACCTGTGTCCCATAACTAAATGTCAGTTCACAGATTCCATTTCACCCAACTGATTATTCTAGATAGATGACACATTCTTAAGTGCAAATGATAAACTTGCACACCCAAGTGGAAGGACAGAATGCTCTTTTCACCCTTCCCCCACCCCACCCACACACATACAGAAACAATAAAACACTGAATTGGTATAGGAAGAACCTGCCATCCCTGAACAGTATGCAACTTATCAAATCGTGGTTTTATTATCTCCACATTTCTGCAAACTCCCAAATCTCCAAATAAGAGTAACTCATAGATCTAAGATTGAGTCAGGGGATTAGCTTAAAATAGAAGTCAAATGAGGCATAGTTTGCCAGAGATTTTTCCTTGGAAAACACAAACTACTCTATGCAATTATGCTGAGAATTGAAAACTGCTACAGATGGCTTACTAAGACTATTAATACCATAAGACCATTATATGCAATGTTGTCATTAATTGCAAAAATCCCATTGATTTTAATCTACAAAGTAATAAATCCAACACACACAATAATTGCTTGTATTTTTAAACCCTAAGAGATTAGACATTTTAAATCTTCCTGTCTCCACTCTTAACTAGGGAATTTAAATATTAGAAAATAAATTTGAAGCGTCTACTTTGAAGATGAAAGTATAAATTTTGTCATGGAAACATAAAAACAAATTAATTCAATTTACACTATTTACTGCACAATAGGGTTTCTACAAAAAATGTGATATAAAACTAAACATTAGCACAATTGAACATCCTTGACTCAGAAATAGACCAAACATAGTTCTTAACTCAAATAATATTGCAAACTTGATGTATTTTACAACACATTTTCTCAATTGTGACTATAGCTACATATATTTATTATTGGCCTTATGTCTTAAAATACTTTTATTTATATTAAAATTTCCAAATATACAGTCACAATTCTGTAAATACTTTTTATTGGGTTTTAATTTTACAATTTAACAGTAGTCAAACACAAAAGTCTTAATAATGCTTCTAGAACAAACCACATACTTAAAGAATGTTAAAGTACACACTAAAGAATAGTGTGTACTTTAATAGAGGCCGAGGTGGGCGGATCACGAGGTCAGGAGATCAAGACCATCCTGACTAACATGGTGAAACCCCATCTCTACCAAAAAAATACAAAAACTTAGCCAGGCGAGGTGGCGGGCGCCTGTAGTCCCAGCTACTCGGGAGGCTGAGGCAGGAGAATGGCGTGAAGCCGGGAGGCGGAGCTTGCAGTGAGCCGAGATCACGCCACTGTACTCCAGCCTGGGCGACAGAGCCAGACTCTGTCTCAAAAAAAAAAAAAGAAGAAGAATAGAATTGAGAAGGAGAAAGTGCTAAAGACTAACTTTCAACACTAAGTGATTCCAAATCACTTTTTCTTTAACATTTGTATGTATAATTTTGATAAACAAATGGAAACAAAAAATGCAGATTATGATTATGTCTGGAAGAAAAGATTATAGGTGATTTTTAATTTTCACCTTCATACTTTCATATTTTTCATATTCTCTCTCTGGGATACCTACTTCTCTTTTACTCAGAGGAAGTATAAATCTTAAAATGAAGAGGACTTTCACGGCCAGCAATACTGTTAACCACATATCTGGAGTATAGATCAAGTACAGACCACTGAAAATTATAGAAAACCATAGGATTTTAAAAAACACATCTAAAGCTTCAAGGCTAAGAATGTTTTAAAAGAGAAAAAACAGATAAGACACTGAGCAAGAAGAGAATTAAGTTAGGGTTGAATAAGTGCTGATTTTACTAACAAGCATTCTAATTTCTAAAGGAAGCTTATTAAAATATTGATTAACTTAAAGCATGAAATTAAATATGCCTGTTAAACTTCTACATTTTACTCCAAGCTCTAAAAAAAGGAGAGTGCCCATTTTCATAGCGGTTTTTACATAGTTTTAGTATCGTCTCAGGATATGATAGAACTATCATTGCATATTGATGAAGAAATTATGTATTATACACTAAATGGTACTGAGACAATTGGTTGATCAGATGAAAAAAAAAGAATGAAATTGAATATCTCCCATACATCACAAAAACCAATTTCATGCAAACAGAAGCCACAACAAGATATTACTAAACACACATTCAAATGCCTAAAATTAATGACTATCAATACCAAGTGTGGGAGAGAATGTGAAGAAACTAGAATTCTCATACATGGCTGGTGGGAATACAAAATAGGACTACTTTTGAAACACTTTGGTAGTTTTTTATGAAGTTAAATATTAACTTATTATTCCTAGCTATTTTTCCAAGCTATATAAACACATGTCCATACAACAACTTGAATACAAATATTCATGACAACTTTTCCAAAATAATTTTACAAAACTGGAAACAATTTATTAACAGGTAAATAAATGCACAAATTGTGGACTATCCCACAATAGAATGGAATGAGACTTGGCAAATAGAAAGTAAGAAGAAAACAACTACTGCTACATACAACAACACAGATAAATCTCAATTATGTTATGCTGAGTGAAAGAAGCCAGATGCAAAATAATACGTACTGTAAGGTTCCGTTCATACAAAATTCTTAGAAAAGACAAAACAAATCTCTGATTATTCAACAGATAAGTTGTTGGTCGAGGCCAGGTGACTTGGGAGCAACAGACTGTAAAGGGAGCTTTTTGAGGTGATGCAAATATTCAACCTCTTGCTTGTGGTAGTGGTTACCAGTGTATGCATTTGTCAAAACCCAAAGTATACACTTTAAATGGGTATATATTTTATTATATGTGAATCAAACCTCACTAATATATGTGTATACATATATAATTTTATATATAGGTACATGTATGATACTTATGTATAATAAAAACTTAAATGTTAAAGCCTTAAACATCTTCTAGAAAAAAAAAATCAGAGAATAGTTCTCTGTTTTCTGCATAAAGAGTAAGTTTTTAAACAAATCATAGGAGCGAAAATTATAAATTAAGACAAATAGATCTTACTACATTAAAATTGTGAACTTCTTCAGTGATACATCAGGAAAAGTGATAGTAAAAATCATAACTAGGGAAAAGATATGAAACACAAAATGACAAAGGATTAGTATCCAGAATATTTTTAAAACTCCTATGAATCAAAAAAGAAAACCCAATTGAGAAATGATAAGGTAAAAGTAAACAATTTACTTAAGTGTAAATAAATGTAACTGACCAACAAACGTATAAATAAATGAAAAGATGCTAAAGGTCATTAAGTATAGTCAAATTCAAACCATAACTTGATACCATTTCACACCCACCAGATCTATAAAAATTAAAATGTCTGACAAAGTTAGGGATAACACAGTAAGACTTTTATTTACTACTGGTAGAACTCTAAATTAGAACAGGTACTTATAAAACTACTTAGCATTACCTGCTATAGTTGAATATATTCATATCCTGTGACTTAGCAATTCTACCCAAGACTAAAATATTGCAAATAATTAATAGCAACATAGTTAATTTGGTTGTATTAAGTTCCTTTAGAAAAGTAGTTCTTGAAGTTTTGCATGCATCATCATCCCCTGGAAAGATTTATTGAAACACAGATCCCTGGGCCCATCCCAGTTTCTGATCCAACAGCTCTGGGATGGGCCCCTAGGACTGGCATTTCTAACAAGATCCTTGGTGATGCTAATGCTACTGAAAGCTGAAGAAGAGCCACACTTTAAGATCTACAGCTCTAGAGTAATGTGCTGTCCCAAACATAAAAGTGTAGCTAAAAAAAAAAAAAAAAAAAAAAAAAAAAAAAAAAAAAAAAAAAAAAAAAAAAAAAAATCTTCTTTTGCTTAAGAGATCTGCTGTGAAATTTCAAGGAGAAATGTTGTTGCTGAGAAACAAACACAAAACAGAAAAAAACAGTAAGTTCACGCCAAAAAGGAGCGTGCCTCAAAGTAATTGACAGCCAATTTGATTTTAAGTCACAATAGACGATACAGGTTGAGTTATTTGCTTTCTAGTCCTAGAATCTGCAAATAGACACTAATATTTTATCAACTGCAACAAATTAATCAATCATTTTCTAATTGGAAGAATTTTCTGCCATTATTTCTAGTTTCTCAATAATCTGTACACTGCTTTTTATAGAATAGTGAGTAAATTATGCAAGAGATCTAATTATACCTATTTTTCAGGAGGCAAGATGGGTAAACCATGGACTTAAATAGCAAGAAATGAACATCTAATTTTAATTTACTTTCTCTCAATCTCAAGAAAAAGAAGAAAATTCCAGTTACAATTTGTATTTGAAAATCCAGTATAGACTAACAAACTCTAAACAATTCATTTTAAACACAATTGCTTTTGCAATTCCCAAAGATATTTCTCCTGAGACTTTCCATGACAGCTTTAAAATCATAAAATTATATAAAATTGTTCCAGGCATATAATGTTTGACCAGATTTTCATTTTATGTTATGGCATCATCAAGCAATTTCATTAGACCCTAATACCATCTATGGCTAATAAAAGCAAGAATAATTTTATCAAAAATAGGAAACTTAATAGATATGAGCTTTTCATGTGTCTCAATCCAAACAAATTTATATGAAATGCTAGTAACTAGTCAATTTAAAATTACTGCAATAATTATCAGCTATAGCTAATTTCCACTAAAAGATAAAATCATATGAGGTTCTATGAACAAATAGTAATTGCAATAATAGTTAATAGTGTCATAACTGAGAAAATGATTTCAAGCTATTAAATCAATGAGGAAAGAGATAAGCCTGAATAAATATATGAGAGTTGGTAAATACTGAATAAGAAGGAGGCAAAATCTAACAAAGAAATTCAAGGAATTGTTTAGCCAAGGACATTTCTGCATGGACTTAACAATGATACTGGTGAGTAAAATCCCATCATTGAAAGTCAAGATATGCCCCATACTGCATAACCTAGAATGGGCTGATTCACTCCTCTAAAGATGAAGTTTTTGTACTGTAAAATAGGAACAGTTGAGTAAGCTTTCTCATCCAAAATTTTCTGTACTCCACAAAGATGTCTAGGAGGAAAGAGAAAGCCAGACTCCATCCCTGGTCTACTTAGACGGCCTTGTCTAAGCAGAGGGGCTACCTTTTGCTATTTCACACAAAGGCACCATATATATTAGTGACAGCCCTGTTAATAAAACCTATCCCACCCTGTTGTTTTAAAAATTTTAAAAAGAGTGGATTGATGGTTACCAAAGTCTGGGAAGGAAAGCAGGAGTTGGGAATGAAGAGAAGTTGGTTAATGGATACAAAAATACTATTAGATAGAAGGAATAAGTTCTAATATTTGATATTAGGGAGATTATAATTAATAATAATGTATTGTATATTTCAAAATAGCTAGAAGAAAAGAATGAATGTTCCCAGCACAAATAAAAGATACAGGTTTCAGGTGATGAATATCTCAATTACTCTGATATGATCACTACACATTATAAACATGTATCGAAATATCACATGTACCTTAAATATATGTGCAACTATTATATATTGATAAATATCAAGTCTGAACATGATCAAACTTCAAAAATACTAAAGGAGGTAAAGTACGGCAAACATTTAGTGTAGTGACTAGCACACAGAAAGCACTTAATAAAGGTTAGCTATTATTGAAATGTCAGCTTTCATTAAGATCCAAGGATCAGCTCTATAAAAATATCATTACAGACAGAAGAATTTTTAAGATAGTCGGTTGAAGAAATGTCAGTCTATCTGGGAACATCTTGACTTTCTGAATTATTGTGGTATGGGTTGCATGACTGTATACATTGGTGAAAGCTTAACTTGCATCCTTAACCTTGGTGAATGTTACTATAAATTATACCTCAATGAAACTGATTTTTTTAAATAAAACAAATCTGCTGGAGTTTTCCTGGGATTTTTTGTGCCTTACAAAAAGATAAAAGAACCTAAAATCTATCCCTTTTGTAACTCTGACAGATCTTCTGTTTCCTACCTTGATCATGTTCACTCACATTAGGATTTAGCTTATGGATATTTGGCAGCCATTTTGTGACCAGGAGGTAAGAAACCTAGAGAGGGAACAGGCGGATTACAGAGAGAATGGAGAAGGGAAAAAGATATAAAGTACCTGGGTTGTACTGCAATAGTGCGCTATCAAAGCAACCTTCTTGTACTTTCGTTAATCCAACAGGCAATGCTGTTAGATTTGAGCATTCTGTGACTCAATTCTGAAAGCAAAACATTTTTACAAGTACCAAACTCAGGGAAATTTTCCACTTACAGTATTACATAGGGAATATCAGATACTACAATGGACACAGACTTCAACTATATAAGGGCGGATGTTTGTTCCTAGTGTCCCTCCCTCTTCTGGAAACAACACACTTTGGGGAAATTTGTTTCTCTCCCACTGGATTCATGCCCTGGACCTTTTTATGCCTAGTGTTCCATTATTGGAACACTAAGAACATGGGAGTTATTTACATCCTACTGTTGAAGGTCATCACCAAGGTCTGATTGCAAAAAATGCAAAAACTTGCCACCTCAGGCATAAATGGGTTAATACTATGTGTAAATTTAACATTCTAATAAAGCTTTTTTATTATTCAGGAGCTTTGTCCAATCAATTGATCATTTGTTTGTTTTTACTGAAAATAAGTAAATAGTTCATTGTAGCCCCTCAATGATAAATAAGAGTTTTTCACTATTTGAAGAAATAAAAGGAACTTTCCTGCATCATTTCCCCAAAACTGTGGCAGAAGTTGTCTCCCCCGAACTTTCCAGCACTTTACCAGCTATGAACTTGTCTGTGTGCAGAGTCCTGTGTTTGAGTGCTGATGCTGCTGTGACACCTAATGATTAAAATTTAAGATGTTTGAGATTTTTATACTCATGTCTAAGTATACAGACAGAAATTGCTATAAACAATTTATGATTATAAGCTAAAATGAAATACTATAGGCTGGTGCTAGTTGAAACTGTCTATTCACCTTTCCACTTACCTCAGATTCTTCCCATAATCAGAATCTATCTCGAGCCTCCTTTTAATGGAGTTGTCTCAAACAACAACAATGCATAATGATTTTCCCTGTTCTTCAACCATACAGTATAGATATAAGCTGTAAACATTTGCATTTTGGCAATTTTATATATAACTTTTTAATATTTATCGTAGGTTCAGTGGTACACATGCAGGTTTGTTATATGGGTAAATTGTATGTCATGGTGTTTTGGTTTACAGATTATTGTATCACCCAGGTAATAATTATAGTACCCAGTACCCAGTAGGTAGGTTTTTGATCCTCACTCTCCTTCCACCCTCCACCTCCAAGTAGACTATGGTGTCTGTTGTTCCTTTCTTTGGGTCCATGTGGATTCAAGGTTTAGCTGCCACTTACAACTGAGAATATGCAGTATTTGGTTTTCTGTTCCTATGTTTGTTCACTTATGATAATGGCCACTAGCTCCATCCACGTTGCTGGAAAAAAAAAAAAAAAGATCTTTTTCTTTTTTATGGCCACATAGTATTCCACGGTGTATATGTACCACACTTTCTTTATCCAGTCTACTACTGATGGACATTTAGGTTGATTCCATATCTTTGCTATTGTAAATAGTGTTGTGATGAACATACATAGGCATGTGTCTTTATGGTAGAACCATTAATATTCCTTTGGGTATATACCCAATAGTGGGATTGCTGGGTCAAGTGGTAATTCTGTTTTGAGTTCTTTGAAAAATCATTAAACTGCTCGCCACAGTGACTGAACTAAATTACATTCCCAGAAGCAGTGTATAAGCATTATTTTCTCTCTACAACATCAACAGTATCTGTTACTTTTTGACTTTGTAATAAGAACCATTCTGACCGTTATGAGATATTATAGTATAACGTGGTTTCCATTTGCATTTTTCTAATAATTAGTGATGTTGATCATTCTTCCATATGCTTGTTGGGTGCATGTATATCTTCCTTCTAAAATTGTCTGTTCATGTCCTTTGACCACTTTTTAAGGGAGTTGTTGGTTTTTTTGCTTGTTAAGTTCCTTATAGATTCCAGATATTGCATAGTATGCAAATATTTTCTTCTATTCTGTAGCTCGTCTGTTTACTCTGTTGATAGTGTCTTTCACTATGAAGAATCGCTTTCATTTAATTAGGTCCCATTTGTCAAGTTTTCTTTTTCTTGCAATGGTTTTTGGCAGCTTCTTCATGAAATCTTTGCAGGTCCTATGTCCAGAATGTTATTTCCTAGGTAACCTTGAAGGGTTTCTATAATTTTAGGTTTTGAATTCAAGTCTTTAATCCATCTTGAGTTTATTTTTGCATATGGTATAAGGAAGGGTATGTGTCAGTGGGGGCTACTCTACTGGAGCTCTTTGGTGGTCAAGCACAGTCTACCAGCAAAGGAGTTATGATGTGGCCCAACTGGGCATCCGGGGCTGCACCACAAACAAGCTCAGCCAGGCTGGGGCCCTGAGAGAGGCCAGCAGAGTTGGGAATAGCCTGATCTCACAGGCAAGATCACCCTGCTCTGTTCCAGTCTAACAGCTCCCTTAAGGCTAATGTCTCCTAGGGAAGCATGATGAGTCTGAGGAATGAGCGTTCCTGGCCATGCTCCATTGCAGAAATTCCTGTACCAAACCCTCAGGGCTCCACAGAGGCTGGAGTCCTGCCCTTACTACCTCTAAGAAGCTCTCCCTCCCAACTCAGGTGTCCATGGGAGTGTTGGGGTCTCCGGCTCTCAGGATTCCAGAGATCCATAGTGAGAGCATGTCACTGCTCGCCTATTCAACTTACCCTTTCCCCAGGAGTCATTGGGCCTGGAATGAGTCCCTGTGCATGGCATAGTAGCCCTGTGCAGGGTTCCCAGCTTCCTCCCTCTTCAGCCAAGCATCTGTGTCCTCCCTTTATCCACTCTCAATGCCTTCCCTCCAATGATCTTCTTGGAGTATGCCAGTCTTCCTGATGCCCTGCTCCCTCAGTGGCAGATGCTTCTCCTGGCTACATCTAGTTGGCCATCTTTATTCAGTCTTAAAAAGGATGATTTTATATTTAATTTTATTCTCAAATAAGATTCCACACCACCAAACACTGCATAAAATGCTAGGCATATAGTAGGTATTTGTAAACACTTGTCTTTGAATCTAACACTTTTTATCATCTATCTTGGAAGTGGGTAACATGGTAAACACAGAATGTTAAACTTATGTTGAGTGCTTAAATAAAAACATTGGATACTAAATTAATAAAACTAAAATCTTTTTTGTTGTTTGTTTTTTTTTTGTTTGTTTGTTTGGTTTTTGGTTTTGTTTTTTTTTTTTTTTTTTTTTTTTTTTTGAGATGGAGTCTCACTCTGTCGCCCAGGCTGGAGTACAGTGGCATGATCTCGGCTCACTACAACCTCTGCCTCCTGGGTTCAAGCCATTCTCCTACCTTAGCCTTCCCAGTAGCTGGAATTACAGGCACATGCCACCATGCCAGGCCAATTTTTGTATTTTTTAGTAAAGACAGGATTTCGCCATGTTGGCAGGCTGGTCTCAAACTCCTGACCTCGTGATCTGCCCGCCTCAGCCTCCAGAAGTACTGGGATTACAGGCGTGAGCCACGGCACGTGGCCCCAGAAATGAGCATTTTCTAAAACTTGAAAACCTACCAGGTAAGTCTCTGGTGCTGTTCCTATTTTATTTCTAAAACATCTTGCTTGGCAACGTGGCATCTTTTTTTTCTTTCCTGTGATTTCCTTCCTTCTGCTTTTTTTCTTTTNCATTCTCCTACCTTAGCCTTCCCAGTAGCTGGAATTACAGGCACATGCCACCATGCCAGGCCAATTTTTGTATTTTTTAGTAAAGACAGGATTTCGCCATGTTGGCCAGGCTGGTCTCAAACTCCTGACCTCAAGTGATCTGCCCTTCTCAGCCTCCCAAAGTGCTGGGACTACAAGCATGAGCCACCATGCCCAGCCTAAAATTTTATTTTTAAATTAATATATCACATCTTATAATTAACAGAATTAAAAACTTGTAAAATAGTGATCATCGAAGTAAGCCAATGGGTTTCTCCAAGACCTGTAACTAACATTAAATATGAATCTTTGTACATTTTAACTATTCAAAGGATTTAAAAAGTGTAATTTCTCATATTTACTTCAAGAACTGCATGAGACAGATATTAGCGTACCCTGTGACATGAGAATATACTGAAGCCACACGAATAATAACTGGGCTGTCCAAAATCTCAGCTCCCTACCTGTCTCTCTGGAGACAGAGCTGTGGAAATAGGATTATTCCATCACTCTAA
Source organism: Rhinopithecus bieti (assembly GCF_001698545.2). Taxonomy (NCBI): domain Eukaryota; kingdom Metazoa; phylum Chordata; class Mammalia; order Primates; family Cercopithecidae; genus Rhinopithecus; species Rhinopithecus bieti. The sequence goes on from NW_016809273.1 coordinate 2,384,456, forward strand.
GGAAGGCCATGTCTTCAGTAAAACACAAGCGACACAAAACTATTGGCTGCTAATAAGTTGAAATTAATCTATGGCTTAGACTGTATGATCCCTTAGATAATTTCAATTCTTAAAACCTACACCATTCTTTATCATAAAATATGATTAAAATGAATGTGTGAATAGAAATAGAAAATAGAAAAGCAATTCTACACACTCAAGGTGATAATAATGAAAAATTCAAAAGTAAAATTACAAATTTCTATATTGATAATCTTGTTATTAATTAAACTGGTAAAAGTTTAATGTTAAAGCACATATATGCCTACAAGTATTACTGATGAAAACTGTGAAACGGGTGATGTGTTACAATATAAATATATACTATCCTTCTCATCTGGAATGATTATTGTTCAAAAATAAAACTAACTGAGACAACTATAAAGATAACAAAATGCCTATATTAAGTTTTAACTCTCTCCTTAAATTCTATCATTACTTCATCCTCCTCAATAGATTATCCTATATCTAATCTATTTTCTTTCCACTAGTCCTAAAACAAAGAACCACCACTCTTCTTTTTTTTTTTTTTTTTTTTTTTTTGACAGAGTCTCACTCTTTCGCCCAATGTGGAGTGCAGTGGCACGACCTCAGCTCACTGCAACCTCCGCCTCCTGGGTTCAAGCGATTTTCCTGTCTCAGTCTCCCAGGTAGCTGGGACTACAGGTGCATGCCACCACACCTGACTAATTTTTGTATTTTTAGTAGAGATGGCATTTCACCATGTTGGTCAGGCTGGTCTCGGACTCCTGACCTCAGGTGATCCACCTGCCGCGGCCTCCCAAAGTACTGGGATTACAGGTGTGAGCCACCATGCCCGGCCCCCACTCTTCTTCTCTAAGAAGAGACTTAAGATTGTATTTACTCTCTGTCTCTCTACTTGAACATTTTCCTACGCCTAAACTTGTCTCCTCATCTACCTACCCTGAGGTCCCATCACTCTCAATTCTTCTTTGACTTTCTGTCTCTCTGCCTCCCTCCCTCTCTCCTACATTCAAGATCTTGAAAGAGTAGCTCATACTTAGCTCCTTCCCTTAGATTACTCACTCACTCTTATTCCACAGTAATCTGTTCAAACTACCATGCCCATGTCTTTCTTTGAAGATTCCTAATGGCCACTTCACCAAAAAATTCTAGAGCTATTTTTCAGTTCTCATTCTTCTAATTCCCTATGTAACCATTCACAATCTTGTCAGTTTATCTTCCAGAACTCCCTTTTCCCATAGGACCATTATTTTCCTAGGTGTCTGATCTAACTCAGGTCCTCTTGCTGCTCCTTCACTAAATGTGAGTTTCCCCGCAGCAGTACCTCGACCCTCCTCTCTACTCTTTATATTTCTCTACCTGCCCCCTTGGTGTTCTTGGTATGTTAATCCAGTCTCATTAAATTAAATATCATTATGTAGAAGGCTTCCTGATACATACCTCATCTCTCTCCTCAGCCCAGACCTTCCCTCCAAACTCTAGTCTCTTTCACGGCCTATCACCCTTTCCCTTACACATTGGAGGTGTTCATGGTTCTGGTTAACGGTGCTGCTGTGAAACAGCTTCCTCTCCTTTGCTTCCCACTTACACTTAGGTTTAGAATCCACTCCTCTACTTTATTCCCAAGACAGCCTAATTCAGATCATCACTATTTCAGGGAGGCAGTGCAGCACAGACATTAATAATGTAGGAACTGCACTCAGAATGTCCAGGCTCCATATCTTCAGACGAAAGAGCAGGGGAAGCAGTGATGAGGAACCCACAGGAACAGAAAGAACAATATTCATGGCCAATTTCTTGAAGCTTAGAACAGACCAAGGGCAATATGATCAGTAAATTCTTACTAAAATGGGAGATGATAAAAGACACTAAGAAAAGTGTTTTAGTGATTACTGTTCTCATCAATGCAAAGAAAAAAAAATGGAGAAGAGATGGAAGAGGGGACACCCTATTCGTCTATTGTTTGAGACTCAGAATGAAGACCATTTTATTGCCTTTTTCATTAGCACTCATGGTATTTGCATTGCACCATAATTTCTCTCCCTAGAACCTAGCCCATACATAACAAGAATTCAAAAATATGTTGAACGAACATTAACAAACAACAACTATTTATTAAGCGCCTATCAAGTAACTAGGCACAGAAAAGCTCAATTCACATACATTAGAAATTATTGAATCCTAGTTAGATTAGGAAAATGAGACTCCAATGGTTTTAATTTTCTTTCCAGTGCCCCACAATTTTAAAGGATTGGGTCAGAAGTAAAACTCAATTCTATCCAACCTGAAAGTTCCTACTCTTTTTCCGTGTCATTCTTCGCCTATACTAAAAAGGTATTTTGAGAAGTCCTCCCAAGACTTGCCCAGGCTCTAATGCTTGCATGAAATTTCTTCATGAAAAGTAAATCTATAAAATCTGTAAAAGTAAAGTTATTGACTGAGGAGAGAGTTAAATTTAAGCTATTTTTATTCATTTCATTTGTACAAAGGAACTGAAAAGGTGTTGTAAAGTCAGTGAGCAAAAGAGGGTGGGAAAATGGTGAGAAACCGGGAGCATCTAAGATTCCTAACTCAACATACTTTACCACTTTGCTCAAGGCCAGCCCTGAGTTATCATTTCCAAATATCCTAGACATAAGACTTATCTGAAAGAGCCAGCAGTCTTCATTAAATATAGATGAACAGGAAAGAGAAGATGTGAGTATGGAATACCCAAGTTCTACTTGCTCTAGGCAAAAACTTGGAGAAAAACAATGTAAGACCAATTTTTTCATTTGACCTGTGACATAATTCTCCACGCATGCATTTTGGCTCCTAAGAATTTATGATCAATATGTTGAAATTTATCATTTTAAGTAGCTAAGGTGAATTCTTCAATCATCTCTTTCAACTACAATAATTCATGCAGAAAATAAAACTAAACTAAAGCATAGTGGTTATCTTTGGACTAAAGCCCCATAACGTATTAACTATGCATTTGAGCAAGTAATTTATTCTCTCTATATCTCAGTTTTCTTCTCTGTAAAATATTGGTAATGATAGGACTCTTGTTGTAATCAAATGATTTGTTAAATGTAGTGATAGAAAGTGTCTGGCATATGCTAAGTACTGAAATGTTAATTATCATTATTCCCCCTCTAGAAATTTCCATGAGGGCAGAGATGTTAGTCTTTTTTATATATCGCTATCTGCCTTTGAGCCTATAAAGTGCCTATCATATAGGAGGTATCAACAAACCAGTCAATGAGTGAATTTTAATAAATAAAACATTTTTTGCCTGAGATCTCTAACAATGTAAGCAAAAATGAAGTTGCCTTTGTAATTAGCTAGTCAGCCAAATGCTTCTACTATCACTCTACCAGATTACTAAGTACTGCTTTAAAGTCCTCTGGGGTAACAATTCTCTGTTTTCATAATGAGAAGTGTTGAAGGCACTTTGGGCCCACCTCCTCATTCACCCTCTTGGTGCTTAATATCTCCCATCTGTTCAAGTTGATCGCATCAGTTACAGTCTCTAGGGAAAGAAAACACCATTTTCATTTGGGGTTCTGACTTTTATGAGGGAATGCTGGAGGTACTAAAATAATATTAATTAATGAAGATGAAGCCATCATCATTACTTGCTTATTGATCCCTCTATCCCTAACTGGCCAGGTGTTTGATGGGCATTCGCTTCACGGCTCAAACCCCCACTGTCGGGAAACTCTTACAGTGAATGCAAATGGGACTTTACCTGCCTTGTGGGGTAATGCGGCAAGCAATTAACAAATGTTCATAAAGTACTTGGAAAGAGATAATGGCACTATATAAATGTTATAGATTATTGCATCACAAAGCTTAAAATTATAATCAACTCTAAGATGGATTAATTGGAAAGGTAACAAAAACTTTCTCAAAGAGAGCCTCCTTTCAGAGGAGTATCAAAAGGGGCTGAATTTGCTGTGGCTTATAAATCAATAGCAGACCCTTTACCCACACCCCTCAAGAAATAGGAATAATAAGTAGCTGCATGGTTGTGACTGAAGAGAGGGGAAAATGAATATTGACAAAATATAAATAAAATCACCCCCAATCCAGAATTAAACCAGAGATACCATTTGAGATACCTGGCTTGGAACTGGGTTACAATTTGAGTGTGTCACAAAGACTGTTTTTATGCAAGTCACAGACAGAACAACATAGAAGCCAGTGTGCGCATCAGTGCAGAGCATGCGCACTAGTGCTGACTGCTCCCAAATGTATACCTCCAATCTCAACCACTCATTCCCAGCATCCTTGTAATGCCCAGACCCGCGATGACCTGAAAGCAACCACCAGAGTCCAGAGACAAAGCCAAGCGGCAGGGATCGCTTTATTTCGAGTTTGAACTCGGTTCCCTCCAGCTAGGTATCAGATCCTAGGGAGAGACCTCGAGCTCGGTGTTCAGCCGTCTTTTATAGTCAGACACAAACAAGTTACAGCAAGTTACAGAGTCACTGGGGATTTTACAGTTGTAGGTTTACAATTGGCTGACATTTAAAGTTAAACATTAGTCAGTTGTTCATTGGTTCCCGCCCTTTGACCAAACCACAAACGGCCAGTTGCCCTGCTAGGGACTTTCCAGATAACCTTGTTGTTTTAGCATTAAGGGGAGTTTCCTGACTTTTCTGACCTCTGATATTCAGTATTTTTCCATTCCTCATCCTGCTTATCATCTCCATTTTGGTAATAATGAGCACCTCAGATTCAGTATGTCCAAAATCAAGCTCCTGATCTTTCCCCTAAAAGACCCCCCAATCCTCTTGTTCTCCGTAAATAGCAACTGTATCCTTCCATTTGCTCCAGCCTACAACCTTGGACTCATTGTTAACCCTTCTGTACATCTTACATCCTTTATCCAAACTGGCAGCAAAACGTGTTGGCTTTATTTTCAAAATGTATCCAAAATCAGACTTCTCACCACCTTTACTGCTACTACTCTGATCCAACCCACCATCTCCTCTTGCCTGGATTATTGAAATAGTGTCCAATTGGTCTCTCTACTTCTTCCTTTCCTCTCTTTTAGTGTATTTGTAGAAAATCAAATCATGACATTCTAAGGTTCACAATCCTGAAATGGTTTTCCACTTCACTCTGACCGAAACCCAAAGAGTCTTTCTAAGGGCTGATAAGAACCTACATGATCTCACCCTTCATCTCTGAGCCTATCACCTACAATTCCTCCTTCCTCTTCCCACCCTCTGCCCACACTGGCCTCCCTACTGGCCCTAGATGGAATCAGGCATGCATTTGCCTCAGGGCCTTTGCACTTGCTGTTCCTAACTTCCCTAGACTTTCACATTGGCTTGCTGCCTGGCCCCCTTCCCATCTATCCTTACAAGTGGCCAACTCAGGAAGAACTTCCCAAGCTTATCTTTTTCCTCTGTAAAATTGCAGGCCTCACTTCCACCCTGATTGTCCCTTATCCCTTCTCTGCAATCTTTTTTCTGAGTACTTATCACCATGAGGCATTACTTGTTTATATATTTACTTTATCCCCCCCTTATTTGAATATACTCTACAAGCGGGCAATCATTTTTGCCAGTTTCTTTTTGTTGTTGTTGTTCACCACTATTTCTCCATACCCTAGACCAGTGTGTGACATATAACAAACACTGAACAAATATTTGTTAATTTTTTTTTTTTTTTTTTTTTTTGCCATTGTACTGGTCCTTGAAATCCCAAGTGCCAGAATTATTGCATTAATCATCTGTGTGAAAGAACCTCACAGCACCATCAAGTAAAGATACTAGAGGCCAGGAGTGGTGGCTCACGCCTGTAATCCCAGCACTTTGGGAGGCCGAGGTGGGCAGATCACGAGGTCAGGAGATCGAGACCATCCTGGCTAACATGGCGAAACTCCACCTCTATGAAAAATACAAAGAATTAGCCAGGTATGGTGGTCGGGGGCTGCAGTCCCAGCTACTCGGGAGGCTGAGGCAGGAGAATGGCATGAACTCAGGAGGTGGAACTTGCAGTGAGCCGAGATGATGCCACTACACTCCAGCCTGGGTGACAGAGCAAGACCCCGTCTCGGAAAAAAAAAAAAAAAAAGATACCAGAAATGTGGTCGACCCACTCTCAGACACCTGAATATAAAATTTCTGGGCATGAAGATATTAAAGAGTAAAATTGGAATTTGGTTTTTTTCCATAGTTATTAATATTGAATACTGCCCCTCCAGTCATAAAATGCAAGGCTGGCTTTTACTCGTGAATCAGGCTAGAGGGGAAGAAATCAAACCAAGCTGTACATTTCATACTCTGGCACCATCCCTTGGATATAAGAGACAGTTTTGTTGAACAGCTAAAACAATGTTTTTAATGTGTAAATTCCAAAAGAAAATTAAAACTGGCAGCTACTTGATGTTTAGGAAAGAAAAAAAAACCTCCTGTTCAGCAATCATTAAGATCTAGAGCTGTGGTAATTCCCTCTAATAAAATAATTTATGATTTTCTTGGAGTTGAAAAAAGGATGGTGCACCTGAGCCTCGGATTTATAAAAAATGCATTTCAGGCTCTCTTTTTTTAACTGCATCTTTATTTCAGTTTTACAGTTCCTCTGTCAAAGTAAATAATAATAGCAAGTCCTTTCCAAGAAGACAAAGGCCACAGGAAGAGGAAAGACAGATACGCTAAATTGAAAAGAGAAAGGGGTGAACTTCTGGAATCATCTTGGAGAGCTCTCCAGTGCGACACAGTGGCCTTCCCTGACCACCCAACCTGAAGTGTTCCCCCAGCATCTCCCAATCATTCCATTTTAATTGTTGACAGATAACTTGCCTGTTTCTTCCTATGCATTATCTGTCCTCAACTCTAGGGGTCCCAAAGACAAGGACCTGTCTCTTTGGTTTGCTGGTGTCCTCACAGTGGCGGGAATGACATCCAGCAAAGAGCAGCTGCTGAGTACAAATTTGCTGAATGAATAAATGCATTTAATATTTGAAGTTTTTTTCTCTTGTACTATACCCAAGTAGGAGGTATGATTTCAGCTCCTGCCAATTAATGAGTTAATCTGAACAGCTAAGAAGATTTGAGAGAAACACATGTTTTTGTAAGGACTAAGTTCTCCACCTAAAAATTAGTGCCATATAAAAGAGAGTCCTGTTAAGTATAAGCTCATCCCTGCTGCCCTCCCCAGCTCCCAGTACAATAAATGAAATGTACATTTCTGTTGGCTCCTATTTGCTGGTGACATTTAGTTTTAATTCAAACCAGTCTTCATAAATTCTGGTACTCTGCACAACATCTTAAATGGCTCTATTCTTTATTCAAAATCATCCCTCTCGCTCCCAGAATTGTAGTAAATAGATCTTCTAAAGGGGAAATAAAACTATTTCAACAACAGGCCTATTTCAGCAGTTTTTCAAAAGGTATTTTTTTCATTCCCTTGGTGAGAGTTTTCGTTTTATGCTTGGAAAGTTGTGTTATATATACATGTATTTTAGTCCAAATGGATGTGGCGTTTTTGTGGTTGTTATTGTTGATTTCAGCTTTTCTATTTTCCACTTCAGTATGTTTGCAAAAGCAAAACTTCATATTTCTCTTATTCCTCCATTTGTGAGTCTCCGTTATTGAACCCATGTTGTCTTTTAAAGAAAGAATACTCAAGATACTCTGATTTATATTTTCCCCAAAGGAAAAAAATCGAACTTATAGATCAGAATATTTATAGCACATAATAATCTCAAATAAGCTTTCATTTTCTACACAACTTTTAGGAGTGACTTACATGCATAAAACCCTTTTCTAACTTTTCTTCTTATACACTGTAAAATCAACCTGGAGTCCTCAGAATTATAATCTAACCAGAGACAATTCCATGCTATTCGACAACACCAGGAGTGATTACTATAAGTGGGGTGAAGGGAATACTTCACGAGCAGGGTTCTTTTTCTCCTGTAATCAACAGCTTCAGTACCACCAATCCCTCTCTCCAGCCCAAAGCCCCACAGTAACTCTAAGCCTTCACAGTATTAAAACTTAGGGTTTAAACTGATCCTAAGGAAACAGTCAGAACTGTACACAAAATGTGTATACAAAAAGGTTTATCACATTATTCTATTATACTAGCAAAAATATATACAAACATGTACCCATATTAAAGGAAAAATAAAAGAGACTGGAATGAATGAAATAAAACCATTTAACACGATGATGAATCTGAAAGGAGGAATTGGCAATTTTCCTTGTTTTCCTCTTTTTACTTTGTATTTCTAACTTTGTGCAATCACCTTGTATCACATTAAAATCAATTTAAAATATTTAAGAAAAAATTTTAACAACGAAAACAGTCATCTAATCAAAACTATTTTCTTTTAAAATGTTGTGTCTGATCAGATTAGAAAAAATAAGGTGTCAGCCTGAGAGATATTGAGAGTTCCCGTATCATGTGGTGAAAAACACATCCCCAAAAGGCCAACTACCAACAAGTCTGTGGATTAAAAAAAAAAAAAAAAGGAGAAGGAAAAAGAGGAAGAATGCTTCTCCAAGGCTGGAGAACTTATCTTTTATAACCTTCACCCATTGTTTTGTTTTGTTTGTTTTTCCTTTCTTCTTAGAAATCTATGGAGTATGTGTGATTTCTGACCGATTACGTTAATGGTCAGCATAATCAATGACTATTTTTAAAGACAAATCTTTCTACAGATGAGCATCAACTCAAAGTTTTTTTACAAGCATTAAAACAATCTCGGTCCCAGGCCGGGCGCAGTGGCTCACTCACGCCTGTAACCTCAGCATTTTCGAAGGCAGAGGCAGGCGGATCACAAAGTCGGGAGATCGAGATCATCCTGGCCAACATGGTGAAACCCTGTCTCTACTAAAAATCCAAAAATGAGCCAGGCGTGGTGGTGGGCACCTGTAGTCCCAGCTACTCCGGAGTCTGAGGCAGGAGAATCGCTTGAACCCGGGAGGGCGGAGGTTGCAGTGAGCCGAGATCACGCCACTGCACTCCAGCCTGGGTGACAGAGCGAGACTCCGTCTCAAAAAAATAAAAAAATAAAATAAATCTCGGTCCAGATCGGCCCTCCTCGCCTGCCACCAGTGCGCCGAGTCCGCGCAGCCAGCCCGATCCACCCAGTCTTCACCGCCTGCCCGCCGGCCAGGCACGCCATCAGGAAGATGCAGATGCTAAAGCTGGATAAGAAGAACGCCATCCACCGCCTGGAGCAGGCCGAAGCCAACAAGCAGCAAGCTGAGGACCACTGCAAGCAGCTGGAGGGGCAGCGGAAAAAGCTGAAGAGGACAGAGGCGAAAAGTATTCTCAATCCATGAAGGAGGCCCAGGAGAAACTGGAGCAGCCGAGAAGGCCACCGATGCTGACGCGGATATGGCCTCCCTTAACCGCCACATTCAACAGGAAGAGGAGGAGCCGGACCGGGCCCAGGAGCGCCGTCTACAGCCCTGCAAAAGCTAGAGGAGACCGAGAAGGCAGCCGATGAGAGTGAGAGAGGAATGAAGGTCATAAAAACCCGGCCATGAAGGGCGAGGAGAAGATGGAGTCGGAGGAGGTGCAGCTGAAAGGAGGACAAGCTCATCGCTGAGGATTCAGACGGCAAATACAAGGAGGTGGCCAGGAAACCGCTGATCCTGGAGGGAGACCTGGAGCGCTCAGAAGAGAGAGCTGAGGTGGCCAAGAGCCGAGCCAGACAGTTGGAGGAGAAACTTCAAACCATGGACCAGACCATCAAGTCCCTGATGGCCTCAGAGGAGGAGTATTCCACCAAAGAAGATAAATATGAAGAGGAGATGAAACTGCTGGAGGAGAAGCTGAAGGAGGCTGAGACCAGAGCAGAGTTTGTGGCAAAGTTGGAGAAAACCACGGATGACCTAGAAGAGACGTTGGCCAGTGCCAAGGAGGAGAACGTGGAGATTCATCAGATCTTGGACCAGACCCTGTTGGAACTCAGCAACCTGTGAGGGCCGGTGTCCTGCCCGCAGCCAAGCTACAGTTGCAGCCCTAACCGAATAAAACTGTCAAAACTGACGTTACCAGCCAAACAACAACTCACCTCATGCTCTTTTTTCCTTATGTTTACTTATTCTTTACTAAAAACATGGATCAATTCTACTACCTAACACATTAACTGCGTTCAGTTTTGTTTCTTTTCAATCCTTATCCACAGACATGTCTATCTGATGTAGTTGTAAAGATGTTAAAAGATTTTGCATTTTACTCTCTATTTAATTTTATAGATGAGACTCTTATTTTAAGCAATTGTGTTTTAATTCAAAGAAAAAAGTAATTCTATGAGGTTTTGACTAGAGATAGCTTTCCACCAAAATATAAACCCTAAAAGCAAATACAGCTATAAAAATTAATTACACCAAATTGCTTGAGCAAGGTAAACAGCAAACCCAGGGCCAAGTGTTAAAACTTGAGAGAGTCAATTATCAAGCTATCTAGTAAAAGCCTCCAAAAAATCGATAATCCTCCAGCCTGACTTTTATGATGACATTAGAAATAGCATTTAACTTTTTTATATAAAGAACAATCTCATGGAAAGCTGGTCTATGCTAATCTTTTAAACCTATTACCAACATTTTATGCATCATAATCCTAGCTAAACCAGAATACATACATATATATGTGTGTGTGTGTGTGTGTGTGTGTGTATATATATATTTAGGTTTGCGCAACAACAGCACTTTCTAAAAGGGTCCCTGCCAGGCAGTAACACTATTGGTTTACTAAAATATTGCCTGGGGACCCAGCCATTCATGACTCATTAACACAGATGGAAGTTTCACATTATATCCCAGGTCCGTGGAACAAATGGAGTGACCCCGTTATTACTTCTTCTCCTTTCATATCTATTTAATGTGGATTGTAAAGAGAATTTGATCTGCTCTGCTTTACTCCACTGCCAGATGCCATTAGATTCATGTTTTTAGTTTGTTTCTCCTTTGAACCCAAGTATCATTTATCCTCATGAGTATACAGGTAGAGAAAAAATCACACCTTAAGCCATTATCTTAAAAATAGTTCGTGAACAACCTCCTGTTATTTCTTAATAATTTTTTGGTGAAATTACAAGTAAAGAAAATTGGATACTCAGAAAAGTTGTTACATAGCCTATAAATTTGTACCCTGATAATACCAAACATTGCATATTCTCACAAAACAGAGGACAGTTATTTTATAACAGAGTAGTCTATCAATTTTCTTTTTCTAGTATTACTATTTTCTAGTATTACTATTACTCATTCAAATAATAAAGTCAACTTAAGGCTATATAAACAATTGAGTAAGAGACACTTGTTTCTAAACCTCTAACAACATGATAAAATAAATTACAGCCTATCCAACCAAGAGATTGTATCAAAGCCATTGACTATGATGACATAGGTCTCTATTTATTGTCCAGGATGGATATTTACAACATATGACCAATTAAAAAATAAACAACAGGTCAATATGATATGTAATCCAATTTTGTGCCTCTATGTGTGTGTTAGAATGCAGCACCAAGGAACAAAGAATACACACCAACGCTTATCAGTGGTTAGCTATAGGTGGGAAGACTGCAAGTGACACATTACCTTGTTTTCACCTGTTCATGTTTTCTGTAACCACCAAGACAAGTCCTGCTAAAAAGCTTGGGGAAAATGTTATAAAGAGAGAGGGAGAATGATTGAAAACTTCAGAGACAGGTAAGCCACCTTGTCCTTCGCTTTGATATTAGACATGTAAATGCTACTTTACATAAATGATAAATTCATTGATTTGGGTTAAGAGTCAAGAATCTAACAATCATTTTGCAACTACCAGGATACAGACAGTTAAACCTTAGAAAACCAGAGTGTCTTTGCCATTCTTTGTCCTGTGGTGCAGACTAGTTCAATTTCCTTACCCACATGTCCTCCATTAATTGCCTTTTCAATGGATTACTAATAAGTTTTTGATGTTAAGCAAACATCAATGCTCCTATTAAAGTGAGACCAAACACTGTGACTATTTGTTTAATAACACAGTCTGAATGAAGGACGAAGTTCAATTAGCACTGGAGCTGATACAGGCTTCATTAGGAAGGAGAGGCAATTAACAAGTGGAAGGCTGCAGGAGGCACCAATGTGCACATCATGCAGCAAACGGAAAAGGACAAGCAGCACCGAGTTTCTTTGAAAAAAACTGTAACCTGAAGACTTCAGACAGAAAGAAGGATCATCAGCACAAAATTAAGCACCCTAATAGGGTGATCCTTATCCAGCTAGCTCCAGAAGAAATATGAGGCCAAATCACATAATCTAACTAAACTGCAGGGTGTCAGGACAATTGGAAGGAACAGGAATTATCTAGCAGGTAGAACTTCACTTAGCACAAGGTTTGGTTCACAGACAATGTTCCATGGATGCTACTGAGCACTATTTTTGGAGTCAGAGGACCTACCTGTACCATTAACTAGCTGTGTGAGCTTGAATGAGTCAACCAACCTCTACAGTAGTCTGTTTCCTTTTTTGTAGAAAATTAGGGGAATAAACAAATAAGCTCTCCTAGTTCCAAAGGTCCATAATTTTTTTATTCTAATTACTCATTCTTATCCTAGTTATCCAGGAAATCATGGAAATCATAAATCGCTTTGTCATTAACAGTAATCATATGATTTTCTCAAATGGAATGTGGTAAGGGTGAACAAAAATGCCATAATATTTTAAAGACACATATGGACAAAAGTTTTATTTCATGACTGAAACTCCAGGATTTCTCTGATTTGTTCTAATTTCAATATACATCCTCCATATTTTAAACCAATATGATAAGACAGATTTTTTTTTAAAAAATCTTTTCTTTACAATGCTGAGTGTTTACAACACGGTGCCAGATATTTGGAAAGAAATAACTGTGGCTGAAGTATGAAGAGGGGATTCTTTCATCTATTAAATTGTTTAATGACAACTCAGTCACACCCCAAGGTCACTCTTGAAATCACAGCCTTGCAAAGTGGCCCACGAGAATCAGACCAGCTGCCTAGTGTCTCCTTTTCTTCCAGATCTCCCAGGAGAGAGAGAAAGCCAGCCAGCCTTCCACAGTAGAAACAGCAGACAGGAACACAGAAGCATTTTGAAGAGGAGCATGAGAATACTAAAATAAAATAGGCAAGGATGTAAGATGGAGGGCTGGAATAACAAAGGGTTTGAAATAAGTAAGCAGTTTCACTTCTAGAAATTGATTCTCCAGAAATATTTATTCAGTTGGGTAAAGATATATTCATTCACTAAACACTCATTCAACAAATAAGATGTGATAGCATTTGAACAGAGACCTAAAAGAGAAATGAAGAAGTCAGTCAAGCAAATATGGGGGAAGAACGGTTCAAAAGATTGTAGGCAGTGGGAACAAATGCAAAGATCTTAAGGAGAAATTGTGCTTATTGTATTTAAGAAATAGCAGATATTTTAATGTGACTGGTGTAATGTGAATACACGGAAATGTAGTAGAAGTCAAGGTTGGAAAAGTAGTAGGATGCTGGCTCAGGGAGGGTCTTAAAGACCATGGCATGTACTTTGACTGTTAGTGACTTAGATGGAGAGTCTTTGAGTAGAGCAATTTTTATCGGATTGAGTTTTTAAAAGATCACTCTTGGTTACTATTGGCAAGTAGAAAAACAAGTTACAAGGTAATGACAATAGTTCAGATAAGAAGTAATGGATTGGATGATAGTGAGAAGAGGTGATTAGAAATGACCAAAATGACCAATGTCTCTGCATATATTTAAAAATAGAATCAGTGGGATATGCTGATGGATTTTATGTGGGTATTAGAGAAAAAGAGGCATCAAGAGCAATATCAAGATTAAGCCTGAACTGGAGAAAAATGGAATTGACATTCACAGAGATGATAAAGTCTAGGATATTCATTTCCATATAGTTTCCTATATTCCCATTAATATAATCTAAATGGCCATGAATAGTGGAATGACTACAGAAATGATGCTACATCCATACTATGGAACCAATAAAGTTAAGGCAGAATCACACATCTTTTCATGGAAAGACATGCATGACATATAAATGAATCAGTCATGACTTACAGAAGAATACGTTTACTGTGATGTCATTAATATATATTTTATATCTATGTCTACATAATTAGAAATAATATTCAACAAACTTTTTAAAAAATTAAGACAGAATCTCTCTATGTTGCCCAGGCTGGTTTTAAATTCCTGAGCTCAAGTGATCTTCCTGAGCCTCCTGAGTAGCTGGGACTGTAGGTGCATACCATCACCTCTGGCTAAACACAAACTTTTAATAATAGTCATCTCTATGGAAATTGGTAGGTGGAGGAGGGACCTTCATTCTCAGCTTGTATTTTACCATTGTTTGAGGTTTTAAAATTTAGGAATTTTACTATTGCTTTTAACATTTAGCTTGTGCTATTTTTGTAATTTAAAAGTTGTTTTATTACTAAATAAACATAAACAAGACTCCCTAGCCAGTGGAGGGGTATAGCATTGTGCTTAAGGCCTGAGATTTTGAAGTCAGACTCTAAATTCAAATACTGGCTCTCCTGCTTATTGGCTATGTGACCTAGAGAAAATTGCTTTACTTCTTTGTGCCTCAATTATTCTTGTTTCAAATGGGATAACAGTAGTGTCTATCTGAGAAAGCAGTTGCGAGGATTAAACAGGATGATCATAAGGTTCTTAAAACAGTGACTGGCCCATAGAATACGCTAAATAGGAATTTATGATAATACTCTATCATGAAATAAACCAACATAAATGTTATAGAGTGATTTATTTTTATACCATGAAAAAATATGTGTGTGTGTTTAGGGAGTGTGTGCAAAGTTGGTGGGGTGAGATAGGAGAAAAATGGTAATTGAGGAAGCAAAATTTGATAGCTTCAAAGATCAATAGAATGAGATAATGTTGAATTTTTAAAAAAAGGAATCTCCATGACAAAAGATATGCATATTCCAGTTCAAAATATCAGACTGATTACTTTTTAAAGAGTCTTGATCTTTTTTGAAATGTTACTGCTATGATTGGGGCTAATCTTTTAATACTCTTTACCATATATGCTAGAACAGACAGTGGCCCAGAATATGAGTCCTCCATTTTCTCAACAAGAAGATTCCCAAAATGTTTTTTAGCCAACTTCAGTATATTAACTTCGACTTAGAGACAAAAAGTTAAATATTTGCCTCTAAGGTTTATTTTTTGTACATTTCTATATGCGAGTGTATTTAAAATCGCATATGGTATGAAGTACATGAATTTAGACATAGTTCAGATATATTATTCTTTACTACCCTCACGATACTTGGAATAACTTACTTGGAGTTCTTCACATGCATCTTCATCATCATGTCATTATCATCTCTGGATGCATATTTTGAGATGTCAAACAGTCCTCTAGCACTCATTATATTCTCTTCCATCTAAGTTGTTTGAAATTGTGCGTGATGCCACTGGTAGCAATATTACCTCCTGCCCCAAGTATTCATCACCATTACATTGGGGCATGTGCTCTTCTCTTCATCCTATAGAAGTAGATACCTAACCTCCACAACCCAAACACACAGAATTTTCCTCTTTAAAGACTCTTTATAGATTGTGTTCACAGTGACATGCAATACTTGATGTCATAAGGTGAAATCTCCAGGAACATTTACTAATTATTTCTTAATTTTGGGGGCTTCTTTTCTGAACCTATCACGGCAGATGATCACTTTAGGTATGGAAAACTTGCATTCACTGAGGTCATTAGGGTTTATGTGCTTTTATGTGCTATTTTACAGCACATCTCTTATGAGAGATTCCATAATAACTTTTTAGTAAAAGCCACCCCATCTTCTGGATGATGACATTTTGGGGAAAAGACAGCTCTTCTTATGTTGAGGCACCAATCAGGCAGTATGCTAAGCCTCTTATCATATAATGTCTTTTATAGCCATCAGAATATTCATGTGAGGTAGTTAATATTATTGTTGCAATTGTCCATATGTGAAAACTGAGGCAGTTAAGTAACTCACCCAGGATCAGTGCTAAAGAGTGAAGTAGGACTTGAAAGTCCAAAATCTTAGGCTCTCCGCCATTACTTTTTATAGTACTACCAGTAAAGCTATTGGCAAAACATCCCACTTTGAAGAAAGGGTGAGAAAAAAAAGAAAGAAGGATCCAAGAAAAAGCATGCATCTCTTCATCATAAAATATTAAGAATTCAACAGGAGAGGGAAATGTGGTCCAAGCTGGAGGGTTTTTTTTTAAATCAACATAATTATAAACCTTCATGGACCAAGGAAAGAGCAATCTTTCAGACACAAAGAGGCACAGCTGTTTCAAGAATTTTTCTATAGATGACATTACAGAACCATGGGGAGTTAAGTTGAGTAAGATTTTTCTAAAAATGCAACTTGTTAGGGCCTGGAAGTTTTACTTAAGAAAACATTAGAACATAGCCTTTCTGGTTTCTTAAAACAAAAAGTAAAGTGTTGGCTAAGGGAAGTGTGATTTTTCCTATGACTAGAATTTCTACATAACAACAGTCTCTGACATCATTGGGTAGAAGTCATATTGGACAGTCAGCTGTGTGAAAAGAAAAAAGGAGCGAAAGTTGACAATCAAGTCAAGAAAATATGATTCAGCTCCCTTGTAAGCTTAATCAATTATGTTTAATCAACTATGTTTTGTGGAACATGCTGGATTATTCAATATATGTATCTTTAGAACAAAATAATGTCTTTTCAGCAACTTAGATGGAGCTGGAGGCTATTATACTAAGTGAAGTAACTCAAGAATGGAAAACCAAAAACCATGTATTCTCACCTATAAGTTAGAACTAAGCTATGAGTATGCAAAGGCATAGAGTGGTAAAATGGACTTTAGAGACTCAGAAGAGTGAAGGAAGGAGGAGGGTAGAGATTTAAAAAAAAAAAAAACTACACATTAGGTACAATGTACACTACTTGGGTGATGGGTGCCCTAAAATCTCAGAATTACTGCTATATGATTCATCCATGTAACAAAAAAATACCACTGTACCCCAAAACTATTGAAATAAAATTTTTTAATGTACCCTGAGTATTCCTTATGTGACTAGAACCTTGTTAAACATTTCAGGTTTGTAAAAAACAGTCTCTGTCCTCAATCTATTTAAAATTTAAGAGTAATCTTTGGATGCTGTTTATGTTGATTTTTATTTTTCCTTTTGGACTACATTTTCCTGCTATATCAACACAAATTCATATGAGGAATAGATGAAATGATACACTGGTTTTTTAATGAAAATTAGTTGTTATTTCATTAATATGATTATTTTAAGTATTGTCTGTTTTTATGGAATCTTTACAATTGTGTTTGGAAAACAATACACTACTTACTCAATATTAAATGGTTCTTATTCAGCTAATTTATTGGTACCAAAAGGCAATATGCAATTGAGTGCCAAAAGAATGTCAAACAGAGTCACAAATGCAGAGGAGAGATCACTTCTGCCTAGACTAGTCAGGCATACATTGACAGAAGCTTCAAGTTTCCAGGAATGAATGGGAAGCAGGAGAGAGCACAGACAACCAGTGTCAAAGGCCCACAAAAAAGTAAGTTCAAATCATAGAACTTGGAATAGGTACAACCAAGGGTGGTGAGTGAACAGTCAAGAGGATGGACAGCATTCCTTGACCCAAATCCAAGGTTGCCAAAGCCTTTCCCTTTTAAGTTTTCTCCATTCTGATGTTTGAACATCCACTTCTTAAACAAAAAGAAAGGCCATCCTCTCTCTTCCTATGGCTCATGATCTGGCTATTTTCACTCCATTCCTTTTCACCTTCAAGTCTTCTAAGAGTTGGAAAGCCCATCTGCCCTTCCTAAATATGGGAGTAATAGGTAACCACATCTAGCCAAAAAGCAATGAAGATGTTTCTCTGTTCCAGGTGCTACAGTGAAAAGAGCATGAGAAGAGATGCTCTCATGGAGTGGATGGGAAATCAGACCTAAGTTGCAGTCCTGTTTTGCTTACATTACTTATATTTCAGAGTCACAGTCTTTCCATCTGTAAAATAGAGTGGTTATAATATGGTTGGTAAAAAATTCATTTAGAAAAAAGTAAAGCCTATAGGGTGTTTAACATCACTGGCATATACTTGGAACCCAAATAAGAAAAAAAAAATGGTTAGGAGAATGAAGACAAAGAAGTAAAGGAGGGAGGGAATGAATTAAAGTAAAGGCAGAAATTCATTAGAAACTTTTTTTCTTGCCTTTATTTGTTGAGGGTCAAACACAAATGATTCATAAGGAAACCAAAGGAGAAAAAATGTGTTTGCAAAGCTGATCTACCCTAAATTTCAGTCTATCTAAATATTTTCAGCGATAGATCTCTGTAGTATTTCATAACTTGAAATTTTGAAAATTTTCGTGTAATCACTTATACAGAATCAGTAATACCTATACTAATTTAATTTCACCATTATCTTTTGGTGCAAGTATATTCCCTTATACTTAATGATATGGAAGTACTTGTATGTCCCTTGAATTTTTTAATATGGGTTAAAACTGCCTCAAAAAGTAAACTTCTCATCATACATATACTGTATCAGCCAATATATCCAAAGAAAACTGGCATAGTCATTCATTCATTTACTTTTTTTATTCATTCATTCATTTGTTCATACAACCAGTATTTATTGAACAATGTCTGGGTCAGGAACTGTCTTTGCTCCCATGGCTGTAACAATGAGCAAAAGAGATGCAGGCCTCGCCTCTCCTTGGGCTTGTAGTCCAGTGGAATCACACATCACTCAGTGAGTGTACACAAGGAACCATTCACCCAACACCTGGCACACTAGACTGCATGAGGCACTTTATTGCATCCTCATTTAACCCCACAGCAGCCAAGTGAAGTAGGACTCCTATTATTGCCCCAAATTTACAAGTGAGAACCACAAAACTCAGAGCTTAAATAACTTATCTAATATAAGCATATGGTCAGCCCTAGCCAAAACAATTAAGGTAACTGTGACGTAGCTGATATAAGATACTGTCTTACTATCCTCTTACCACACACAGCCCCTGAATGGCCTTTATCTGTTCTCCTTAAATTCTGCTATATGAAGGATTATCCATTCAGCCAAATTGGTGTTCATTAAAATTTTATTCCAGTGAGGAACATTCCCCTAAAGTTCAGTCATTCTCAAACGAGAGCAGCATTAGAACAGTCTGGATGGTTTTATTACAACACAGCTTGCTGGGCTCCACACCAACATTTTATCAGTAGGTCTGGAGTGGGGTCTCAGAATGTATATTTCTAACAAGTTTCCCAGGGATTCTGACATTACTAGCTCAGGAACCACATTTTGAGAATCACTGCTCTAAACTGTTAAAAATAAAAGACGAAATTGGGCTTCTAACCCATCTAATATTAAGAATTCAAAGTCAATCATAACAAAAATCTACAAAACTCTTCTTGTAACCCACTTAAAATATAGGCAAAGCGATAGCCTGAGCACATGAGAGAAGTTTGCTTGCTTAAATCATTTACAGGTGAAACAAATGAGATTCAAAAAGTTATGTGGTTCTATATCCAAGTTATCTTGGTTATAGAACCAGGCTGGGCACAGTGGCTCACTCCTGTAATCCCAGCATTTTGGAAGGCCAAGGTGGGTGGATCACCAAAGGTCAGGAATTTGAGATCAACCTGGCCAACATGGTGAAACCCCATCTCGACTAAAAATACAAAAAAAAAAAAAGAAAACAAACAAAAGAAAACCCTGATATGGTGGTGGGCACCTGTATTCCCAGCTGCTTGGGAGGCTGAGGCAGGAGAATGGCTTAAACCCAGGAAGTGGAGGTTCAAGTGAGCCAAGAGGCACCACTGCACTCCAGACAGGGCAACAGAGTGAGACTCCATCTCAAAAAAAAAAAAAAAAAAACAGTGACAAGGCTGAAGCCTGGAGTCAAATGTACATAGACCAAGTATACTCCTAACTCCTACGCCAGAACTTCCCATGTAGAGAGCATTGAATAAATTACACAGGTCAGATATTGCTCCCTTGAGTGCCCCTGAGGGGAAGAGAGTGGGAGACTTGGGATGATCTGGACCCCATGAAAAGCGTCTTCCAGACTAAGTCCAATTACTCTTGGGCTTCTCTTCTGCTTTCCTCCAGGCCTATGGTTTGAAATACATGGGTTTGATCTAGAATAGGGCCCCCAGGAAACTACACTTCCCCTATGTACATTGAATTCTGAGAAGAATTAGATAATTGTTACTGCCTCAGGGAAATACTAACCATGTTCAAAACAATCCTCACTATTGTTACTCCTTAAAATCTTCTCACTAGGCACTAAGTGTCTGGGTCAACATCAAAGCCCGGCAGGGAGTAAATTGCTCCATTGCTCAATTTTCCAAATGGTCAATACGCCCTGCAAATCAGACTGGTATTAGGTTAGTGGATCTTTAATCTCCTAGATGATCTGAACTAGAAAGATGGCCCAGGCACAAGCCAATACTGAATTAATTTCCCTCAAAATTTGCCTTCCATAAATCCAGCCA
The DNA here is from genome assembly GCF_001698545.2 of Rhinopithecus bieti. NCBI lineage: Eukaryota > Metazoa > Chordata > Mammalia > Primates > Cercopithecidae > Rhinopithecus > Rhinopithecus bieti. The sequence goes on from NW_016809273.1 coordinate 2,404,990, forward strand.
TCCCTGATTTTCAATACATGCAACCTAGCTTCATCCAGAGCATCAACCTCCCCTGAAGCAGTTCTGTTACTCACTGAATCTGAATCTGCTCAGGCCTTAAGTATATACACATAGGTGAACAGAACGAGGAAAAGGGCAGCTAGATTAGTACGTGTTAGAGGTTAAGAAAATTTGTCTACCCACCTCAGGTATTCATTGACCAGACACCTACCACACATGCTTGTGCTGTGCTAGAACCTAAAATCCCAAAGGAGCACAAAATCATGGTCTCCACCCTCGTGGAGCTTACAGTCCAGCAAAAGAGTCTACCGATCAGCAAAGGTGGGAGGAATGATCTCTGCCTTGTTTATGTATGTATGAATACAGAAAACAACTTTTAAAAAGCTGGAAAAAATGACACTGAAGTAATAAAATCCATGTATTTAGCACCTCCACTTTGGAAAGGAGGTAATGTGTATTTGGCCTAAACAATATACTGAATCAAATGCCCAACTTTTCCTCTCTAGATGGGATTCAGGACAGCAAATTGATCAAATCACACCCTGTTTTGCCCAAAATCTCTCCCCTACAAAAAAATAAAATAAAATAATTTTAAAGACTATGGTATCTAACTACCCCCACTCCATGACTCATCCCCTCCTTTCAGTGATGCTATTTTTCCTGATCCTTTTATAAAGACAGCTACCCCTTGGAAGATTTATTTCTTAAGCCAGGAGTTCTCAGACTTAGGTAAGAGTTAAGAATTTCTTAGAGAACTTTTAAAAGTGCAGATTCCTGAGTCTTTCCCTTAAAATTCTGAGTCACGTTGTCTACAATAAGACTTGAAATTTTCATTCTTTTTTTTTTTTTTTGAGCGAGTCCCGCTCTGTGGCCCAGGCTGGAGGCAGTGGCACGATCTCGGCTCATGCAAGCTCGGCCTCCCGGTTCACCCATTCTCCTGCCTCAGGCCTCCTGAGTACCTGGGACTGCAGGGTCACACCTCACTCGGCTAGTTTTTTTTTGTTTTTTTTTGGTAGAGACGGGGTTTCACGTTTAGCCCAGGGATGGTTCTCGATCTCCTGATCTCGTGATCCGCCCATCTCAGCCTCCCAAAATGCTGGGATTAAGGCTTGAGCCACCGCGCCTGGCCGAAAATTTCATTCTTAACAAGCACTTTGTGTGTTCCACTCTTCTGATGCCAGACGCCAAGCTTCACATACCGTGTTTCCCTGATTATTCAAAATGGGAAAATTAAATCATTTCCCTCAACTTACACAGCAAGAAAATGGCAGAGTCAGGGTCCTACCAGAGCTTGCTGACCCCCAAACCCAAGGACAGCCCACGGTTCGTAAGTGGAATGCCAAAGGCAACTGAAGTCAAAACTAAGGTTTAAGGGGAAATTAAAAAGAAGGTTTACATTCAGAGAAGGGAAAGGTGAGCAACAAAATCAGAAGGGGCTCAGAAACAGATTTTGCCAGCATCTCAATTTTGCCTAGGGCCAGTTCTACTCATGCTAAGGCCAGCAGAAGCATATCAGCATAAATAAGGTAAAGCAATTTCTATAAATGTGTCAGAAAAAAACTTGATTTTACATGCAATTAATTGCAAAGACATTTCTTAATGGCAGCCTCCTCTTGCCTTTCCAAATTAACGAGTCAGAAAAGCACAGCTCTCACTAGCATCTTTAAAACTGGGCAAACCCCCCTCCTGGGCTCCCATTAATACAGAACACAAGGACCTTCAGCTAAATACTAAAATGTCCTCCATTTTAGAAAGTCATCTTGATGCTGGAAAAAAAGAAAAAAAAAGGTACAAATTTCTCCCTCGAATCCTTTTTGGTCCCAGAAAAAAAAGGGAGGTAGAAAACAAGATGAAGATGAAGATGTCTCATTTTGGGTGATGTGTTTTGCAATCTGGGGTAGTTTACTCATTTGATAGATGGTTCTTTCTGTGAAGAAAACGTCATTTTGCTAATGAATAAAAGCTATGCAAGTAAAGAGGATGAGGATAGGAAAAAACCTGAACTATCACATGCAGGGAAGCATATTTAGCAACAACATTTTCAAGTTCTTGCTGACTGTTTTTACTCTAGGGGTAAGTGTGTGTGTGAAGCATATATTGGAGAGGAAATAATATTGAAATAATTTTCTTTTTATAATATCCAGTCTATGAATAGATGAGGTCTGGTGTGCTCTAGCTACCCCTAAATTAAACTCCAAATTAAAGGCCAGGGTGGCTACCTGGAGGTCTGCATTCTGCAGAGCCTTGCCTTTTAAATGAACCAACAAGGGCCCACCTGTGTTTGTTACATGTCCCTTGGATAATTAATGCTGGTAATAACACCTAAGTGTTAGCACACAAAGCACCTGGAATGCGACTTGCTGTACACATTCTAATCACATCAGCCACCGAACTCTCCAAATGACCTTCTTCAAAACAATGACTGTCTTTGAAACCGCAGAAGCCAGCCTAGAAGGAAGCTGTATCTCAGGGTTTCGTTGTAGCTGAGCAGTTTCTAAAGCTAGAGTGGCACCAAGTGGTCAGGAATGGAAATAAGCTGCCGGTTTGTATTTGCATCCTCTGGCCAGCCCCAACTCTGCACCTAGGCAGCCAGAGAATACAGTCCATCTCCTGCGAGCAGGGCACCAAAACTGCTGGGGAGAAAACAGTGTCCCAGACGCCCCTTGCACCTTAAATGTGATTCTGAAATGCACATAAGTCCTAAATCCTTCTACATTTTAAGAAGGCCTGTATGTTAACAAATATGAGAGAGAGAGAAAGAAAGAGAGAGGTTGCAATGAAGACCAACCTATTCTACATCATTGTTTATAACATTGACATCGACTTTTCTATTTTTAGCAGTCTATCTGTGTCACTGTGTCCCACAAGAGATGGTGAGAAATATTGTCACCATATTACAGGTTACAAAGGAGGGTGGAATGATAAGGATGACAGGGAGATGCCAGTCAGCTAACAGGATGAGGACTCTGGCTTTGCATAGTCTCTTGTTTAACTGCTAAACCAATATCTCTTTCTGTCTGTTACCTTTTCATGTCCCCAACCATTTCGATTCTGTCTCACACAGTCTCTCCCTAGACCAGTGTCACTACTACATATTCTGATTTTTTTATAGTTTTCTTGCTTTTTTCTTCCTGTTTTTCCCCCAATGGCTTAGACTCAAATAACTTGGGTGGCTTCAAAGACCAGGTTCAGAAAGGGTTTCTTCCTCCTGTGGCTTCGTATAATTATAGACATACCATTTTCCCACAATGCTGCACCATCGTTAATCACTTCAAATACAGAGAAAGCCAGGCAAGCTTTTCTGTGAACAGAGAGCTCAGGGTCCCATTTCAATTTGTGATTATATCAATAATCTCCAGACTGTCTTCTGTGAACTAACCCATTATTTCTAGAGAAATTAGAAGGAAACGGCTAAAATCATATAGGCGTACCCTTGCTGACACAGGGAATATGTGTTTGTATGATATAAAATTCCAGATGACATTTGTCAGCTGCTTTGTCCTGCATTTCTAAGTGGCAAAAAGGCAATTTTGTCTTCCCTGTCAGGACATTCATGTAAAGAATTTTGAGAACCTCTATCATTAAAGGCACAAATTATCTATGGATCTCTCCCACACACAGCAGAGGCCAGTATGAATTTAAACTGCTTATAGATCAGAAGAAAAACAACAACAAATTAATTCTGATGTACTTTTTCAAAATACTGTAGCATAATTTTCATGCTGCAGCCCCTATATCCTGACACCCCTGGCAAATCTTGTAGCAATTTCACAGATAATCTTCGGGCAGATTGGAAAGATTAGAGGCAGCAAAATTTCTAAAGAATAATTTCATAGAAAAAAAAGAGCTTAACATAAATATTATTATTTGTACTGATTATTTCTCATGAATACATCCTTAACCAAGGGATCTTCAAGCATAAAATAAACATGACACTCAATCTCCAAAGAGGAAGACTTTTATTTTTCAAACGGGGATAATAAATAAGGAGGGATAACCTATACTCCCATGGTGAAATAGTAGAGCCACAGGACTGCAGGAGGCAATACTGAGATACAATTTGCTTTTAAAGAACATGTTTTCATTTGCAAAAAAAGTTTGAGTACTTGCTATATGCCAGGTATTAATACAATTCTGCAGGCAGGAAACGAGACTTCTCTGCCCTCATGGAGGTTATATTCCAGCAGGAGAACTGTAGAAATTTTACTGTGTAAAAACAATATACTAATATAATATTATGTGAGGTAAGGATAAATATTATGAAACAAAATAAATCAATGAAAGAAATACATTCTGATGAGAGGTACAGCTGTGGATAGGGTGGACTGGGGGAGACCTCTCCAAATAGATCATGAATAAAAACTAAAAACATAAATCTCCAGTGTCTGGAACATCATCATCCAAAAACTGGGAACATTTTTTTGTTTTACTTTTATTTTAAGCTCTGGGATACATGTACAGGTTTGTCACATAGACAAACTTGTGTCATGGGGTTTGTGGTACAGATTATTTCATCACTCAAGCATTAAGCCTAATATCCGTTTGTTATTTTTCCTGATCCTCCCCCTCCTCTCACCCAGTGTTTGCATTGTTCCCCTCTATGTGTCCATGTGTTCTCATCATTTAGCTCCCACTTATATATGAGAATATGTGGTATTTGGTTTTCTGTTCCTGTATTAGTTTGCTAAGGATAACAGCCTCCAGCTCCATCCATGTCCCAGCAAAGGACATTATCTCATTCTTTTTTATGGCTGCATAGCATTCTATAGTGTGTGTGTGTGTGTGTGTGTATGGTATATATGTGTGTGTATATATAAATATATATACTTATATATAGACATACACACACACACACACACACACATATCACATTTTCTTTTCTTTTTTTTCTTTTTTTGAGACGGAGTCTTGCTCTGTTGCCCAGGCTGGAGTGCAGTGGCGTGATCTCAGCTCACTGCAAGCTCTACCTCCTGGGTCCATGCCATTCTCCTGCATCAGCCTCCCAAGTAGCTGGGACTACAGGCACCCGCCAACACGCCCAGCTAATTTTTTGTAATTTTAGTAGTGACGGGGTTTCACCATTTTAACCAGGATGGTCTCGATCTCCTGACCTCGTGATCCACCCGCTTCGGCCTCCCAAAGTGCTGGGATTACAGGTGTGAGCCACAGCGCCCAGCCCCCACATTTTCTTTATCCAGTCTATCACTGATGGGCATTTAGACTGATTACATGTCTTTGCAATTGTTAATAGTGCTGCAATAAACATATGCGTGCATGTTTCTTTATAACAGAATGATTTATATTCCTTTGGGTATATCCCCAGTAATGGGATTGCTGGGTCGAATGGCATTTCTGTCTTGAGGTCTTTGAGGAATTGCCACACTGCCTTTCACAATGGTCGAACTAATTTACACTCCCACCAACAGTGTGAAAAGCATTTCTTTCCCTCTACAACCTCGCCAGCATCTGTTGTTTTTTGACTTTTTAATAATAACCATTCTGACTGATGGGAGATGGTATCTCATTGTGGTTTTGATTTGCATTTCTCTAATGATCAGTGATGTTGAGCTTTTCTTCATATAACTGTTGGCTGCATGTAGTCTTCTTTAGAAAAGTGTTCGCTCATGTGGGAACATTTTAAGTTATAGGACATTTTGTTTTGTCTTGTTTTCAGCTATTTATTTATCGCTGTGGATATATTACTAATTTAGTTACTCAATTTATGACAATATTTCTTTAAATACTCAGGATTATATCTTTCAAAGATCAACTGCCTTTTAGAAGCATCTTGGGCTTTGGAGAAAACAGCTCTATTCATTTATTCAGTCAACCATCTATTTTTGGAACAAATAGTTATAAAGTCTCTAGTTTCTGCAAGGTGCTAAGTGCCCTCTGTACTGGGAATATTGAGGTGAACAAGACAATGATATTCCTTAAAGCTTACCACAAGAAAAAAATTTCGAAAGCCCATTGGATTCATTCAACTATTCCACAAATATTGATTGAGCACCTATTAGGTGTGGATACACTGTACTAGACACTGGGGAATATCATAGTGAACAAAATAAACATAATCCCTGCTCAGTTAATCCCTCACACTCTAATGTCCCAAGTGAGCATCAATTTAAAGAATAATGCATGTACAACAACTAATCTGAGGTTGCCCTTACAACATAGAAAAGTCAAGTATCATAAAAATATGAAGGAAAGAATAATTCCAACTTGGATAATGAGATTAGAGGTGAATGTTAAAGAATGGGTAGAATTTCAAGGTACCATCTAGGAAAGACACTTGAAAGGTTTCAGAGCAGTGGAAGTCCGTTATTAGATGTCTATTTTAAGATTTCACTCTAGTAGCAGCCAATAGAAAGTGTCAAAGGGAATAAAGAGTGGGGCCACCCAACAGCTGCGGATGTCTTTGATTCAATTTGGAGGAGAAGGAGATTAATTAATCATCAGGGGTATCAGGTGCCTGCTCCTCAACTTCCTAGGATCTAGGTGCTTATCCAGTGGCTTCTGCTTTGGCAAGGGAAAAGAATGAGAGTCACTATAAACAGGTCACCCTTGACATTTCACAGTGGTTGAAATTAACTGCCATGGGATAATAGCATCGAGACTTAAGCTTATAACAAATGTTACTTTCAAATCAGTTATGCAAATACAGCTTTAAGAAGGCTAATATATGTAGATTTATGACTACTTCCTTAAAGGTAATGATTTTTTTAAATCTGCACTAAATTCTGGGAGGAATTTATAATCTAAAATAAAAATAGGAGAAAAGCAAACAATGGACCTCTAAAGCTTTTTATAAACAAAGTAATGCAGTTTGTTCTACTAGAAATAATAATATAAACTCACTCCTTTTCTCACATAGCACATTTTACTGAGCTTTCGCATATATCAGAAGGCAAAGGCAGCTAGCAATCTGGAGCACTGGCACATAGTAGATTTCATCTCATTTTGCATATATAGGGCCTCATGCTGTGGAATTAACAACTTTTAGATTGTCCTAGTGCAACCACTGAGCTATTGCATTTGGATATGATGTATATGTTTTAATTTAAATAAAATGCATTTAATATTGACTTTTTTCATCCATATTTAGTATGCCATCCGAACTACAAAATACACTGATGATTTTTTTAAAAACCCTTCTGGAGCTTCTATGATTGTATGTGATGTTTCATTTATGCTTAGTACAAATTTACCCTTCTAGACTTTCACAGCTTTCTCAAGTCCAATCAATAATTATTGGTAGTTTATAATATAAAAAGTTATCCTGCAGATACTAAGCAAGCACTTTCCATGGTGTGCTTTTTGAGATTCAATAAAGATACAGAATTAATTTATTAGATATATAGTTACTGAATTAGCAAAGCATTGGTATACAACCAAAATAACAAATTTTATAAGGAGACATAATGTACTTCTTGTTAATAAACATATTAAGCATAATCAAAGGTGAATGTGTTCAAGAGAGCCTTTCTCTGGTAGTAAAACTCTGAGTGGCAACTCCCTGGAAATGCTTTAAGGACCTACTGCGGTAGAAAGAAGTTTTCAAAACAACTCCTCAATGACATGGGGAAATCAACTTAAGAATTTATTAGGAATTTTTTTAAATGTTAGTAATTGATGTTCGAAATTTTATGTAATCTCATCCAGATTACAGATGAGAAAACTAGCAGACAGATATATGAACACAACCACCGTGTCTTGTAGGTCATTAGTAAGTTTTGTTTGCTTGAGGTGGTGATACAACAGCTGAGAGAGGAAAGATAAATGACTTAACAGTTCTGTTGGGACCATCTCTATTTTTTTTTTCACCAGAGATTTAAAAAAAAATCAGGTTTTCAATTTAGTAAAGTATAAGAAATAGTGCACACACTCTTATGCATAACTATAGCTTCGTTCTGAGTTTTATGTGAGCTCGAGGGAAAACATATGTTAAAATGCAGAAAAGTAGCATCACGCAGTAAAGAGAAGCAACAACCACTTACTTTAAAATGAATCCCACAAAAAATTTATAATTATCTGAGAGATCTTCGCCTGTTATCTTCAAAGACTATCAGTGAAAGTTTATTTTCATCATTTTTAAGCAGAAAATCCTTAATCATTATCAAAAGAATTTAAATTTGAGGTACCCATCTGTTGCATTTTTTAGAGGCTCCACACACCCCTTGTAGAGAGAAACCTTGGTTTTGAACTTCAGTGATTAAACATTAGTCTCCTTTGTACAATCTGCTTATACTGTTGTTAGATAGCAAGTATTTTAATGCCAACCTTCAGTCAAGAGCCTCTTGTCCTACAAGACAGTCATTATTCAAGAAAAAATATCATCTACATTTAAAAAATGAAAGGAGTGAATCTATGCTCACACAAATGTTTTATGTTGTATTTTTTTAATATCCAATTCAGAGGCTTTGCAATCACCAGAATTGTGAACTTTTTTCCTCTCTGAAATAATAAAGAGACCACTTAATTATCATCTCATGGTCATTTTGCTTGCTACGTGCAGATTGCAAAATCCAATGACAACTCTAATGAAAAGAATTTCTTCATGGCCACAACCCTTTTATACCTGAACTATAGCTTTCAGAAGATGATTATATGGTTGCTGCAAGAAGGTCACTACACAAGGCCAAAGTCACAATCCAAATGCCCGAATTCCTCCCAAGCACCTAACTAACGCATTGCAGAATGAATGGCTTCGAAGGATGGAGTGGCTTATAAAAGAGAACATTTTTAAACATCTATTAATATTTTGAAAAGACTATTTTAGATAAACAAAACTGTACAATGAGGTTAAAATAATACACTGACTTTATACAATGTTAACCAGCTTTGTAGTTTGAATTAAGAATAATAGTAAAAGGAGATGAAGCTAATATTTTACAGTAATTTTCACCAAAGTAAACGAAATAATGGTTAGATAGGAGAATCTAGGAAGAATGCAGAATTCTGCTCATCAATTTGCTATAAACGACAGCATATGTTGTGTTTTATTTTGAATTCTCTGATAAATGAATGTTTATCCTGGGATCAATGGCTCTGGGTGAATGGCAGATTGCAGCAGCAATTGCTTTCTTACCAAGAGAATTATCTTAAATCAGATCTCCTTTGTTTGATGAAACCTAAATTGCAGGGGGAATATTTAAACATCTAAGGAGAAAATCCATGGATAAGCTAACACATGGCTCCAAGATGCATTTAGCAGAACTAATTGTCTCTATTATTCTTTTATTCTAGAAGCTACAGATAGAATGTACAAGTCAAATAGCAAAATACTCTATCGTTATATCTTCCCTGATACAGAAAAGTAGGCCACTCAAATTGTATATTTACTTCAAGTGATATGGGAGGGCTAGGGCAAATGAGACAATTATGTCTATGGTGAGTCCAGCTAAATAACTGGATTAAGAATAAAAACTCGTTCCCTGAGCTATGTTATTTTTCTGTGAGACTAAGCAAACCATGGAAGCTACCTCTACTGTATATTACCTGCGTGACTTAGCATACCCTGGGACCAAGAAGGTTCTCAATTCTGTAAGTGACCACATCTTCACAGCCCTGATGAAATTGGTGGAAAAAATAATCACAGCTAAGAGCCCTGTCCCTCAGGGAAGACAGTCATATGTTTGAATCCTACGTCTGCCCCGCTCACTAGATGTATAATTTCATGTCAAGTATCAAACCTTCCTTTTATTTGTTTAGATAAATTTGATTGTGTCTATTTGTGGTTTATAAGATGGTGTTATGGGATACTTATAAATAGTAAAATGGTTACAGTGGTGAAGCAGATTAACATATCTGCCATCTCCCACACTTCCTTTTTGTGTGTGTGACAAGAGCGGCTGAAATCTACTTATTTAACAAAAATCCCTAGGACAATACAATTTTATTAGCGTTAGTCTTCCTATTGTATATTAGTTCTCTACATTTATTCATCCTACATATCTGCTATTTCGTATCCTTTGACATCTATCTCCTTTCTAAAGCCCCTTTTCCTAATTGGTTACCTAGGGAATGATAAATAAATATATATATGTATATATATATATAAAACCAAAAAGTTGTCTCGCTACCATATTCTTTTGTCTTACACTTCTCAACTCACTCCTGCACAAGTTTGTTGCCTCCCCACCCCCACTGAAACATCCCTCCTTGAGTTAATTCTCATCACTCAGCCCAAAGGCTGTTTCCACAGACCCCATTGTTCTAGCATGATGCTGCTGCAGCATGTAAGATGTTGGCCATTCCTCACTTCTTGAAACATCTCCTTCCTCTCTACACAGAGAGAAAAGCAGACACATTTACAGAAAAGAAGCTACCATGATCTGATACACAGTAGCTGCCTGGCTCTTAGAACCTGGTTTCCAGTCTTCCTGACTTTTGGGTTCTGGGTCACTGTCATGAGTCCCTATTGTGAATTTCCCTTTGGTGCACCTTAAAACATTAGAAACTCTATGCACACGAAAGGCCAAACCACCTTAAAATCAATTGTACATCCCTCTCATCAATATCCAGCATTGGTTATCTTTCCCACTTTGATTTCTTAAACGTTGGTCGCAGACAAGCACACAACACATGCATTTACTGGGCAGGGAGAAGCAGTGAAAAGAAACGTGAAAGTTCATGGCTCAATATGATTCATTCGTAGCCCCTTCTCCAATTAAGTGACATCCCTGGAGGTTTCTCCCAGGTCAGGTGTTGGAAAGGTTTCCTTGAATTTAGAGGAAGCTAACTTAGGACTGCCCCCGGCCTGAGATATTCCTTCACCCCTTAAGGGACTTATTTAAAATAAATAGTCAAGGCTTTGTCTCTTTGCCGCAGCCTTCCCTATTATTAGCTGAGATCAGGACAAATAGCTTATGTCCCCAACATACAGGTAAGGATGAAATGGCTCCTCTGAGGAATCACTAAATCACACAATCCTCTTGGCAAAGGACAAATGGAGTTTGCCATTCGCCATCAGCTCAAACAGGTATCAACAGGGCTTGGAATCAAGCCTCTTATGTTTCTGCTTTGCTTAAGGCCCTTCTCGCTGCCCCTTGAAGAGGTCACTCCATCTCTCCCGCAGCCTGGCAGTGCCAGGTGGGGTGAGTCAGTGCTATATTACTGAGAATGCTCCCTGACTGTCAGTGCCTCATTTGCTAAGACAAAGACTGACAAATTACACTTCTTACATTAATTTTCAAGTACATTTTGAAAGCACATGCCTCTGATGAAGTATTTTGAATAGTGCTGTGGATGTCAAGGAGACATTTAAAATATCTCACTCATAATTTTTGAAAATCTTCCTCATTCCAGGTTGTCACAGCTTGACAGCTTAGCTCTGTTTTGAGTATATTCTTTTACAATGTACTACAAACTGATTGAAGAGCTGACAAATCTGACTTAACCCAAACAAGAATCTTTAAATATATCTGATTAAAAAGAATGTTTAATGAAAATGCACATACAGACATTCCATCTAGCATCCTATTTTTTTAGAAGTCAAATTACACAATTAAAATCTCTACTGATAATATACCTCTATCCCCCCCACTAGAAAAAAATCACTATCTATTGAGACAAAATGCTAAAGTTATTAGCTATCACTGTCATTGAATATTCAATTATCTTTTTTTGTCTAGGAAAAATCTAGAATTTTATCTCCTGCATGTATCTTCTCAAAGAGTTTAATATAATTATTGTCCAACTTATCCATTCTTTTGAATCTAATGATTGTTCCTGGCTTCTAAAAACAACTTATAAGAAGGAGAGTAAAGCATTGAAATAAGGTTATTATAATTCTTCTCTAACCCAGGCTGGATAAATAACCTTATGATTATTAAATAGAGAAAAGGAAAAGGAAGAAAAGAGATCCGTAACTGGACAAAGGGAGATAAATTAATTGTGTAATGCAAGAAGTAACCATGAGTTAAGGTTCTTAATGCAATGGGAATTCTACCCAAGCATCCCTATCTTGGGATAGGCAAGCCCATAAAATTTCACTAATCCTAGCAACACAAAAGAGAGAAGCTTTTCTGAAGAAACAGTCAAAAGTTTACTCCCAAAGTGTTTTTTGTTTTTGCTAAAAATGTATTAGTCCCCTGCATCCTTTCTTGCATTAGGATTATGTCACTAAGAAGAAGTAGAAAAATAATCGGCCATAACATAATGCAAAAATTTCTGCCAGAGAGAAGGATAAAGTAGAGAACCTTTCCAGCACTGGGAAGAAATGAAGGAAAAAAAGAAAAAAAAAAAGAGCAGGATAGAAGCATCGTGGCAATCCACCACCTCCGGGGGAGAAAAAGGCATAGAAACACCCAGATAGTTTCATGGGAATCTGAGGCCATTGTGAGTGGGTACCCCATTTTCCTGAGTGTATCCAAGAGGCTGGGAGGATCTCAGAGAAGCTCAAGTGTTCACAATGGCTTCACATCCTACATGGCACGAAACTGATAGAGCAACACCATGCTCTCTGGGCCTGGCAGATATTTCACCTGGGTACTTTGTGAGGATTTCAGAGCTTCCTTCCTCTCTGAGCTTGCCAGGGAACAGCTCCAATGACATGGACAAGTCTTCCTCAGCTTGGTTCTCTGGTGGCCCACTCTGCACAGACTGTCACTACTGGAAGCTCTTCACTTTCTCTTCAGTAGAACCTAAAATAGTTCAGGGACAAGTCTCACCTTAATATGGCCCACATTTGGTCCATGGAAAATGTGCATTATCTGCTTGACTATTGTGGACATGTAGTTGTTTCCTAAATGCAGTTTTCTAGCAACTCTCTTCGTCTTTACTCAGGTTTTTTTAACTCTCTCTGACATAAGTGGAGCCCCGCAATGCACAGTAGCACCAGCTGTAAGCTCTCCTAGAAGTTCCATGCAGGCCCCAACTCTGAACCAGGCCTAAAGCTAGGAGTAGAGAATTCCTCACCCGAAGTGCTTGGAGGACTAGGGAGAAATTGGACTGCCCGCTGCAATGCAGGTAAGAAAGAATATATCCAGAATTCTTCTTTCTAGATATACACAAGATCTCTCAGAGTGTCTGTTAGTGTTACCACATCCTGGATTATACCAATGGAAAAGCATAACAACTCAATCCAGGCAGGACTCCTAATGGCCCAGACTCTTCAGGAATTAAGATTTAGAACACCCAACCAGGTAAAGAAGTATGACCAGCTAAGATATTTGCTGAGGGCAAAGAGAATACAGAATGAGCCGTGGAAGAAGGTAGTTATAAATACCTGCTACAGCCACATGACCAGTTACAAAGATAAGGACCTGTAATTATCATAATGTCATGAATACTTCTTCCTTAATTTGTTGTGAGTATGTGTACATGCATGTGTGTATATTCCCTCTCTTATCCCCTTATCACATAACACAGACATATTGACTTTATATCATGGAATGTAATTTTTATTAACTTTACATCATAGTATTCAAGTTATGGAATATCAAGAAGAGTACACATCATTAAACGACTCTGCATCATCTTATTTGGAAACGGTTAGTGCATTTTTGTTGTACTCAGGATAGTTGTACAATGTTAGGGGGAAGTATGACCTTGTAATGGTCTTTGGGGGCTAAGTATGATTTAAGAAGATGGATATGGGTGCCAAGTAAACAAGGGGAGAGGTTATGTTGGCACTTGCCATGGTACCCACTTATTGGGTCAAACATTCTTCTGGATGTTTCTGTAAAGGTGTTTCTTGAATGAGAATAACATTTAAATCAGTGGACCCTAAGTAAAGCAAATTGCCCTCCATAATGTGGGTGGGCCCCATCCAGTTAGATGAAGGCCTGAATAGAAAAAATACCTGACCTCCCACAAGAGAAAATTCTCCAGAAAACTGACCTGGGCCTCATCTGCAACATTGACTCTTCCTGATTTTCCAGGAATTGATTTTGGAATTGAACTACAACTCCTTCCTGAGTCTCCAGCTTGCTGGCCTCCCCCACCAGATTTTGGACTCACTCCACTACCCACAGTCACATGAGACAGTTTCTTAAAATAAATATCTTTATACACACATAGATCCGATTGGTCCTGTTTCTCTGGAGAACCCTGGTTCACAGGTTTAGCACCACACTGTCTAAAGAAAGTCTCCCCCGAAATCCTCTCCTCTCATTATTCTGACCCCTTTCCACCACATTGATTTGATTGAAGGGTTCTTGCTCCCCAAATCAGCTGCATTTTAATACTGGTTAAGGCGCATCAATTACATATTTTTACCTTTGAAAAATTTTACTGCAATATTCTGCGATAGATACTAATAGGAGCAGGGGACTGGAGAAGTGCTTAGGACAAGGAGACTTCAGAGAGTAAGGACCTCACAAGAAGAAACAAGGGCAAGGTGTGCAGTGATCTACAGCAGGTGCTGCCATATCCAGGATCCAAACCAGCAATTCACACACAGTCGGAATCAGCCAGGACAAAACATCCTCGAAAGTGAGTCTCAACTCTGAACTGACTGTGTTTGTATCTATAAGAGATAATTTTAAACTACAGTTTAAACATGACTAGAAAGTTTTATTTCTTTTTTCTTCCACTAGAAGAAATAGGTAAAACAAAAACATGGGAGCAGTATGAAATTAGTTTTGTAAAACAAAGAAAATATAGTAGCCCGTTTTCATGCTGCTGATAAAGACATACCCGAGACTGGGCAATTCACAAAAGAAAGAAGTTTATTGGACTTACAGTTTCACATGGTTGGGGAGGCCACGCAATCATGGCAGAAGGCAAGGAGGAGCAAGTCCCATTTCACGTGGAAGGCAGCAGGCAAAAAGAGAGCTTGTGCAGAGAAACTCCTGTTTGTAAAACTATCAAATCTTCCCATTCACTATCATGAGAACAGCAGGGGAAAGCCCCGCCCCCATGATTCAGTCATCTCCCACTGGGTCCCTCCCATAACTCATGGTCATTATGGGAGCTACAAGATGAAATTTGGGTGGGAACACAGAGCCAAACCATATCAGAAAGGTACATGCTTATTCACATCTAAGTCATAATAAGAATTCTAGTTCTTTTGATATTATTTCATGGAGAGAATTTTGAGTGCAGGCTAACTGACAATTCTTGGCTGTGAAAAATTATCCACAAAGTAAGTTAATCATGAGTACATTGTGGTTTCAT
Organism: Rhinopithecus bieti; assembly: GCF_001698545.2. Taxonomy (NCBI): domain Eukaryota; kingdom Metazoa; phylum Chordata; class Mammalia; order Primates; family Cercopithecidae; genus Rhinopithecus; species Rhinopithecus bieti. Next base: position 2,420,110 of record NW_016809273.1, read on the forward strand.
ATTGAACGTGGAAAAGCATGGAATACAAAGAGATAATCAGCCCCCAAAGGTGAAGGGGGGGCCAAAGGAATAAGAGCTACAAACTGATCTGCACTCAGATATTTCCATTAGCCTCTTCTAGAATTATCCAGAAATGTCTAAATCCTTGGAGAGGACAAATCGTAAGGAAATGCCAGAACTATAATGTAGTCATAACTATTCTTATTGTCGTAGGTGCCTATATATAACATGCATAAATGTGTATACTTATAAAATATTCATTGTATTTTCCTGAGGTAAAAGAGATAGGTCATAAAATTCATCTCTTTCCAGTTATTAATAGTCCCAAATAATGACGGGCACTGAAAGCTGACATTTTCAACACTTTCATCTTTTAAGCAACCAAGACTGACAGCATAGCGCAGTAGTTAAAAACACATATTCTGGAGGTTTCAAATCACAGCTCTTTCATCTGTTAGTAGTAAAACACTGGAAAAATCATGTAGCCTCTCTGTGTCTCTTTTCCTAACGTGCAAACTGGGGATAATAGTACCTGCCCCAGAGGGGTGGTTATAATGATTAATGAAGAGACTGAATACCTATCAAGCTCTTAGAATAATGCCTGGAACATGGTGAGCTCTACATAAAGTTTTGTTAAATAAAACAAATACAGTAATACACGTTTAAAATCATGATAATAAATTATGTAAGTTGTTATTTGTTTTATTTCAATAACATATATTTTGGATGAAATATGTATGTATGCCAACAAATACATAAATTCAAGTTTGATAAACTACATATTTAATTCATTTTGTTCTCAAACAATCTTTTATTTTTTCTTTATCATGTTCAAAAGAAGAGGAAAACCCAATTGCAATTATTATTTTAAAGTTGCTTAAATCAAGTGAGCCAATCTAAGAACAAATAAAATCGAGGTTTTAGTACATTATTAGAAGTTTAGAGATAGCAGTACAATAAAAGAAATATTAGACTGTGAGGGTATTAAACTGATATTTAAAAAGAAAAAAGGGAACTAAGAAATATCAATATTTTATAGAGAAAATACAAAAATGCAGTAGAGCTTTGAAATTCAAATTGACATCACTTTCATCTAACTAGGATTTTCCCATTTGGCTAAAATTTAGAGTATTTGTAAAGGAACATTTTTAAAATTCTAGGTTTATAATCAAGCAACATTTAGGCCAATTTTCAATCTACTATAATCAATGAAAATTGATAAATTAGAAAGATTTGCCTGATGCACTTTAAGATTTTTAGTTAAAAGTAGATCCCTGTCAGATGCTGTATTTGTTTTCAATGGCAGGAGAGTGAACTTAGACACTATTAAAGATTTTCAGAGTTGAATAAAAAAAAGAAGAAAATGCCTAACCCTCAGCTAATATACAAAAAAATTATTATGTATAATATTCTAGTCTTCCAGCATTTGAGTTTATCCAAGTTCTATCACTAAGTCCTGATTTCCTGTTTGATATATTGTTTACCACACCTACAGTTCTAATTTTTTATGCTGCCAAAATCATTTGAAATGCATATAATTTGGCAATGTGCTTGTTAAGAAAGAAACATTTCTGCAAGTAATAATACAAAAAAAATAACCACTCAAGGACATACTCACAATAAAAATTCCCAAAGAGTCAGCAGCTTAGATCTTTTTGTGGGGAAAGCATCTAGTTTTCCATACAAGCATACCCAGAACTGAGAAATAGGGAAGTAAATTTAATATAATGGCCACCCACCAAATGCATTTAACATATGGTAGGCTGGGTTATGCATGAACAGATTACACTGCCCACCTGGCTTTAGGGAGCTGGAGTTTATGGTCATTACCACTTGTAAGCTTTGAGATTTCTCAGTTATTTACACAAAAGCACCTCACAACATTAAATCCTTATCACTACCGCCACTCTCTGCCTCTGACTGCACAAAATGCTTAAAGAAAGAAAGGGGATTTTGGAGCTTCATCTTCAGGAGACTGGAAGTTACAGTTTTCTTTCTTGGAAAGAGGCTGAGAATCTCTTAGATATTTGTCTTCAGTTTCTTTCATTCATCTTTTGTTCAAAAAAGGTCATTGTCTTCTCCTCAGGGGAGGTATCATGCCAGGTTGCTGCTTTGAGACATATACACAGATAAATTCTCTCTTATAATCAAAGTAGAGGCAACCTTGATCATAAGTGCTCAGAGAATATTTTCCTATCTGTGTCTACCTTCAATATCAAAAAGGTTTTCTTATACCTGGACAATAGCCACACCATTGCTCTATCTTGGTACTATGTCTGTGGGCTTGGCAAAGGACAGTTTTGATAACAAGGGTAAGTAGTATTTTCCATTTTTTCTCTTCAGTTTATATGATACAGAGAAAATCAAAATGGGACAGACTAGCCTTAGTAAAAAGATTAGACTCTGAAATCAATATGGGTTTGATTTTATATAAAATGTTTAATCTCATTTCCTCCTCTGTCAAATTGGATAGCAATAATACTTCTCAGGTGTGCTTTGAATATTAAATGAGATCCGTTTGATCAATCACTCTTATACTTCTTGAGGGCCTACTCTGTGCAGACTTTTCTAGATGCTGAGGATGACACAGTGAGGAAGGCTGACAAAATCTCCACATCATGGAGCTTGCATTATTACTGTGAAGACAAACAGATAAACAAACACATGTGCATTTTATAGTGCAGCGGTGCAGAGAATCCTGCAAGGAGAGAAAACTGGGTGAAAGGCCAGAGAGAAACAAGTGCGATTGAGGAGAAACGCAGTCAAGGACAGTAATTTGAGTGGAGATTTATCAAAGTAACAGAGCAAACATGCACATATCTGGAAGAAGAAAATTCTAGACAGAGAATTCAAAGTGTGTGAGCTAGCAATACCCCTGGGGTCTTCAAGATACCATGAGGAGTTGTCATGGCTAATGTGGGAGGGCAGAGGGAAATGAGATCTGAGAAGTAAGAAGAAAGAAGTGGAGGCAAATCACGAAAAGCCTGGCACAGACTATTCAATGAGGAGGCTATTATTAACACATTTTATCCCTGTATCAAAACAGGTTGGGATTCGATGGTTTCCCTTAATACTGTCAACAAGTACTCTTTTGGAGAAACACTTGTTGAAGAGGCCTCATCAATCTCCCACAATGCTGTCAGTGTAGTATCTGGGTTCCCATTGACTCTGAGCATTTGGTAATTGGCAAGTGCTTTTCCTCTACACAAGGTCCTGTTTATCCAAATGAAGATGCATCACTGGCACTTGCTTCCTATAAGACTGGGAAAGAGCAGTGGAACGAAAAGGCCCCATCCAGATGGAGTAGCTCAACAGAACATCTGCCTTGCCTATATGTCACCTCCCTACCTCCTGCTGCTAGGCTAGCTGCCAGGAATTGCAGCAGCTCCTGACTCAAGGGTCCTCCTCTTCTGGTGTTTGCTTGGAGCTTTGAGTGATTATCTGCACCACCGTTCCCAAAAACATCATGCCATCTTTCTTAAAAGTGCAGGGAGAGCCTGTTAGAAATCTCAGTCCTTTAAAGAACTGCACTATTATTTGATCTCTAAATTGGGATCCATTAGACCATAGCCTTGCTTGCAAACTTCATATCAGCTGGCATTAGGTAGCTAATACATTGCATTGATTACATAGATGACCTATTCTTGTCCGTAAGACATAGAAAGGAGACAGCTATGAACAACACATTCATTTTTCTCCGTCTCCTCTACCACTGCTCTAGAACAAACCACCCTCATCTCTTGCCTGGATTATCAGGAGTATCACAATTGCCTCCTAACTCATCTAGTCTAAACCATCTTAGTCACAACCATCACTTGCCTGATTATTACTAATATAAAGTAGCCTCCTAACTTGACTGTTTCTTTTCCAGCTCCTCTTCCCCCAGTTGAGTTTCTACATTTGGGCACACGGAGTGACACTTTTGAAACCAAATTCTGAGCATCTGAGTTTTGTCTAAAACCTTTCTCTTGCTTTTCAAAGCTGTTAGAGATTATCTATTAGCGATAGATCAAGATTCCTTCTGGCACACTTAAGGCAACTCATGATCTAGCCTTTGCCTACCTCATACCTAGCAACACTCTTTCATTTGCTCTCTATACTAAGAGTCCTATTGGTCTCTTTTTTCTTTTCCCCCAACATACCACAATCCAGCTTAGGTTTTTTAAAAAAATAAAATACTGTTGCCTCCAGCTGGAAATTCTTCTTAATCTCACCTCACTTCACTAACTAAACTATCACCCTTCATATCCCAACTCAATACTTTTTTGGGGATACCGTCCCAGTGTTCCCCAGACTATTCCACCACTTTCTAGTCTACTATATTTGCTCTTTCAACTTTAATTTTGAAGTCTCTATAATTACATGTCACCATGATATTTTAAATACCTACCCCCCTCCACTAGGCTGTATTTCCTAGGAAGCCAAAGATTGTGTTTGCTTTTCTCACCACTTGAATCCCAGTGCTTTGTGGTTCCAAAACTAATGATCATTCCACCGCTTTCTGAACATATTTGTCAAAGAATAAATGACCATTTAAATCTAAAAGGCTCTCAATATAAAGACTGCTTCTAAAGTCTATGCCACTCAACTCATTTTATATAGCAGAAATAACAACATCCATATTTTCAGACATGAGTTTGAGCCAAGAACTAAACTAAGATCTGAGGCATCCATAATACATGTTTTGAGTAACACTTTGCAAAACTGAAGACTGACTTTCTATTTTTTTCTTCTCATTGAAGGTATATCCAAAAATCTCAATTTTACCTTGCTCAAGCAGCAAGGTAAAAATGCAACTGGCCCACCTTCTGCTTATCTGATCCTACGCAATTTGTTCAGTGAAAGTGAACATTTACTTGCTTACTTCTGATAGGTCCTACTTGTATTCCTGTGTCCCAATTCCAGAAGCAGTCTTGCCCAGACTATAGTGAAGTAGTGAGATCATAGTTCACTGCAGCCTCAACCTCCTGGGTTTGAGGAATTCTCCCACCTCAGCCTCCCAAGTAACTTGGGACTACAGGCACATGCCACCATGCCCAACTAATTTTTTATTTGTTATTTTTTTAGAGATGGAGTCTTGCTTTGTTAGACAAGCTGGTCTCGAACTCCCGGCCTCAAGCAATCCTCCTGCCTAGGCCTCCTGAGTAGCTTACAGGCAAAAATCACCATGCACAATCCAATTCCATATTTTCAGTGGTATAAAAAGACAACCTTGTCTATTACAACATCATCTCTTCCTTCCAAAAACAAACAATTTTCATGAGACTTTAATAAGACCAGCTTAAACTCCTGAACTTTTAAAAAAATAAAAAAGCATTTATTTATACTTGAGGAAAAAGAAGAGTGTCACTAATCTAGCTCAATTATAAATTCCCATGAAATGTAACAAGAAGGAAGAGGAGAAAGACAGAAAGATACAAATATAAAACAACATTGAAAAAGAGGAGTAATTAAATCTTTGAACTACGGATTCTGTGCAAAAATTATGTTATTCTAATATAGATACAGGAAAATGTAACAGCATTTATATATATAAACTACCCCTATAACTAACTCCTAAATTAATAAGAACTTAAAGCACATAAAAATGATAAATATTTGATATTCAGACATCGCAATATTAAAATTCTGTTAAACGGTGGGCAACAACATTATTTCTTTCATACAGGCAGCAAATATTTATGGATCATCTACTATATGTCAGATACTGGGATCCACCATTTAAAAAGGCCTAAGACCTCTGCTTCCACAAAATTCAGATATTAATAGGTAAAGATACCAATAAGAAATAAATGTAATTAATACATTATATAATTTGTTAGAAACTGATAAATGCTATGAAAAAGAAAACGGAAAGAGGCATTCCAAGTACAGGGATAGGAGACTGTAATCTAAACAGATGGAGCTAGTGGGCCTTGTTAGGAAGCTGACATTTAAGTAAAGTTTGAAAGATGTGAGATAGCTGGCTATGTAAATATTTGGGGGAAGTACTTTTCAGGTAGAGGTCAAGATTGTATCCATTATATTCCAAAAACTGCAAAGATATGTGTGTGGCTGATGTGAAGTGAAGAAAGAAATTCAGAAAAGTACTAAGGGTCCAGTTCATATTTATTTATTTATTTATGTATTCTTTTTAGAGAGAGAGATAGGGTCTCTCTATGTTGCCCAGGCTGGTCTCAAACTCCTGGGCTCAAGCGATGCTCCTGCCTCCACCTCCCAAAGTGCTGGGATTACAGGCGTGAGCCACCATGCCTGGCCCCAGACTGTATATTTTCATTTCCTTCTTGGTTAATGTTGTTAAACATCTTTTCTTGTACCATTTGTATATACTCTGCAGAAATATCTGTCAAGTCTTTGCCACTTTTATAATTAGTTTGTTTTCTCTACTGTTGAGTTTTGAGTTCTATATATATTTTGGATACAAGTCCTTTGTTGGACATCTGGTTTGCAAACATATACTACCAGTCTGTAGTTTATCTTTTCATTGTCTAAATAGTATCTACTGTGAGGCAAAGGTTTTTAATTTTGATGAAGTCTAATTTATCAACTTCTTTTATGGACCATGTTTTCAGAGTTTCATCTAAGAACTCTTTGTTTAACCCCAAGTCATGAAGATTTTCTTCTAAAAGTTTTATAATTTTACAATTGGATCCATGATTAATTCTGAATTAATGATAGATAAATCTCAATATCATCCTCATATACATAAATCATAGATTTAATTGTAAAATTGTGAAATTAGATCTATGATTCATTTATAGATCATTCATAGAGGTGCACTTTTTACAAACGGATATCTGATAGTTCCAACACTATTGAAATGACTATACTTTCTCCATTGAGTTATTTATGCATCTTTGTAAAAACCAAATGGCACCCATACAATGGAATATTATTTAGCAATGAAAAGAAATTATCTATCAAGCAATGAAACAACATGGATAAATCTTAAATGCATATTTCTAAGTAAAACAAGCCAATCTAAAAATGTTACATCAGTCTGATTCCAATCATATGGCATTCTGGAAAAAGCAAAACTACAGTGATCAGTGGTTACCAGGGTTCAGCAAGGAGGGGTTGACTTGTTCTGCACAGCACAGCTTTTAGGGTGGTAAAACTATTCTGTATGACATATAATTGCTGACACAGAGCATTACACATCTGCCAAAACCCATGAACTTCACAGCACATTACAGTGTAGTTATATAGGCAAGTTTTAAAAGTTTGTTTGGTAGGTCATAGGATTCCTGAATGGAATGCAGAATGTAAAAAAGGAGTCTAACTGTACTGCAGACATATGAAACAACGTCTCCGAAGGGGTGTGGGAAAATGTGCTAACCTAAGTAACTCTGGAAATGAGTGTAGGCTGTAAAATTAAAGGTAAACAAAATTGTGTGTAAGACCTATGCTCTAGTCAATAAAGTTATTTTCCACATGAGTACAAGATAACAATTCAGCTACACATACTAAAATTAAACAAGGAAATTGGTGGGGTGTCATCAAAGTCACATTGCTCACTGTTGGAGCGGGAGTTTATCGATAAGCTAGGGAAGGAGCTAGAGTAATCCATATGGTAACAAAATTGGAGATGGTAACAAAATTGAGTTGGAGACCTCAGTGCCAACTCATGTTTACCTTAACATAGGTATATATGCTTATAAGTGGAAACATTTATAGATATATATATATATAGATATATAATGCTCAAGTCTTGGCTTCTAATACCATCTACAAGATAAAGAACCAGAGATCCTTGGAGAAATGGGTGATTCTAGGACTGCACTAGGAAATATACAATATAGGCCTACAGTATCCTCTATTGCCAGAAAGCAAGAAACTGCTGAAATAAGTAAGGAGAATGTATGAAAGAGAAAGAGGAGCCAATTAAAAGAGCCCCCAGTGTTCAAAGTTAGAACAATTTGAACAAAAAACTAAAATAATATTGGATTATAACCTAAATTATAAAATAAATATCTATGGGCCCATACTTATAGAAATAAATTAGTAATAAATAAATGAGGATAAGAGAAAAACCTTTTATGAGGAAGAATTTCAAATCATATTTTTTGCACAGTCCACCTTTAAAAAATGGGAGTACATTATGACTTTTCTCCAAAGAGCCAAGTGTGAGAAGGGGGAAAAAATGCCTCACTTTACAGTGGAGAAACCTGACAAACTAGTACAGGCAGGTAATCAAAGTCACCAACAGGAATAAGACATGTTGATAGTATGTGCCCTTGATGTGATAAAAATGACATTTTCCCTCTGTAGTCTTCCTTCCAGAAAACCATAATGTAGATCTAATCATAATAAAACATCACAAAATCCCAATCGGGGGTCATTCTACAAAATGCATAACCAGTACTCTTAAAACTGTCAAGGTCATCACAAACAAGGAAAGTCTCAGATATTGTCACAGCAAAGAGAAGCCTAAGGAGATATGACAACTAAATGTAATGTATCCTACATGGAATCCTAAAACAGAAAAAGAACATTAGGAAAATGCTCAAAAAAAATCTGCAAAAAGTATGGACGTTAGTTAATAATTATGTATTAATACTGATTAATTTTAATATAAGCATCATATTAATTTGTTAATAATAGAAGAAATTGGGTGCAAGTATAATGAGAATTATCTTATTTTCTTCTCAGTTTTTCTGTAAATCTAAAATTGTTCTTAAATAGGAAAAAATTTTAACATAAATAAAATTAAGTGTAAATAAAATAAAATGGTCATATTTATGTTCATCTATTTCTGGACTCAATTTCTGTTACATTGATCTATGTGTTTGTCCCTTTGGCAATACCACACTGTCTTGATTACTATAGCTTTATAGTAGGTTTTAAAATTAGTTTGATTTCTCTAACTTTATTCTTCATTCTCAAAATTACTTCAGCTATTTTGGTTTCTTTGCCTTTCTGTATAAATTTTAAGACCAGCTTGTGTATATTTATAAAAATTCTTCCTACTGAAATTTTTTATTGGAATTGTTTCAAATCTGGAGATAAATTTGGGCAGAATTTAAATCTTTACTGTATTGAATCTTCCCATCTATGAATACTGTATGTCTCTCCATTTACTTAAGTTGTCTTGGGCTTTTTTCAGCAACATTTTTGATTTCAGCATGCAGTTTCTGAACAAATCCTATTAGCTTTTCCCTAAGTAATTCACTTTGGAAGATATTTTCAGTGGCAAATATAAATAGATAGATGTAGATACAGATATCACTATATAAATATTTGCTTTCCAATTGCATGTTGCTAGTATTAAGCAATGTGATTGATTTTGATTTTTGCGTATTGATCTAGTATTCTCTGACCCTGCAAAACTCACTTGTAAGTTTTAGGAGTTTCTGCTTGGTTTGAATTGTTGTTGTTTGTAAATGCCTTGGAATTGGGATTTTCTATGTAAATAATCATGTTGTCTGCAAACAGGGGTAGTTTGGTTTCTTCTTTTTAATCCATGTGTTTTATTTCTTTTTATTGCCTCTGAGACTGGCTAGGGCTTCTAATACAATGTTGAACTGGAGTGGTGAGGTAGGACATCCTTTCCTTGTTCCTGATGTTTAGGGGGAACAAGGCTATGTGATAATAAATATGATTTGTGATATAGGATTTTTTAAATAGATAATTTTTATTAGCCTAAGGAAATTCTCTTCTATTCTTAGATTTTTTAGAGTTATTATCATGAATGTATGTTGAATTCAGGAAAAGCAAATATTTTTGTTGCATCATTTGTATGACCATGTTGGTTTTCTTTAAAGTATTAATTCAGTGGATTATCTTGCTTTATTTTTAAATATTAAACCAGTCTTATCCCCAGGATAAATTTCTCATAGTCATATTACATTATTCTTCCTATACATTATAGATTCAATTTGATAAAATTTTATGAAGTATTTTTGCATTAATGTTCTATTGTTTTGAAGTTTTCTTTTCTTGTAATGTGTTTGGTGTTTTGTTTGTTTGAGACAAGGTGTCACTCTGTCACCCAGGCTGAAGCGCAGTGGCATGATCATGGCTCACTGCAGCCTCAACCTCTAGACTCAAGCAATTCTTCTGCCTTCACCCCCACCAAGTAGCTAGGACTACAGGTATGTGCCATCACACCCAGCTAATGCTCATATTTTTTGTAGAAACAGGGTTTCACCATGTTGCCCAGGCTGGTCTCGAACTCCTAAGCTCAAGCAGTCTGCCCACCTCAGCCTCTCAAAGTGCTAGGATTACAGGTATCAGCCACCATTCCCGGCCTGTCTGGTTTTTAATATCAGAATAATTCTGGCTTCATAAAATGAATTGGGAAACATTCCTTCCTCATTTATTTTCTTGATGAAATTGTGCAGAATTTGTGTTTATTTTTGTTTAAATGCTTGCAAGAACTCACCAGTGAAACCACCTGGACCTGTAGATTTCTTTTACATAAGGTTTTTAACTGTAAATTTATTTTTTAATAACAATAAGGCTATTTAAGTTACCTATTTTATCTTCAGTGAGTTTTAGTAATTTGTATTTTTCAAGGAATTAGTACATTTTATCTATTATTGGATTTATGTGCCAAGAGTGGTTTGTCGAATTTCTTTATTATCTTTTTAATGTCTGCAAAGTCTGTAGTGATATTCATTTATTTATTCCTGATATTGGTAATCTGTGTCTTTTTTTCCATTTTTAGTCAGTTCTTATTAAGCAATATCTGTGTACTTTTGGCACTTTTCAGGTTTTTTATAATAAACATTTGCTATTTTATAATTAGAAAAATGTTATAATAAAATTTTAAATATTTTAATTTTAAATTTGCTTGTTTCTGCATTTAAATTAATTTAAATGTACAATAAATTTTATAACATGAGGCTGATACATGGACTAAAAGTGATAGTGCACATAAAAATATTGTGTAAGTTATAAACATGTTAGCATTATAATTACAGATAAGCAAAGGAAGACAGTTGTATAACTAAAATGGAAAAATATGAGAGTTTCCTAGCAATAAATAAATGGTGACATTTATATTGCTATTTGGGGAATTTAGAAGAACCTAAATAAAACATGTTTTCTCACAACATTTAGAACAAGATCGCCCACAATTAGACATGTGACTTTTATTTATTTAGAAATTTTAATCAGTTCTGCAAATCACTAATTACTAACAAACATTCAAAAATCAAAGAATGGTGGAAGGTAGGCAATGATTTCATTATTTCTGAAGCATCTAGTATAGTTCTTTGAAGACCAGTCACTTAAACTGAATCCCATAGTACAGTTAATTCATTCATATTATTTAGGTCCCCAGGTAGATTACATATGGGCTTGGAACATGCTGGTTTACTTGTCCTACATTTCAAATTTAATCAAAACATAACTATTATAAAACTCTTCTGAAAAGAAGTGATCAGATTATACACTTTTAAATTTCATATTTTATATTAACATGGAATTTAGAGGCAGATAGGAAGATAGGAAAAGTGGATTGTATTTTCTTTTAAAGCACTTAATGTGGGCTAGTGCAACATAAATACTGTTACCATCTCTATCCCACAAAAAGATTTGCTGAATTCCCTCCCTCTGAAACCCAGGAACACTCTACCTAGCATTGGGAAGATGCCATGTTACGAAGCTCTCCTAAATACTAAGCTCTCAGAGCCCCATGAATTGCAAACAGGAAAGAAGCTGAGGAAATGATAAGATGAAAAGGACTCCAATTGTAGGAGAAAGAAGAGCATTAGATGAAGCCAACACATTCAGCCATGATTTATGCAACACCCAAGTACTAACTCTCAAGCCAACAGCATACTTCCAGGCTATATGCAACCACCAAATTACCATAAATTAAGCTCAGGCAAAAATAAGGCCATAAAATGGACATTTTACAGTGGCTATTGACTAGGATGTTCAGTTTCCATTAAATCTTATGAAACATTGTTACTTTGTCAACTAAATTAGTAACTGGTGTCTTCTTGGGAGAGAAATATATAAGATTTCAAACTCCATATATATTACTCACCACAATTAAAGTCACTCACTGTAAGAAGCCGCTATCTATATGCATCAGACTAATTATTTTGTGCTTTTTTACTAAGATAATGGGACACTGCTGCCAGTGGGCAAATCCTGATCATACATTATATCACACTTCCTAGCAATTTTGATGAAAACTACAGGTGGAGACAGATTATAATGGGAACATCTAATTGAAATTCATCTCCATTTTCCTTCAGATGGAAGACATGCTGCTTGCGCCCTGAAACATATTCAATTTCATTCAAATTGGATGCAGATTTTTCAGACAAAACTAAATTTGAAAAATGTATGTATTTCAAAGGGTCCTGGAAGAGAGAGACAGGCATACCATAAATGTTGACCACCTCAGTTTATTAGAGCTGCTGCTTTCCAAGGTAGAGAGGGAGAACTAAATTCCCACTAAAGGTCATTATGTTTGTTGTAACATATTCCACTGGCATTTAGTAACTCCATGTTTTCACAAAAACCATGAGAACTACTGTGCAACCCCTTAATAATTTCCCAAACCCTTCATGGGGGTTGGGAAATTATTAATGACCTCCATGGGAAAAATGACCTCCATGGTCAGGTTGCTTCATCGGTGTGTAGCTCTCTACTATCTCCTTCCATATCCTGCTTCTGGCACCACTTCCCAGAGCAGAAGATGGAGATTTTTCAGTGAGACATTCAGTAAAAAGCCATGTTTTCCTGAGCCAACAAAATTTATGCACACACACTCATACATACATGTATACACATACAAACATACATTTTTCCACACTCACGTGTTCAAACATACATGTGCATGCACATATATATATGTATGTGTATATGCATGTATCTCTATGTGTGTGATATGTTTACCTCCCTCAGTGTTTAGTTTATTGCTGTATCTCTGCCACCTATCTCGCTAATTGGCACATAACAGTGCTTATCAAATATTGGTTGAATGAATGAATGGATTTATGAGTGAATCACCTGTTCTTAAGAAGCATATTGTGAATACTGTGAATCAAAAAAATCCCTCATTGGTGATAAGGTTGAAAAAAATACTTAGCAATGTACCAAATAAGTACTCACTAAAATATTAATTTAAATGGAAAAATTTTAGGTTACTTTCGTAAAACAGTAGACAATACGCTTCTTAAAGAGTGATGAGGAGTATTAAATATATATATATATATAAAACCTGTCTTATAGAATCATATTTTAGATTTACCTTTTGTTTTGTTTTTATTGATACATATTTGTACATATTTATAGGGTACATGTAATAATTTGTTATATGCACAGGATATGCAATGATCAAGTCAGGGTGTTTAGGGTATCAATTACCACAATTCTATTTTGAAACATAAAATACATTGTTCTTAACTATAGTCACCCTACTCTGCAATTAAACATTAGATCCTATTTCTTCTATCTAATTGTATGTTTGTATCCATTAACCTATCTCTCTCATCCGACCTCCACACACACACCCTTCCGAACCTTTGGTAACTATCATTCCACTTTCTACCTTCATGAGATCAATTCTTTTAGCTCCCACATATGAGTGAGAACGTGCAACATTTGCCTTTTCTGTGCTGACTTATTTCACTTAACACAATGGCCTCTAGTTTTATCTGTGTTGCTGCAAATAACAGGATTTCATTTCTTTTATGACCAAATACTATTCCATTGTGTGTATATACCACATTTTCTTTATTAGGGTCATGTTTTGGCAAAGATCTGAATGAAATGAGAGAGTAAGCCAGGCATTTAACTGAGGGAGGAGCCTTCTAGGCAGCATGTGCAAAGGCCTGGAGATAGGAATGTGCTGTAGTTGGAATATAATGAGAAAGGGGGAGACTACAAAGAGTTAAGGACAGAGAGAGGGCAGAGGAAAAGATAATGCTTCACCTGATAAGCTTTGATAATGGTTTGACTTTCACTCTCAGATGGGAGCCATTGGAGAACTCTGAACAGAGGAGCAACATGATTTGACCTTTTATAGGGTTTTCTCTGGCTACACTGTGGAGAAGAGATGGGAGAAAGGGAAAAGCAAGCAGAGCAGTTAGGAGGTGACTACATTAATCCAAGAGTGAGATGATGATGACTGGAACCACAGTACTGCAGCACAGGTGCGAAGAAGTAGTCAGATTCTGCCACAAATCTACTATGTTGGTGAGGAAGTAGTTGCAGTTTTTGCCATTACTTTTGACCATCTGATCTTCAACAAACCTGACAAAAACAAGCAATGGAGAAAGGATCCTTTATTTAATAAATGGTCCTGGGAGAACTGGTTAGCCATATGCAGAAAATTGAAACTGGATACAAAAATTAACTCAGGATGGATTAAAGACTTCAATGTAAAACCTAAAATGATAAAAACCTTAGGAGAAAATCTAGGCAATATCATTCAGGACATAGGAACAGGCAAAGATTTTGTGACAAAAACATCAAAAGCAATTGCAACAAAAGCAAAATTGACAAATGAGATCTAACTAATCTAAAAGCTTCTGCATAGCAAAAAAAAAAAAAAAGCTATCATGAGAGTGAATAGACAACCTACAGAATAGGAGAAAATGTTTGCAATCTATCCATCTGACAAAGGTCTAATATCCAGAATCTACAAGAAGCTTAAACAAATTTACAAGAAAAAAAATGCCATTAAAAGTGGGCAAAGGACATGAACAGACACTTCTCAAAAAAAGGCATTCATGCATCCAACAAACATATGAAAAAAGGCTCAACATCACCGATCATTAGAGAAATGCAAATCAAAATCACAAAACCATCTCACGCCAGTCAGATGGCGATTATTAAAAAGTCAAGAAACAATAGACTCTGGCAAGGTTGTAGAGAAATAGGAAAGCTTTTACACTGTTGGTGGGAATGTAAATTAGTTCAACCATTGTGGAAGACAATGTGGCGATTCCTTAAAGACCTAGAACCAGAAACACCATTGACCCAGCAATCCCATTACTGGGTATATACCCAAAGAATTATAAATCATTTCATTAAAATGAGACATGCACCCATGTGTTCATTGCACTATTCACAATAGCAAAGTTATGGAATCAACCTAAATGCCCATCAATGATGTACTGGATCAAGAAAATGTAGTACATATACACCATGGAATACTATGAATCCATAAAAAGGAATGAGATTATGTCCTTTGCATGCACATTGATGAAGATGGAAGCCATTATCCTCAGCAAACTAACACAGGAACAGAAAACCAAACACCACATGTTCTCACTTATAAATGGGAGCTGAACAATGAGAACACATAAACACAGGGAGGGGAACAACATATACTGGGGCCTGTCATGGTGGGTGGGGAGAGGGAGAGCATCAGGAAAAATAACGATTGCATGCTGGGCTTAATACCTAGGTAACGGATTGATAGGTGCAGCAAATCACCATAGCACACGTTTACCTATGTAACAAAACTTGCACATCCTGCACAAGTATCCCAGAACTTAAAATTAAATTAAATTAATTAAAAAATAAAAAGAAGTTGTCAGATTCTGGATATATTTTAAAGGTAGAGGCTACAGGAGTTGCCTATAGGTTTATGTTAAGTGTGGAAAAAAAGAGTCATATATGACTTCAAGGTTTCTGCCCAAACAACTGGAAGAATTAAGTTGAATTTAAAGTGCCTAGGAGTTAGCAGGTGCTCAAGATCTAGCAGCTAGTATGCATATTTCAGCCTGAGCATCCCTAATCCAAAAATACAAAATCCAACATGCTCCAAAGTCTGAAACTTTTTGAGCATGGATGTGACACAAGTGAAAAATTCCACACCTGACCTCATGTGACAGGTCACAGTCAAAATGTAGGTGCACAATACACAGTTTATTCAGCAACCCCAAGGGAAAAATAAAATTAAAGCCTAAAGGCAAGGTGTATAAGGTATATATAAAACATAAATAAATGTTTACACCTGGGTCCTATCCCCAATATATCTCATTATAAATATGCAAATATTCCAAAAACATTGAAATCCAAAATACTTTTGGTCCCAAGCATTTTGGACAAGGGATATTTAACCTGTATTCTCCTAGTGTGGAAAATGATACAAGTATTAATAAAATACAAATCCATTATCTAGGACAGTGTAAGAACTATAGTTATTATGAATTCCATGTTTACTGTGTCAGGCTGAGTGTTAAGTACTTTTCTTCACCATATATGAACCTTATAATGTCCCCATGGGCTAGCCATCTTTCATTTTGTGGTTGAGTTCACTGAGGCACAGGTGGAAATTTTTTTTTCTTTTTATTGATAAATATTAGAGTGCCTATATCACAGGCAATACTTTACTAGGTGTTAGGTGAACAAGAATGACAAGGTAATTGTTTTCGTAGACCTTATATTCCTTTCAGTGAAATGAACAATAAATAAATAAATGAATAAATAGGATAATTCTATAAAGTCATAAGTACTGTAAGGAAATAAACAAGTTGACATAGTGGACAGTCACAAGAGCAAGTTGGCAGTGCAGAAACTTTACACAGGGTGATTAAGAACATCCTATCTGAGAAGGCCATTTGAACAGAGCAAGACCTGACAGATGAGATAAAGCCAGCCATGAGAATATCTAAAGGAAGAGCATTCCAGGGAGAAGCAGCACCAAGCTTAAATGCCCGCAGGCAGGGGGAAAGGTTCTTGTATTTGAGGAACAGAAAAAAAATGTATGAAGCCCATGATCACACGACTAGGAAATAGAGGAGTGAGAATTTGAATCCAAGTCTCTCTGGGTCTGTATTAGTCCGTTCTCACGCTGTTATGAAGAAATACCCAAGACTGGGTAATTTGTAAAGAAAAGAGGTTTAATTGACTCACAGTTCCGCATGCCTGGGGAGGCCTCAGGAAACTTACAATCATGACGGAAGGCACCTCTTCACTGCGCAACAGTGGCACTGTGAAAATGAGTGCCAGCAGAGGAAATGCCAGACCATCAGATTTCATGAGAACTCACTATCAAAAACCGCCCTCATGCTTAAGTTACCTCCCACTGGGTCCCTCCCACGACATGTGAGGATTATGGGAGCTACAGTTCAAGATGAGATTTGGGTGGGGACACAGTCAAACCATATCAGGCTCCAAAGACTGAGGTGTTTTTTGTTTTGTTTTTTGTACTTGCCATCTGTTTATTACAAGCAGAGCTGGCTTGACACCCATCAATCAATTTTTTTTTTTTGAAACGGACAAACGGACTCTTGCTCTGTTGCCCAGGCTGGAGTGCGATGGCATGATCTCGGCTCACTGCCAGCTCTGCCTCCCAGATTCACACCATTCTCCTGCCTCAGCCTCGTGAGTAACTGGAACTACAGGTGCCCGCCACCACACTCGGCTAATTTTTTTTTTATTTTATTTTTTGTATTTTAGTAGAGACGAGGTTTCACCGTGTTACCCAGGATGGTCTCTATCTCCTGACCTCATGATCCACCTGCCTCGGCCTCCCAAAGTGCTGGGATTACAGGCGTGAGCCACTGCACCCAGCCACAGTCAATCAATTTTTAAAAAGACATTTACTTTTTTTTTAAAGAAAGCATGCTTATATTTGCCTTTTTAAATTTTTTTTATAGATTTAGGGAGATCACAGGCAGTTTAGTTACATGGATATTGCATTGTGGTGAAGTCTGGGCTTTTAGTGTACCCATCACCCAAATAGTGAGCATTGTACCCAGTAGGTAGTTTTTACCCCTCACCCTCTCCCATCCTCCCACCTTTTTTATTATTATTCCACTCTGTGTGTCTATGTGTACCTACAGCTTGGCTCCCACTTAAAAGTGAGAACATGCTGTATTTGACTTTTCGTTTCTGAGTTTTTTCACTTAAGATAATGGCCTACAGTTACATTGATATTGCTGCAAAAGACATGATTTCATTCTTTTTATGCAAAGCCTGAGTTTTTAAGCACCATTCAAAATTTTTTCTAATTTTCTTTATTTAAATATAATTCGTTGTAAACTGCATAAAGGCAAAACTAATAATCATCTCTCCTACACCATCTCTACCCCACTGAACAAATGTGTATACATTTCCTTATCTTTCCCTAGCTCATACAGACCCACCCAAGCTCCCCCTACATTCTATTGAATAAGTTTAATAAAAATTTTATCTGTTCGATTCTGCAGTCTTTTGTGCGTCTATCCTACTTTTCTACTGCTATTTTCCAGAGATAGAATGGGAGAGAACCCCTGCCTTATGAAAATCATAGGAGAAGACAAAAGCATAAAACATAAAATAAAATGCTTTCAAAAGTTTGAAAACGCCTTACGGGAAATAAACATGGCAATGCGTTACAGGGTTTGGGGTAGGGGTGGCGATCACACACAGAGTGAATAATCAAGACCTCTGAGGAGATATTTTAGGGTGTTTTGGGCTGAGATATAAATGGTGAAGAAGATACATCTTTGGAAAGTGATGAGGAAGTAGCATTCTAGGCAAAGAACAGAACAGATACAAAGACCCTAATGCAAGAAAGAACTATTTTAGTCCCAGGTGAAAGAAGGTGGCTGGGATTAGGATGGTGGCAGTGAGGAAGAAAGAAGTGGAAGAACTTAGGGAAATACTTTAGATGTTGAATAAAACTGACTTGCTGATGAATCCAATGTGGTAAAGAGAGAAGTAAAAGCACCTGGATGAAATATGATGTCATTTACTAAGATGAAGATGCTTTGAGGAAGAGTAAATGGGGAATGGGGCAAATGAGACCTGTTAGTCCTAAAGTAGTACTGGAAGTGTCAGAATCCTGAGGAGCTTGGACATTTTGTAAAGGGAAGAAAGTTTGAACAAAAGATTCTCAAGGTATTTTTGTATAAACACCTTAAAGACACAGGAGTGCAGGATAAAGGGATGAGTAACAAACCATGAGCAATTTGAAACAGAAAGTAAGTTAAGCTAACATACACAGACCTCTTAGCCTCCTGCCAGAACTACTTGAAGAACTTTATGCACATATAAACACACACATTTAATCTTCACAACAATCCCATAAAGTAGGTTCCACTTTTATCTCCACTTTACATATAAGGAAACTGAAGCACAAAGAGATAAAAATGCTTTGCCCAAAATTAAAGAGCTAGAAAATGGAGGAGTCGAGATTCAAAGCCAGTGGACCGAATGAAGAGCAAGCTCTGGTCACAGCTCTGCTCTAGTGCATCATAGAAACTAGAAAGGAGGGAGAAAAGAGCCTCAGAAACAAACATCAGCTTCTACGGAACTCTGCCAAAGATCTGTAGTTCACTACAATGTAGTTTCTTTCTATAAAGGAACTGGAGCCTTATACAAAATGGAAAGGGAAACCTGAAGGAAAATTATAGTGTAACCACTTTTTGCTTTCCAATTTGTCATGACCTGACCCCAATAACAATTTCCTTAGCTCTTATGTTCTCCACTTATGAATTAGAGCAGCGAGTAACAGTAGCTCACTCTCCAGACACCATGTGCTTTGTTTGCACTCTTTTATTTTTTTTTTTTCTTGAGACAAGGTCTCACCCTGTCACTGAGGCTGGAGTGAAGTGCAGTGGTGGGATCAAAGCTCACTGCAGCCCTGACCTCCCAGATTCAAGCAATCACCCCACCTCAGCCTCCCAAGTAGGTGGGACTACAGGTGCACACCACCACATCCAGCTAATTTTCATATGTTTTTGTAGAGATGGGGTTTTGCCATGTTGCCCAGGCTGGTCTCAAACTCCTAGGCTCAAGAATCTGCCCTCCTCAGCCTTCCAAAGTGCTGGGATTACAGGTGTGAGCCACCACACTCAGCCCCTGTTTGCATTCTTATTTGCTCTTCACAACATGTTGATGAGATAGAAGTATAATTCTGCCTCTTTTGCATAAGTAAAACTGAGGCACAAAGAAGTTAAATAGCATACCAAAAGTCACAGCATCAGTAAGTGGTGGAGTGACAATTCAGACTGTCAGCCAAGAAGAAGTGAAAAACCCCAGACTGTAATTTGGTAAGAGAAGGCATTAATTGGGGTCTTAGGAATGGCAATTTGGGAGAACCTGTTTTAGCTAGAAGCTAATTGTGTTCTAAAGAGAGAGAGGAAAGCAGGGATTTTTTTTTTGAAAGGAGGCTAAGTGTGCTGACATAAGTTGCTTTGTAAGAATTATCATTGGCGGAGGTGGCTGGATGAGTTTATGAGTCCACAGTTCATCAGCTGTTGCTGTTCCGGAGCTGCAGCACTAGCAAAATTCAGCTGAAATTTCAGGAGGTTATGGTCAGGGCAATTTGGCCCCGTTGAAAGGATCAAGCCAAGTTCCTGGGTTGTTTTTTTTTTTTTTTGGTCAAGGTTCCAGGCCATGCACATGGTGCTTCTGAGTCTGGCTTCCCAACTCAATTTTAGAACTCTGAACCAGAGTGAAGCCATTTTATATTTCACATTTCACAATACCCTGGTGATGCTTCAGCAGGATCCCTGCTCTTAACCACTACTGCAGGCTGCCTCCTATGAAACCCAGGATTTGAGCCTCCCTACCAAGCACAAGTGGCTGCCTGGTGAATAGCTGATATAGGAGACTCTGTCTTTGACCTGTTAGTGTCTAGCATGAAGAGGGACTCTAAACACCAATAACTTCTTAAATCGTCATGCACAGCATACTAAAATCAAAATTAATCCAAACCTTCTGATATAGAGTTACAATTAGAATTGGTCATTAAAAGTGTGCTTTAAATACAATGAAAAAATACAAAAAATAAAACCAAAACAAAGCAACACAACTGAATGTAATCTTTCAGGAAGTAGAAGCAATGTGGTTCTTTTAAGGATATATACATATGTGGTTTCTTAAGGAAATATGTTGAGAATAACCAACATGAAGACCATATTGGTTACAAATATAAATAGCTCCCCAGAAAGTATAAATAAGTAAATTCAAAGATATAGAATGATAGATCCATAATTACCTAGTAAGAAAGAATAGAATAGCCTACCAATATGTCACTATATTTAAAGTCGACAGCCAGACAGACAATTATGATTTTCCAAAATATTCTCCTTGCAGCCCTTGCCAGAAGCAGCATATGAACTGGCTGAACTGTAGGCACAACACAGGAAGGTAATTCTATCAGATGTCACCCTTGCTCTTTAAGAGTTTACAGTCTCTGTGATGAAACTGTGGAGGCAATTTACACCGAGAAAAGAAGCATGTCTATAGAACAAAACATATTGGCATATTTGTCATCCACAAATTGGCACACAAATGTATAACTACAATATGTTATATATACTCTGCGTGCTAGATATTCTCTATTTGCCCCTCTAAGTCCACCCTCCAACCTTCTCCATCCTGCTTTCTGTCTCAGGAGTCTAACCTTTGTAGACTACATCAACTGGGCTCCCTGGCCCCTTGGATTTGGCCACTGAAAAGCACCAAGAAGAGATCAAAAATCGAAAGAGAGACAGATTGGGGCATCTGTTCTCATTTTCCTCCCTGCTGGACCACAGGATGACAGTGGCTGTCCACAGTTCCTGTCCAGGGGTCCTCTCTTAACACCTACAAGTCTCACCAAGTTCTCATAACCACTCCCTCCCATTGTACCTGTTTCCCACCATTGCTGGCCCTGGGAACCTCACCATCTCTGAAGATTTTCCCTTAAACTTGCCCACACCTTTGTAAACAGGCCATTGTTAAAATCTATTTCATAACCCTTTTTGGTTTACCATCTGTTTCCTGTTCCCCAGCTGAAACACAATTATGTCCAAACTTGCTTTATAATCACTTGTGGAGCTTTTAGAAAAATAGATTTCCACATCCTACCCAAGACCTAATGAATCAGAATCTCTGTGCGTGGAGCTAAGGAATATGTAACTTTAACAAAGAACCCAGGTGATTCCGATGCAGCCAACCTAGCAAGCATCCCTGGATGAACGTTTGGGAGCCACTGTTCTGCAGCCCCTACCATGCCAAACTGAAGCATTTGAAAACAAACAGGATGCTCCCAGAATACAACCCCAGCTACCCTTCCCTCTAACACCACAGCAACCTACACTCAGAAAAAGAAGTGGACTCTCTATGGGGACATCCAAAGCAAAGGAAAACAAGCATACAGTCTACAATGATAGGAGATGCTCCTGAGCACATTAAGTAAATGCTCAACTACCCCTTTCATGTTTGATTAGATCCTCAATTGAAAATCACTTTTCAACCATTTTACAGGAAACAAAATCATTTTCACCTCCATCTGGTGCCAAAATTAACAAAGTGGAAAATGCTGACCAGCTTAGGCCTGTCCTAATTCAGCTTAGAGTAGGCATTAGAGCACCCAGTGCCTTCCAGCCTTGGGGAAAGGAGGCCTGTTTGTTCCTGAAGACCAGGGATCTCAAGTAGGACCAGAAGATAAACAGAATCAAGAGCCCAATCACCTCCAGTCTCTGAGGATCCACTCTCCATTCAGAAGCCGAAGGCATTGGGAGATGGGCTAAGCTGACCATCTGTTCTTCTCTCCGATAATATGTAATTAAGTAATTTATTTATTCAGCACTTTGCACCCCCTCCTCTCTCCACCCATTAGTCAGGGATGATTATGCAAGACCCAGCTGTAGTTAACATATTGCACACTCGGGCAAGTGCTGTGCTACAAAGCACTCTGCTAGCCTCCTGGCTATGGCCACCTCTCAGACCCCACTGTAGGAATGACCGCGTGAGGCTTGCTGCTCTGCTGGCTCTGCTTTCTTCCCCAACGATTAGGCGGCACTCTCTTGCTGCGCATTAAACCATTTACTGTGCATACTTAATTCATTTGTTCAAAGATAAATTTACCCACATCCTCTGATCACTTCCACCAGGCCAGTTTACTGGCTAGGCAGCACTGATGGATTTTTCCCATCTGGTAAATTTTATCTACAATATAAACAAACACAAGTGTACACAGAGCCTGACACATGACTATAGAGCAATGGGATTGACTCCATAAGCCTCAGGCAAAACTTAGAGTTGAAACTATGATAATATATAGCATATGTGATGTTTCGTATGTTATGTGTTGTGTTTTGCATATCACATCTGTTATTGTGGCCTGACCAGCAAATATTTTCCTTCCTTCTGATAATGGCTTTTTAATCTTTTTTTAAAAGAGAATTGTTACTCCTTACTCTATGTCCCTGCAGTTTGGATGGAGCTGGCTCTATCCAGGGTTGGCTTTAAGACTTGGTCAGCCCAATCAATGCAAATTCTAGAAATCACTGAAAATATTGAGCTCTTTCCACTGAGGTTCTTAGAAGATAGCATGGTTGCCTGGATCTGCCAGTGATCACCTTGCCATCTTAATATTAACTAGCTGAATAAAATCAGTCAAAATGAACCAGCATTCAGTGATGGAGAGATCAAGTCTGGAGCAACCAAGCCACTGTTTTTGAGTACCAGGATCTAGCTGAAGCTACAATTGTTCCCAGATTTCTTTGTTATGTGAACCAATAAATTTCCATTAATTCTTAAGTGACTTATTTTTTGACACTTGCAAATATAAAATGTTGATTAATATACCTCCCTTATTTTAAATGTGATAGGTCACTGTAAAAACCTCAATAACTATTCAGGCATGGATTGGGATAAATTTACCTGAGTTTAGCACATTTTTTAATATAGAGATAGATTATACAAACAGAATGTAAGCAAATAAAATCAGACTGCAAAAGAAATTTTAAAATAATAATTCCAAAATTGTAGATTTTTGAGAATAGGAAAAGAATGTAAAGGTTATTATAGCACAATCTATTAGTTTCCCAACACTGATATTACTCAAGAGGAGGCTGTAGAACTTGCTCAAGATGTTGCAGGGGTGTTCTTCAAATAGAGAATATATTAGTTTGATGTCCATAAGGGTAGGCTGAAAAATGAACCTCAAAAGATATTCACATTCTAATCCATGCAACCTGTGAAAGTTACCTCATATGGAAAAAAAAGAAAGAAAGAAGGACATTGTGAATATCATAACGTTAAAAATCTTGAGATGGAACGGTTATCCTGAATTACTCAGGTGGGTCCTAAATCCAATCACAAGTGCCCTTTCAAGAGGGGGATAGAGGGAGATCTGACTCCAGACAGAAGAGAAGGCAATGGGATATAGAGGTAGAAATTAATGTGGCCACAAGGCAAGGAATGCTGGCAGCCACCAAAAGCCGGAAAAGGCAAGGAACAGACTCTCCTAGAGCCTCCAGAGGAAACACAGCCCAGCTGATACGTTGATTTTGACCCTTCAAAACTCATATCAGACTTCTGACCTCGAGAACTGTGAGAGAATACATCACTGTTGTTGTTGTTCTTGTTGTTGTTTGAGACAGAGTCTCGCTTTGTCATCAGGCTGGACTGCAGTGGTGCAATCTTGGCTCACTGCAACCTCTGCCTCCGGGATTCAAGTGATTCTGCTGCCTCAGCCTCCCAAGTAGCTGGGACTATAGGCAGATGCCACCACACCCAGCTAATTTTTGTATTTTTAGTAGAGACAGGTTTCACTATGTTGGCCAGGCTGGATGCGGAGGCTCACGCCTATAATCCCAGCTCTTTGGGAGGCTGAGGTGGGTGGATCACGAAGTCAAGAGACATTGCTGTTGTTTTAAACCACCGAGTTTGTGATCATTTGTTACAGCAGCTATAGGGAAACTCTTGCAGTCACTCACAACTCCAGTGTTCTGTGAGGTTTTGATTCTATACATTCTTTTACATCCTTGACAGATGATAATGATAATAATATTGGTAAACACCTTTTCAGGGTTTACCATATGCTGTACAATATTCTAACAGCTTTATATGTATTAC
This sequence comes from Rhinopithecus bieti, assembly GCF_001698545.2. NCBI lineage: Eukaryota > Metazoa > Chordata > Mammalia > Primates > Cercopithecidae > Rhinopithecus > Rhinopithecus bieti. The sequence continues at coordinate 2,444,866 of NW_016809273.1, forward strand.
CCCGTTTAAATTTTACAAAGACCCTGTGACATAGGTTATTGTGAGTACATCATTTTGCAGATAGACAAACAGGCTCAGAAAGGTTAAATAACTGCTCATGGTCATAAAACTAATACCCTGTAAAACTAGAATTCGAACCCAAGTAATCTGATTCTGAAGTCTGTGATCTTAACTACTATAGATAAGATAATATCTATATTTGTCCTGCAGATGATGGGGAAAGGACAAAGTCATCACCTACCTGTAAGGTGAGCTATCTTTTTATGTGCAGATGCCTCTATTTAGAAAGAGGTTTTCCTGCTATCAATCCCAAATTGATCTTCTTCTGTAACTTCCAAGTGTTGTGAAGTCTTCTAAAGACACAAAGAATAAATCTAATTGGTCTTCCATGAAAGATTTTATTGCATCCTCTCAAGTTTTTTCTTCTCCAAGGTAAATTTCTAGTGTCTTAAACCATTCTTCAACTGATACAATATCCTGATGCCTCACCATCCTAACTCCCTGTCATAACATACCAAATGTCTGTTAATATTCTGGAAAGCACAGCATCCAGAACAAAATGCCATGTTCCAGTTAGGCTAGCCAGCACAGAACACAAAGAAACTATTACGACCTTTATTGACCTCTATTGATCTGGTCCTAAATCCCAATAGACTGCCTTAAAAATATATTCTTTGAGCAGCCACACAAGAAAAATTATACATACTTTCAATGTAAGGATAAGATCCATTGAGTATACACAAAATAATTCAAAAAAGTTGATTTTAGGACATCAAGCAAATAAATCAGATAACATAAAAATTATCTTGCTATAAAACACATACATACTCTGTTTAAAATATCACAAGGATTATTTTAAATGTATATCTGAGCTCACAAGAAAATAATGAAGATCCCTAGGGGTCAAAAATGAATATGGAAGGGACTCAGGCAGATGGTGCCACATCGCCCCGTTTTGGTGCCTGGGAAAGGGGTTAGTCTGGTCTTAGTCAGTCCAGGGGTTTCTCTTTTAATAGCTGCACACATAGGAGATAAGACCTTGAACCTATGAGCAACAGAGATTTGAAAATCAGATGCTCATCCTTAATTCAGGCCCCTGAGAAGGCTGCATTCTCAGTGAAATGGTTTTTCAGATGCCCACCGCAACAGGGACGTAAAAAGGAGGCTGGTCTGGTTCCACATTCCAGGGATAACGTAGCGAGGAAAAACTTCCCCTGAAAATTTTTAGCCAGAAGCCTACCTTCTCATGACTTTGGGTTTTATTGTATTCTGTTCTTGCACAATTCCATATTCCTGAGGCAAGAAATTAACATAAAAAGTGGTCCTGGAGCACCTGGCAAAAGAAAATGAGAAACTTATCTAGATGGAGAAAGACTCAGCCCAAACCACACAGGAATCCCATGGATAAAGCCCCACTGAGGATGCTCATGCAAGATAAAATTATAGAGCTCAAAAGGAAAATCTAGTATTCCGATAAATCAGCAGATAAAATAAACAGAAGGATAGACCCTCAACAACTTCAGATAATGAAACAGCTAGAGATTATATTTAAGTATGCTTAAAATAATTAAAAAGGCAATGTATTGAAAACATGCATATAATTCTAATTCTTTCCAAAGACCTATTAAAATGATAGTAAACCTTTCTCTCCCAAGGCATAAATTCACAAATGCAAGAAAAAGAGAACAAAACAAATAAAATCTTGGAGGATGAAGAGCTGATAGACAAGTGATAATTGACTAGCAGAAAAGAATAAGTTTAATTCCAAATAGCAATAAGAAAAGTCAAGAAGCACCACACTTACCCTACAGATCGCACCAGACACCGGAATGTCAACAAGGCCCACCCATATGCTCAAAGTATTTAAATCCCACTGGTAAATGTAAGCAGATAACCCAAGGATGAACTGATATCTCATAAACAGGATATAGGTGTCAGACTGGACCTGAATTTCAGCTCTGCAATTTAATGCCATATGACTTTAGACGAGTTACTTCTTATGTCTCAGCTCTGGTATCTAAAAAAATTGGGGAAATTATAGCACTGACCTCTAAGAGTTAATGTGAAGATGAAATAAGTTAATATGTATAAGGCACTGAGAAGAGTAAGTGAGGAGGCAGAGAGTAACTCTTCAATAAGTGGTTGCTACTATAGATGCCATTTTGTGTGAATAAAATTCTAACACAGGGAGGGAAAACAAAGAGGCTAAAGCAAATAAGAGGAAATGGAGACTACAGGGGAAAAAAATTTTAACTTTTAATATCTGGAGAGAAATAAAATATCCTGGCTACTTGGTGTGGAAAACAAGAACAGAAATTTATTTTTCCAAAAAGTAATATTTAGAGAATATAGTCAAAAGAAAGAATGGAAAGTAGATTTCAAGGAATTCCCAGAGCACTTCTGGAAAGGTAGAGAAAGGACATTTGAAAATCTACTCCTCCTTAAAAGCAATAGGAACACCTGCAAAAATTGTCAAAATCAACTTATCCATAAATCTGATGGCTGGGCACGGTGGCTCACGCCTGTAATCCCAGCACTTCGGGAGGATCACAAGGTCAAGAGATCAAGACCATCCTGGCTAATATAGTGAAACCCCGTCTCTACTAAAAAATACAAAAAATTAACCAGGCATGCTGGTGGGCACCTGTAGTCCCAGCTAACCGGGAGGCTGAAGTAGGAGAATGACGTGAACCTGGGAGGCAGAGCTTGCAGTGAGCCGAGATCGCGCCACTGCACTCCAGCCTAGGTGACAGAGTGAGACTCCATCTCAAAAATAAATAAATAAAAATAAATCTGAAATTAACCAATGGCATAAAGCAATCCAAGAAGTGATTATTCAAGGAAAACATATGAATCTCATAAGGACAATGAGGTTTGTGGTGTTCTGTCTTGGCCTATTCCCATCACTATCTAGCTCTACAGTAGCCTTAAGAACCAACAGTAAGGCCAGGCACGGTGGCTCAAGCCTGTAATCCCAGCACTTTGGGAGGCCGAGACAGGTGGATCACGAGGTCAGGAGATCAAGACCATCCTGGCTAACCTGGTGAAACCCCATCGCTACTAAAAAATACAAAAAACTAGTGGGGCGAGGTGGCAGGCGCCTGTAGTCCCAGCTACTTGGGAGGCTGAGGCAGGAGAATGGCGTAAACCCGGGAGGCGGAGCTTGCAGTGAGCTGAGATCCGGCCACTGCACTCCAGCCTGGGCGACGGAGCAAGACTCCATCTCAAAAAGAAAAAAAAAGAACCAACAGTATAAAAATCAGACTTGCTGTGGAAACCAGCAGTCTTAGGGACTTCAAATGGCATATTAGAAAATATCTAATTAATACAAAGATAACAGGAATGGAGAAATAGAGAAACAGAAAGGGCAAAAGACATATGGATATAAATAACAAACTTGCAGACTTAATTCCTGCTTAGGAGTAACTGCATTAAATGTAATTCTATTTAGCAGTAATTGCATTAAATGTAAATGGATTAAATACTCCAATCAAAAGACAAAGTGACTGAAGAAAAGTAGATCTCATGAAAATAGAGAGAAGACTGGCAATAACTAGAGGCTGGGAATAGTAGGGGAAAGGGGAAGTAAAGAGAAGTTGATTGATAGGTACAAATATATACTTAAGTAAAAGAAATACTATCTGGTATTTGATAGCTCAGTAGAGTGATTATAGTTAACATTAATCAATTATACATTTCCAAATAGTTAGAAGAGAACATTTTAAATGTTCCTAGAGTAAAAAAAAAAAAAGAAAGATAAACATTTAAGGTGATGGATATCCCAATTACCCTGATATGATTATCTGAATGTACCAAATTATTAAATGTACCCCAAAAATATGTACATTTAATACGTAATAATTTAAAAATAGTAAATAAATAAATAAACAGCAACAATAACAACAAACACAAACAAAAAATTATTTAACTGTCTCCTGTCTGTAAGAGACACACTTTTGACTCAAAGACAAAGTAAAATAACACTAAAAGACATACCACACAAACAATAACCAAAAGAAGCTGGAGTGGCCAAATTTATATCAGACAAAATCAACTTTAAGACAAAATTGTTACTAGAGACAGGGAAAGACATTTTATAGTGTTAAAAGGGTCAATCAGGAATACATAGTAATTAAAAACATATACCCAACTAACAACAAAACTGCAAAATAAATGTAGTAAAAACTGACATAATTAAAGGGAGAAATACACAATTCAAAAAAAAAATTGGAGATTTAAAAATCCCACCTTCAATAATAGATAGAACTACTAAACAAAAGATCAAGAAAGAAATAGAAACACTGAACAACACTATAAACCTACTAGACCTAGCTAAAATCTATAGAATGCTCCAACCAATAACAGAAAAACATACATTCTTATCAAATGCATATGGAACATTCTCCAGAATCGACATATCCTAGGACAAAACACAAGTTTCAATATACATAAGAATTCATATTATACTAAATATGTTCTCCAGTCACAATGAAATGAAATTATAAATCAATAATAGAGAGACATTTGGGAAATTCACAAGCATGTGGAAATTACACAACAGAGCCCTAAATAACCAATGAGTCAAAGAAGAAATAACAGGGAAAACGAGAAAACATATTGATGGGAATGCAAACAAAAACAAAACATACTACAATTGATGGGAGGCAGCTAAAGCAGTGCTTAGAGGAAATAATAAAGAATAGAGTGGGATTTCTCTGATGGCCAGTGATGATGAGCATTTTTTCATGTGTCTGTTGGCTGTATGAATGTCTTCTTTTGAGAAATGTCTGTTCATATCCTTTGCCCACTTTTGATGGGGTTGTTTGTTTTTTTCTTGTAAATTTGGTTGAGTTCTTTGTAGGTTCTGGATATTAGCCCTTTGTCAGATGAGTAGATTGCAAAATTTTCTCCCATTCTGTAGGTTGCCTGTTCACTCTGATGGTAGTTTCTTTTGCTGTGCAGAAGCTCTTTAGTTTAATGAGATCCCATTTGTCAATTTTGGCTTTTGCTGCCATTGCTTTTGGTGTTTTAGACATGAAGTCCTTGCCCATGCCTATGTCCTGAATGGTACTACCTAGGTTTTCTTCTAGGGTTTTATGTTATTAGGTCTAACATTTAAGTCTCTAATCCATCTGGAATTAATTTTCGTATAAGGAGTAAGGAAAATCAAAACCACAGTGAGATACCATCTCACACCAGTTAGAATGGCAATCATTAAAAAGTCAGGAAACATAGGTCGCTGGAGAGGAGTGGAGAAATAGTGAACACTTTTACCACTGTTTGGTGGGATTGTAAACTATTTCAACCATTATGGAAACAGTGGCGATTCTTCCAAGGATCTAGAACTAGATTGTACCATATGACCCAGCCATCCCATTACTGGGTATATACCCAAGGGATCATAAATCATGCTGCTGATAAAGACACATGCACAAGTAGCTTATTGCGGCACTATTCACAATAGCAAAGACTTGGAATCAACCCAAATGTCTATCAATATACAGACTGGATAAGAAAATGTGGCACATATACACCATGGGAATACTATGCAGCCATAAAAGGAGAGTTTGTGTCTTTGGTAGGGACTGGATGCAGCTGGAAACCAATCATTACTTAGCAAACTATCACAAGAACAGAAAACCTAAACACCGCAGTCTCACTCATAGTGGGAACTGAACCATGAGATCAACTTGGACTCGGGAAGAGGAACAATCACAGCACCAGGAGCCTATCATGGGAGGGGGAGGGGGAGGGATTGCATTGGATTATACCTGATGTAAGAGACGAGTTGATGGGTTGCTGACGATTGATGGGGTGCCAGCACACCACACCATCGGCAAGTAATCTAAAACATATGTAACAAACCTGCAGGTTATGCACATGTACCCTAGAACTTAAAGTATAATAATAAAAAAGAAAAAAGAAAAAACCCTCCAAAATGAAAAAAAAAATAAAAAAAAAGAATAGAGTGGGAACGAATGAAACAAATAATAGAAGACAATAGAGAAAAAGGAATTAAATCCAAAGTTAGGTCTTTGAAAAGATTAACAAAATTAGCAAACCTTTTAGCTACATTGCCCAGCGGGGAGAAAAAAGAGAATGATCAAATGACTAACATTTGGAATAAAATAGGAGACACTATCACTAACATAAGAGAAATAAAAAGGGTTGTAAAGGCATAGTAAGAATAAGTACATGCCAGCAAATTAGATGACCTAAAAGAAGTGGACAAATACTTAGTAAAACACAAACTATCAATGCTGACTTAAGAACAAACAGAAAATACGAATACCCAAGAAAGTAATGAGATTGAGATTGAATCAATGATCAAAAAATTTCTCACATTGAAAATCTCAGGCTCAGATGTTTTTACTGGTAAATTCTACCACTTAACATAGAATTAACATCAAGTCTTCACAAACTTCCAAAAAACATAAAGAACTTATTCTATGAGGCCAGTATTACTCTGATATGAAACCAGAAGACAGCACCAGGAAAAGAAAAAAAAAAACAAACTATAGACCAATAATTTTTTTATACAGGTGCAAAAAATACTAGCAAACTCAATCTAGGAACATATAAAAAGAATTATACACCACAAACCAGTGGTATTTATGCCAAGAAAGCAAGGTCAGTTCAACACAGAAAAATCAATGTAATATACCAAATCAGTAGAATAAATGATAAAAATAACATGGCCATCTCAGATGTCAAAAAAAATTGACAATAACCAACATTGCTTCATAATGAAAACATTTAACAATCTAGAAGTAAAAGGAAACTTCTTCATCCTGATAAAGGTCATCTATGAAAAACTGACAACATTGTACTTAGTGGTGAAAGATCTGAATGATTTCTGCCTAAGATCAGAAACATGACAACGAGTCCTGGGCGCAGTGGCTCACACCTGTAATCCTAGCACTTTGGGAGGCCAAGATAGGTCGATCACTTGAGACCAAGAGTTCGAGACCAGCCTGGGCAAAATGGCAAAACACCCATCTCTACTAAAAATGCAAAAAAAAGAAAACTAAAAATACAAAAAATTACTAGGGCATGGTGGCTTACACCTGTTATCACAGGTATGTGGGAGGCTGAGGCAGAAGAATCGCTTGAACCCAGGAGGCAGAGGTTGCAGTGAGCTGAGATCGTGCCACTTCAGCCTGGGTGACAGAGCAAGGCCCTGTCTCAAAAAAAAAAAGGAAAGAAATATGACATGGATGTCCACTCTTACCACTTCTATTCAACACTGTGCTGGAGGATCTAACCCGAGTTTGACAAGAAAAAGAAGAAAAAGGTATCCAGATTAGAAAGGAAGAATTAAAACTATCTTCATTCTCAGATGAAATGATCTTGTATATATAGAAAATCCTAAGAAATCCACTAAAAACTATTAAATCTAATAAATGAGCTCAGCAAGGTTACAAGATACTAGATCAATATACAAAAGCCAATTGTATTTGTTTACTCCAGCAATAAACATTCTAAAAATAAAATTAAGAAAACAATTCCATTTATAATAACATCATAAGGAATAAAATACCTAAGAATAAAATTAACAAAAGAATTGTAGGCCTGGCACAGTGGCTCACACCTGTAATCCCAACACTTTGGGAGGCCAAGGAGGGATGATCACTTGAGCTCAGGAATTCAAGACCAGCCTGGGCAAGATGGTGAAACCCCATCTCTACAAAAAATAAAATACAAAAATTAGCGAGTAGTGATGGCATGTGCCTGTAGTTCCAGCTACTCAGGGGGCTGAGGTGGGAAGATCACTTGAGCCCAGGAGGCTGAGTTGCAGTGGGTCATGATCGTGCCACTATACTCCAGCCTGGGTGACAGAGTGAGACCCTGCCTCAAAAAAAAAAAAAAAAAAAATTAAAATTAAAAAGAGTTGTAAGATTTGTATGTGGAAAACTGTGATACATTATTGAAATAAATTAAAGAATACCTAATTAAATTGAAAAACATCCCATGTTCATCAATTCAAAGACTAAATATTGTTACATAGCAACTCACTAAATTTATCTATAGGCTCAACACACTCCCGATCACTATTTAAGCTTTATTTTCCACAAATACAAAAAGCTGATTCTAAAGTGCATTTGGATATAGGCATTTAATGCTATGAACCTTCCTCTTAGCATTGCTTTTGCTGTATCCCAGAGGTTTTGATAAGTTGTGCCACTATTATCATTAATTTCAAATATTTTTTTTAATTTCCATTTTGATTTCACCTAGGCATTAGAAGTAAAACACCACACCCAAATCACCACACCCAAATGGATCAAGTAAGTGGCCAGACACAAGAACTTACAGGCATGTCTCCTGCCTAGCTAACAGGGCTCCCTGCTTTTCCCCAGCTTCCTTTAAAGGGATCATTCAGGCATTTGCCCACAAACTGAAAGTAACCCACTTTCTATTCCTCTGTGTATACTGCTATTTGCTATGCTCACTCTCTTTCTCTCTCTGTCTGCCTCTTCATTCCTGCCTTGCATGGGCCAGAATGAAGAACTACCCTTTTGACTCATTACACCCTCCATGCCCAGGATTTGTAAGTAAAAATATTTGAACTGATTTCATATTGTGGTAGTGCATTCAATTTGCACCTTCTATTTGAAGAACTATAGAGGCTACCCTGGGCCAGCTTTTCTCTGGGACCCTTGGCAGATCACAAGGTCAGACTCCCAGGGCCAGAGCAATGGTAAGGCAGGCATAAACTGAATATGAGTCAGACAAGACTCACAGGGCATCTGCCAATATAAACAAATTTTCCATGTGAGAAACCGTATGGTCATGAATTGTGCAACTAGACATTAGGCCATCTGCCAGGTGAAAGAAGTATCCAGTGAAAGGAATACTGTATACATCCATGTCCAGCTCCCCTTCATTTCCCATTGGGGTATGGTTGTTAGCTACTCTGGTACTGAAACCCAGGTTTACCTGGAGAGTCTCAAAACAGTTAAACATATAGGTCAGTGAAATAGAATTGACAATGTAGAAATTAGCCCTTACATAGATGATCAACTGATTTTCTACAAAGATGCCAAGACAATTCCTTAGGAAAGAACAGATTTCTCAACAAATGTTGTTGGAATTAATGGATATCTATATGCAAAAGAATGAAGTTGGACCTCTACTTGATGCCATGTACAAAAATTAATTCAAAATTGATCAACAACTTAAATGTAAGAACTAAAACTATAAAACCCTTAGATGAATCTGTAGGATTAAATCCAAATGACAATGGTTACTTAGACATGACACCAATGACCAGTAACAAAAGAAAAATGTATGAATTAGATTTCATCAGAAAATGTTTTGTGCTTCAAAGAATATCATTAGAAAAGTAAAAAGACAACACATGGAATGAGAAAATATTGGCAAATAATAACTCTAATAAGGGATTTCTATGTAGAATACATAAAGAACTCTTACGACTCAATCATGACAATCCAATTTTAATATTGTAAAGATTGATTAGATATTTATCCAAAGAAGATACATGAATGACCAATAAGCACATAAAAAGATGCTCAACATCGTTAGTCATCAGGGAAATGAAAATCAAAACTACAATGAAATACCACTTTATACCCAACAGGGTGACTTTGATGAAAATATAGACAATAACAAATGTTGATAAAGATCTGAAGAAATGGGAACCTGTAACATTTTTGTGGGATTGTAAATGTGTGCAGGTGCTTTGGAAAATAGTTTGGTAGCTCCTCAAAAAGATAAATAGTGGCAAGACATCATGGCTCACACCTGCAATCCCAGCATTTTGGGAAGCCTAGGCAGGAAAATTGCTTGAACCCAGGAGTTCAAGGTTGCAATGAGCTATGATCACACCACTGCACTACAGCCTGGACAGCAGAGCGAGACCCTGTCTAAAAAAAAAAAAAAGTTAAACGTAGAATTACATACGACCCTAGCAATTTCACTCCTACCCAAGAGAAATGAAAAATATATAGCCACACAAAAACTTGTGTATGAATGTGTATAGCATTTACTAGTATTATTCAAAATGGCCAGAAAGTGTAAATAACCAAAGTTTCCACTAACAAATGAATGGATAAACAAGTTATAGTATATTCATACAATGGACTATAACTCCGCTATAAAAATTACTGACACATGCTACAAACTGAATAAACTTGGAAAACATAATGCTAAGTTAAAAAGTCAGTGACATAAACCACATATTGTATGACTGCATTTATATGAAATATCAAATAGGAAAATCTATAGAAAGCTGATGATTGGTTTTCAGGAAGGAGGGCAAGGAGGGAATGGGTGTGACTGCTGATGAATATGGGTTTTCTTATCGGGGTGCAGAGTGATGAAAATGTTCCAAAATTTGATGCTAGTGATAGTTGTATAATATTATGAATATACTTAAAACTGCTACATTGTATAAATTAAAAGGATGAAATTTGTGATATTAATTACATCTCAATAAATTCATTTTAAAAAAATTATAGCCTTCCCCAAATCAACATCCTTCATTCTAGTTTTTTCTTGGTAAATCCCTTTCACATGTAGTAGAGATAAATTTCAATAAAGAAAAAAATGGAAAAGAAGGAAGGGCAAGATAGAGACTTTCAGAAAGTCAGAACATAAAGACACAAATTAAAAACAGGAAAACAAAGATAAGAAAATTAGAGGAACAGTCTAGGAGGTCTAATTTCTGAATAGGATAGAGAACAGAGGAAATAGAGGTTAATGAAACATTCAAAGAATAAATATTATTATTATTCAAGAAGAATTCCAGAACTGAAAGATAAAAGGAATCAAATTTAAAAGGCATACTGAGTAACCAGCAAAATGGATGAAAGTAAATGTATACCAAAGCATGTCAATGTGAAATTTTAAGACAATAAAAAAAATTAATATTCTATAAGTTTCCAAAGGGGTTAAAAGTAGAAGTGACATAAAAAAGACCAGGAAGGAGAATGAACTGAGACTTCTCAACAACAACTCTGGAACCCAAAAGACAATGAAGTAATCATTTTAAAATTCTGAAGGTAAATTATCAGCAGCTACTTATCAATTCAGTGTGAAGAAAAATTAGAAATGTTTAAAATTATGTATTATCTCAAAATATTGATCTCCCAGGCACCCTTTCACAGTACACTACCAGCACATGTACCCCTCCAAAGAAGGCTATAAACCAAGAAAAAAAGAAGGTGTGGTTATGAATGAAACACGGGAGAGACTAAAGGAATCACCAGGATAATATTAAAGGAAGATCATAGGAAGACTGTTGCGCAGTAGACATGAAGTATGGATGATCAAGATTATACCTGGTCAGGCCAGGTGCAGTGGCTCACACCTGTAATCCTAGCATTTCGGGAGGCCGAGGCAGGTGGATCACGTAAGGTCAGGAGTTCGAGACCAGCGTGGTCACCATGGTGAAACCCTGTCTCTACTAAAACTACAAAAAATTAGCTGGGAGTGGTGGCTCATGCCTGTAGTCCCAGCTGCTTGGGAGGCTAAGACAGGAGAATCACTTGAACTCAGGAGGCGGAGGTTGCAGTGAGCCAACATCATGCCACTGCATTCCAGCCTGGGTAACAGAGTGAGACTCCATCTCAAAAAAAAAAAAAAAAAAAAAAATTATAGCAGGTCAGATGACTCCAAGAGAAATTACTCCAAAAAGGCAACATTTATACTACCTGACATATCTGAATATACTAAAAACAGACTGAGAAAATTACTGGAACGTTTCAGTAAGTACATTAAAAAACTAAGCAACAGGAAAAATATGACAATTATTAACCCAAAGTTGGGGGAAGGAGAGTCCAAGTAAAAGAAAGTAATTATAGTGCATGCCTTGGCTTGATTGTTAATAGTGCTTATGAAGCCATAATAATACAGACATTGAATACAGAATGCCAGTCTAACAAATTTCAACTAATTCTATCAGAAAAAAAACGGGAAACGGAAAGGTGGTCATTTAATGTCAGGAATCAGGAGAGAAATGGAGCTGAATCTTTACCTTCCATATTTGAAGTTTCAGAAACAATATCTGTAATTGAAAAATCAAGTGGTAGCAATACAAGCATGTTGTTTACAGAGATGATGTTAAATTCCCAAATTACAAGTTAAAAATAATGAAAAGTGGTTTCTCTGGGAGGACAAAATAGGGAGAAAAAAAAGAGGAAACAGGGCAAAAGTAGAAGAAAGGACAAGATACCACTTTAAAAAGGCAAGGAAATCTGAAAAATCCAGGGACAGGATATATTCTTGCAGTAGGGAAGTAGACATATTTACAATGAAATGCAGGGGACAGTCATTGAAGAACAGACATCTGAACCTTAGCAACATCTTAGAAGGTATTCTTTTTTCTACACAGAAATCATGGAAGCTCATCAAAGTCATCTTACCAAGGGAGTACTGAATGGGGATATTCACAGGCATTCAAACATGGACAGTGAAGGGCATCACCTCACTATATTGCTTCCTGAAATAGCTGTTAGGAACAGAAATTGCTAAAGCAATAGTAATTCAACTGAACTCTGTGCAGATGCAAATGTCAGGATATGGAGCTAAGAGACACACTTTGCTGTGATTATCATATCAACACATATGTCAAAGGAGAGACTGGCACACTCTGGGAGAGTGAAGAGGATGACAATACAAGCTGATGACCTGAGCCAGGATAACAATAGATAAAAAGGACAAAGATCAAGAACAAGAGACTAACCACCCTGTCTGCCTCTGACAAGGGACATTATCAACATCTCGTAATGAGTAACTAGTAATTAATGCCAAAACTACATGTGGTTACAAATGCATGTCACTGTTGATGTAGGATTTTTCGTATCAGTCACTTTGCAAGCTGGGGAACCCTGGCTGGTGATGCCTCACCCAGGCCTCACACAGCCACACTGGCATGCCCCAGCTTGCCTGTGTTATAGCTTGTACCTACGTTTAGCAGTTCCTGAGCTCTTATACCGTGACCAAGAAGAATAAGGATATGTTGGACATTGAAGGGTGAGGAGAGCAGAGAAGAATTTTATTGAACAATACAAATGGCTTTCAGTAGAGGGGATATAGAGTTGGTTCCCCTACCAGAAAGCAGGAAAGCTCCCCCATGTGGCTAGGTCCAGGGCTTTTTATGGACTCAGAATGGGGAGTGCATGCTGATTGGTTTGTGAGTATACAAAAAAGGTTAAAGACACCGCTCAAAGGTGGGCATGACAGTGTAGAAAACCAATTAGGAAAGGGTAACTTTATGTAAAATAGGTGAAAAGTGGGGACGTATCAGAGGAAAGCATGCAAAACAGGAAGACAAGTTCTCAATCTGGTCTGAGGACTTAGCTTGTAGCATGGCTTTCAGGTTTTAAACTGTCTTCAGCTTGGAGGTGGGGTTTCACTGGGGACCCGCCCCATCTGCCTAGGCATTTGGCTGCTTCCTGTCACTATCACTACGAGAGTGCATATACATGTACGAAACACTTAGAAAACTGCATACGGTTCAGGATGCAGCATCAGTTCACTGCTTAATAAATGACTGTGCATTGGGAGGCCGAGGCAGGCAGATCATGAGGTTAGGAGATCGAGACCATCCTGGCTAACATGGTGAAGCCCCATCTCTACTAAAAATACAAAAAATAAGCCGGGCATGATGGCACACGTCTGTAGTACCAGCTACTCAGGAAACTGAGGGAGGAGAATCGCTTGAACCCAGGAGGCGGAGGTTGCAGTGAGCCAAGAGATCATGCCACTGTACTCCAGCCTGGGCAACAGAGCGAGACTCCACCATAAATAAATAAATACATAAATACATAAATAAATACATAAATAAATAAATAAATAAATAAATAACTGTGCTGTTTTCATGAAGTTCCAAGTCAGAACATCACATCAAGTAGGGTAAGTAAAAGAAGTAAGCAGGTGCATTCACTGTCCTCATTCCACATCAAGTAGATAGGAAAAAGCTTCTTATGAAAGTATTATCCATAAGTATTTCATATACTGATAAAGCAGCAAACCAGTAATTACAGTTAGTTCGCTAAGTTCTCCTGGGCAGGTAGCATTTACATCAGTCAGGGTTACAATACAGTCAGCCCTCTGTATCCATGGGTTCCACATCTGCAGATTCAACCAGCCATGGATGAAAAGTCCTTAAAAAAATAAAAAGAAGAAGAAGAAGAATACAAATTTTAAAACATCTGTTTCTCGGGGATGTAGAAAAGAAAAAGACAAATTAAAACAATACAGTATAACCACTACCTCACAGCATTTACATTGTAGTAGGTATTATAAGCAATCTAGAATATATGAGAGAATGTGCATGTGTTATACGCAAATATTATGCCATTTTATATAAGGGCCTTGAGCATCCATGGACCAACCCCCTCAGATACCAAGGCACGATTGTGCCTACTTGAGGGAAACAGTTGCAATTCTTTAAAATTATTCTTTAATATAACAGTTAAAAACTTTCAGATTGCAGTCTCAATCTGGCCC